>NW_016807378.1:4207060-4259405 GCF_001698545.2 Rhinopithecus bieti | reverse complement strand
CCCCCCCCCCCCCCCCCCCCGGCTTAGTTTGTTCTTCTATTTCTGGTTCCTTGTGGTATAAAGTTAAGTTGTTGATTTGAGATGTCTTCTTCTTCTTCTTCTTTTTTTTTTTTTAATGTAGGCATTTACATCTATAAACTTTCCTCTTTTGTTTCATTCCATAAGTTTTGGTATGTTATGTTTTTGTTTTCATTTGTCTCAAGATATTTTCTAATTTCCTTTGTGGTTTCTTCTTTGACCCATTGGTTGTTCAAGAGTGTGTTGTTTAAAACAACTTACACATATTTGTGAATTTTCCAGTTTTCCTTTTGCTATTTATTTCTAGTTTCTCTTCTTCACTTTTAAAGGATTATTTCTCTGGCTATAGAATTCTAGGTTGGTGGTATTTTTCTTTCAACACAAAATATTTCATTACACTCTTCTTGCTTGCATGGTTTATAATGACAGTGTGCTATAATTCTTATCCTTGTTCCTCTATAGGTAAGGTGTTTTTCCCCTCTGGCTCCCCTAAAGATTTTTTGTCTTTGGTTTTGTTCAGTTTGAACATGATATGCCTAAACATGGGAGTTTTTGTATTTTGTTGTTGTTTTGGTTTTTGGTTTATTGGGCAGGTTGGGTATTTATTGTTTGGTGTTGAGCTTCCAGGTCTGTTGCTAAGTGTTACCAGTTTTTGTGAATAAAGATTTATCAGAACACAGTAACTCTGGTTGTTTACATATTGTGTATGTCTGGTTTAGTACTATAATGATAGAGTTGAGTAGTTGCGACAGAAACCGTATGGCCTAGAAAGCCTAAAATATTCACTCTTTGACCCTTGCATTAGTGAGCCAGATGATCTAGATTTTAGTTCTTACTTTGCCATTAATAAACTGTATCACTTTGGGCAAATCATTTAATCTGTGTGCCTTTCAGTTGCTACATTTTGGAGGAATTTGGACTAGATGCTTTCTGTTCTACCCAAATTTAGAAATTTGTAATTCTGTTTGCTAGTACTGTGTTGGAAGATGTATCCTCTTTTTATTAAGAGTAATGTATTACTTTGTTAAATAGTAGTAAAAGAGAAGAAAATGTTAGGACATGTTTTTGGGTAATTTTATTTACACATTATCATGCTAGATTTGGATAAAGGTACTTTACTTTCCTTACTACTTTTTAGCAGTGTATTTGATTTGAAACTAAAACTATTGCATTTGAGAACCCTTACTCTATCATGACTGTATTATCTTTTGCTTTAAAATAGATATATACAATTCTAATTTGGAAGGTGTTTCAGCCTTCTGAATATATCACCATTACTGTCGTCTAGAAGTTGCTACTATTAGAATTTTCCAGGAAGATAATTATGTTGGCTTTGATCATTGTGATGAAACTTAAAAAATGTATAGCTGTTGGTTGGCAGGCTTTTTCTGTGTTTATTTTTTTTCTAAGTGGGGAGACTGCTTATCATAAGATACTGTTCATATCATTCAGTGATATCAAAATTTTGTCTAGTGTATTTACTACATTCAAAGCATTTTAATTTAATAACATGGAGTTACCACATTCCATAAGGTGTTCAATGCTTTAAGCACGTTTTGGATTGCAAATAAATTCTGAAACTTCCTCCCTATCACCACTGTGATTAATTTTAGTTGTAGGAATAAAATCTGAACCACATAAACAAGTTTTCAGACATTTTCAAAATTTGTTCTAGAAATTTCACTAATTAACAATATATTGTGGTCAGTTTAAAGTTATTTTAAGATAAATTAGAATTTCTTAAAAATTATAGAAGGCTCTAAAATGCTTTTTAGGCAAAGAATAAAGAAGAGAAACCCTAGTATTTGTAGAAAAGTAAATAAAATAAAGCTTGTCCATCATTAAACTGGTAGTCTTCTGATGTCCAGACTGCCTTTGTTAACCTCCTTATTCTCTGTTTCTGTCTTCCTACCTGTTCTTTTTTGTAATAGAGTTACTGGTCTGCAAAGTCCTCCAGTATCTCAAACTGTCTTAGGAGTTTGTGAAGTGCGTGGGGCCTTCTGAAAGAAAAGAGTTTGTCTTAAATATAAAACAAGTCATTATAAATGACCTTCATTTTTTAAAACAAGTTGCCTCTTTTCTTGATTTTCTTCCACAAATACTTAAGTTTGCCTAAAATAATCTTTAGCTCCAAACTTTAAAGAATTGTTTGCAGCACAGGAAGCTAAAGAAACAATTTTAATTTATTGTAGATATAGTATAATTCAGGATTCATTCTTAATATAAGAGAGAGATAAATCAGTAGATCATGATATCACAGATAATGCATAAATGCATTAGAAGATATTCCAAATAATTATATTCCTCAGCTCTTTTGTAAAGGAAATAAAATTTGAATAAGAAACAGTATGTTACTTGGGAATTTTTTTATCGACTGTGCATTTTAGAACAGCATTGTAATTAGCATCTGCTTCTGAAATGTTAGACTTATTTAATTTTTACATATGTAAGTTTATATTTACAGATATATATGGTTTCAAAGGTTATAGCATAATTAAAATGTGAAAGAATGCACTGATGAAACTTGTGTAACTTGTGGTGTATACAGTTATTTTATAACTTGACATTTTTGTTTTGCCTTAGGGGAAAGTTGACCTATAATATATAGGACAACTAACCATGTTACTTCTCTGCGTGTTAACAGAGAATAGGAAATACACAAATAAGGGTTGTGTTTTTCTTCTCTTCTGAGTTACTTTTATTTTTTCCCCTTAGAATTCCTTGATCTATGAACTTTTCTCTGTTATGGTTCATTCCGGGAGTGCTGCTGGTGGTCATTATTATGCATGTATAAAGTCATTCAGTGATGAGCAGTGGTACAGCTTCAATGATCAACATGTCAGCAGGGTAAGGAGGTGTCCTTTAAGATTATACTCTGAAAGATGGGAGTAAGAATGCTTCTAAACAACAGTGAGTTTTATTAAGAATGAGTGAATCTGGCTGGTGGTACATCTTAAGACCCATATCAAATCTGTCTAATTTTTGCTTTTAGTAAAGTTCTTGCGTTTGTTTATTATTTCTTTGTTTTGCTTTGTTTTGTTTGGGGCTTGCTGAATATCTCCAGAGATAGACTACCAATTTTCCTCTGGGCCTGAGCCTTCATAGGTGCTACTTGTGCTTCACGTGTGATCAGGAATGCTAGAACTGACTGGCTGGTAAGCAGCCACTGATTATGATTAAATTTTGTGAATTGGTAGCTGTGTGAGCAATCGTGAAGGTCTTTCATATCATTTAACTCTGAGGTTAAAGATTGAGTTACATATTGACATTAATGTGATAGTGTTATAGAATTTGCAAAAAAAAAGTCATGTAACACATTTTCAGATAACACAAGAGGACATTAAGAAAACACATGGTGGATCTTCAGGAAGCAGAGGATATTATTCCAGTGCTTTCGCAAGGTAAGCAATTTCCTAATTTTCAGTGTTTAGAAGTTAGAATTAATTATAGCTTCTCAGTGTTTTTTATCATCAAAGATTTAACCAAGAGATTGACAAACTACAACCCATGAGCCAAATCCAACCTGCCTCCATATTTTGGAAGTGAAGTTTGAACACTGACATAGCCATTTGTTTCTATATTATGTGTTAATGCTTTTACACTATAATAACATAGTTGAGTAGTTGCAGCACAGACCATATGGCCTGCAAAGCCTGTGATTTTTACTGTTTGGTCCTTGCTGGAATAAACTTGCTGACCCCTGACTTAACTGTTGTATGTAGACATTCCAGTACACAATTTTGTTAAAGACTTTACTGTATTACCAAGAAGAGATACGGAATCTTCTCTAAATGTGATTTTCCTCTTATCTGGAATGTTTTAAATCTGAATGTGTCTGTGAACAGTGGCATGATTTTCTAATTGTTTTTTAAAAAAATCACGATTTAAAGTAAGTACTTCATGCTTAGAAGTGGAATCTTTATAATCTACTTTTTATCCCTATTAATCTTTTTTATGTTTCTGCTAGTTCCACAAATGCATATATGCTGATCTATAGACTAAAGGATCCAGCCAGAAATGCAAGTATGTTTACCTGTAGTTATTTGATTTTAATTTGTGTTATAAACTAATGTCTTTTGTAAGTATGCAAACCCAGATAACTACTTTTAAATGATAAGATAATTAAGTTGTTTTATGCCTGGAAGAATTATTTACAAAGACTGTTATAAAATAATACCAACTGGTAAGGACCTTAAAAAAATGTTGTTGAATTATTTTTTAGTATATGAAGAGACAAAACTACATTAAATAAATTGAATGTTTATTAGTAGTAAGATTATATTATGTGCAGTCTGATATAGGGATCATAACGTTTAGAATTATTGCTCTTAAAATATTGCAGTGTTTGTTTTTTCTTGCTAATTTTGACGCAGGCTGTATTACAAATGTATAGGGGGCATGTACAGATACATATACAGGTGATATGTTTGCTCATAGTCTTTTCATAATTAAAAAGAGTAATCACAATATTTGATTTCAGTCTATTTCCTTTGTTTAGAAACTACCGTTGCTGTTAGTAAATCTGTTTCAAGCATTATGTTTTTATTCACATTTTTGTAAACCCTCATTAGATGGTGAATTCAGTTGGTACAAGGCTTAGGACTTAGTCATCTTTTCACATAAAGTATATTTCAGGATGTGTCATATAGTAACGTTCAATAATTTACTATGGAATTAATGAAAAAAATAATTGGAAATTATATAAGTCATTTCAGAACAGAGATTTAAGAGCAGAAGCAATCATTTGTACTGTATTATAAAGAAACTATCCCAAAGAGTAAGCTGTCCCAGGTCATAGCTATCTGGAAGTAGAGAGTATTATAATTCATGTCCCTCATGTGGACCCAGCCTTCCAATAACGCAGTAACTCAGCCTTCCTTTACTCCCCCAACTCTAGTTTTGTTATAAAGCACCAGAGGGCGCTGTATTATATGATATGGAATATTTTTAAAATTACAGTTCTTTCCTAGAAGCAACAGCTTTTACCTTTTACAGACACATGCTATTTTGATAAAATTATTTTCCCTTTTCATGCCAAATAATCATTGGCTTCATCAAATGGTGTCATCATTTCATATTGTCTTTGAGTTACATATGAAGTTGTGATTATTAAGAAAAACTTTTGTAAAAATGATTATAATAATCATTTTTTGCATATAATTCTTTCTTTTAACTAATTGTTTAAAAGTAGCCTCACAAATTATATCAGGTTGTCTTCACATTGCTATAAAGAAATACCCAAAACTGAGTAATTTATAAAGAAAAGAAGTTTAATTGTCTCACAGTTCTGCAGGCTTTGCAGGAAGCATGATGCTAGCATCTGCTCAGCTTCTGATGAAGCCTCAGGGAGCTTTCAGTCATGTCAGACGGCAATACAGGAGCAGGCATTTCACATGGCAAAAGCAGGAGCAAGCAAGTTCCGGTTGTGGGGGAGGGGTGCCACACACTTTTAAATGACTAGAACTCATGAGAACTCAGTATCGCAAAGACAGCACCAAGCCATGAGGGATCCACCCTCATGACCCAGACATCTCCCACCAGGCCCCACCTCCAGTATTGGAGATTACAGTTCAGCAAGAGATTTGGGCAAGGACAGATGTCCAAACTATATCACAAATAATCATCACTTTTTGTATTCAAATGAATCTTGACCATATAGACAGGGAGAAATCCAGTAGATGAAGGTGTCAGTTTTATGACTCTGCATTCTTTGGTCAGGAGGCAGCTAAACACTGCTTTGAGAACACGGGAAAGATAATAGTAAACAAATAGCTAGTATTTGGTAGCAGCGACAGCAGCAGCATTTATTAAGTTTTATTGTATCTCAGGTAGTAACTTTATGGGGTAGATGATATTGATAAGCTGAAGAGACCTACGTTGGAGAAGTAAACTTGCCCAAGGTCACACAGTTTGATGGGATGGCATGATTTGAAGTCAGAAATTATTCTATTTTCAAGTTGCAGAGCTTTTTCATTCTAAAATATTAATCCACTTATTGGAGTTGTTCTGGAGCCAAGAGCCATTTTGAATAAATACATGGCTCTTTAAGATTTGAGACCTAACCATGTGTCCCTGTTAACTATCTCTTAACCCTTTTCTGGACAAAGCTTGTATTCCAAGTTGAGAGAGGGATATAATGGAGATATATCTCCATGAGTGCTATAGTAGAAGTATATACCATGAGAGCATAGTGAAGCAGGATGAATAAAGGGAGCTCAGTTTCAGTGACACTGTTTTATCCTGTTTTTATTACTAATAGAATTTCTAGAAGTGGATGAATACCCAGAACATATTAAAAACTTGGTGCAGAAAGAGAGAGAGTTGGAAGAACAAGAAAAGAGACAACGAGAAATTGAGCGCAATACATGCAAGGTTGAATTCCATCATTTTATTTTTAATTGAAAGTGCTATCTTTAAGCTTGGTTAACTGCAATTCTAATGACTGACTCATTGGGTTGATTCTGTAGACAGTTATGCTATCATGATCATTGAACAGTATAACCAACTATACTATAAAGGTAAAATTTGATTTGATTTGATTTGACGTGTAAAAACCCAGAAACACGTAGTGGCGGTGCTCAGTGCTGGTGAAGCCACAATTGAGGTAGACACATTCTCTTATCCTACTAAAAGAAAATAAATCAGTAAAAATTGGATAGAAATTGAGTAGTAGTTATCAAGAGCCTTAAGCAAAATCATATTTTAAAATATAATTTCTCTTATGGAATTATTATCTAATAATCATAATTACTGTAATACTTTGATTACAGGGATATTCATTATAGCATTTTCCAAATTAGGGAAAAATTGGAAACCCAAATGTATATCAGTAGGGGAATGATTACATAAACATACATGCTTTTAAGGAAACATACAGTTGTTAAAATTAATGTTTTTGAATTTTTGTATGGTGTGAGACATAATCAGTGTCAAGTACTAAGTGAGAAAGGATAGAAGAAAGAATGATCTCAATTATGTTCTTTTAAAAAATTAGAGTATTTTGACAATTAGGAAAAAATGCTGTCTGCAGAAGAATTGAACTTTGACTCTTGAACTGCAGAGTTGATGATATTTTACGTTTTCTAGATAAAATTATTCTGTTTGCATCCTACAAAACAAGTAATGATGGAAAATAAATTGGAGGTTCATAAGGATAAGACATTAAAGGAAGCAGTAGAAATGGCTTATAAGGTATGTTTAACTGCATCATTGGCATTTACTTACTAATACAACAGTATTAACATAATTTCCCAATTTTTTATTATGGATAATGGTTATATAAACACTGGCAGTAACCTTGGTAACCAGTTAATTTATCTCTTACTGAGTATCTCTTACCTCTCCTTTGGAGCATAGTCAGTTGATTTTGAAAATTTTCTCTCTCTGGAAGCCATTTAAACTTTCTAGATCCCAGAATTAAAATTAGAAACAGAATGTTTATTTGTTCTTTCTGTTCATTTAACGTACATTTCTTGAGTGTTTACTGTATGAAACATTAGAGATATTAAAGTGAATAAGACAACATGAGGTGTTAGAGATAGGAAAGTGAACAAGACGTGGTCACTGCCTTCATGGAGTTTACAATGCATTGGAAAGAACAGACAAAACATATGTAAACATCACAATTTGCAATTATTTTATTATTTAGATGCTGTAAATACATTAGTAGTAAATTGAGAAAATTTATTTTGAGACTTTAACCATGAGAAAGGGAGGCAGCGATGCAAAAAGTTGAGGAGGAATATACTGGTCCATAGTTAGATGCATTACCCACTCTGTCACTGGCCCATGCTCAAGGAAGAATATTCTAAGTAGAGTGAACAGCATGTGCAAAAGTGCTGAGGTGAGGAGATGCTTGGCACATTTAAGAAACTGAAGAAAGGAGCCATATGTTTAGATTGTTTTAAGTGAGCACAGAGTACCATAAAATGAAATTAGAGATTTTGTGAAATAGAAGTTTGCATTTTGTTCTCTAAGAGTAGTGGAAAGTTATTAATGAGGTTTGAAAGGCAAATGGGGTCACGCTGTTTCACCAGATCGTTCTAAATGTCATTTATGATACTTAACAAATTAAAGTTTTCCCCTTTCCATATAAGCATTAACAGAATGACTGAAATTAAACCATCATTACCTAGAGAAAAAAATTGCATACTACATCATTTTGTGTGTAGTTATAATGGAACCAATAAAATAACTAAAAATAACACACAAGATAGCTGACATTGTTTCTCAAAGTGTGATCCAGCACAATCTGCACCAGAGTCACATTCTTATTAAAAATGCTAATTGCTGCAGATGAATCAGAATTTCTCTGTTGGAGCCTGGGAATAGGCATTTTAACACATACATCAGGTGATTCTTAGACATAGTCAAGTTTGAGAATCATTTATATTATACATCTGGTCCTGCATAGCACTTATCAGTATTGAAATTTTACATTTAATTGTTTGACTATTTTAATTAATATTACTGTCACTCACTAGACTATTAGCACATACAAGTGCAAAAACCATTCTGGTTTTGCTCACAATTTTATTTTTAGTATTCTTCCCTGGTATATAGAAAAGTCAAAAATGGTTGGGTATGTTGAATGGATAAATGAATGAACAAACATTAAGATGGATGGGTGGCTCTGGATTTGCCTCATTTTGGTAAAAATTCTTTAAATATAATGGTGGACTGCAAGCATTAGTCTTGAAAGTAGGAAGTGTGAAAGTTTGCAAATAAAAAGAAACAGAAGAGAGAAGTCAATCTTATATGCCAGAAATAGAGCTTCATTGTTGTGGATGGGAGTTGGGGAGGAGTAGAGATCAATGGGGATACACTGAGCCTTACAAGTCCTTCTTGAAAATCGTAATCACAACCTTAAATGAACATTGAATACTTTTAAGCAATTCTACTGTGTTTCTCTAGGAGGCTTATTTCCTATCAAGAGAGTTGTTGCAACCAGGGTATGTCATCTATTAGTGACATAAGCTAGAAGGAAATTTTATGATAGAAATTCCTATACCATGAGCTGTAAGTATTCTGGAGGCTAATATTGAAAGGGGATCTCTGGAGAGGAATGAGGTGGCACCTGAGAGACAGAAGCCATACCCTTTGTGATGGCTTTATGAGACATGCTGTCTTCCTGTACTTAGATTGTTACTAGATACACAAATTATCAATTCTACTCCAGATTAGATTAAGAAAACAAAAGATGCATATTCTAGTTGGCTGTTCGGTTGTTTTCCTCTGTGTTTCCAGCTTAGTTGATTACGAACAATAGTTATAATACATTGATTTTGTTTCTACATCTAAAGTTTATTAAGTTTACTTTTTAAAAAATAAAAAATGTATTTAATACATGCTTTATATGATTTGAGGGATAATGAAACATAATTATTTAAAAATAACATTTAAGTTGTGCCTGTAACTTTGATGTCTTTGATGCAAATCATAAATGTGTGGATTTTGTTAGGGCCTATTGTAGTGTTATTACCCAACAGACTAAAACACTGTGTATTTATATATGTATATATATTTTTTCTTTCTGGGGGATTACTTTCTTTTAGATGATGGATTTAGAAGAGGTAATACCCCTGGATTGCTGTCGCCTTGTTAAATATGATGAGTTTCATGATTATCTAGAACGGTCATATGAAGGAGAAGAAGATACACCAATGGGGCTTCTACTAGGTGGCGTCAAGTCAACATATATGTTTGATCTGCTGTTGGAGACGAGGAAGCCTGATCAAGTTTTCCAGTCTTATAAACCTGGAGGTGAGCAATTTTACACTATTTTTAGTTCTACTGTACTTAAAATGTTCATGAGAAAGTTTTTTTTTTTTTATTGTAGAAATGAACATAATTTTCATATGGTCTTAAAATGTAGAATAATTTTGACAGGTTGAGAAGTACTCAGCAACAGCTTGGAATTAAGTTCTAGATTACTTGCAAAGAGTTGTATGCATAATTTTAAAAACAACAAAAAAACAGCAAAACTTCTAGCTTATGGTCTTCAGTGGGTTTTTTCTTCTCCAGTGTGCAGTACAGAATCATTCTGGATGCTGTCAATCCCTAAAGTTATCAATTGCTGTCTTAGGAAGATCTCTCTTTCTCTTTCCTTCTCTTTATAGAGAAGACCTTGGTCCAAAAAAAAGTATATTCCCATAAAATCTTAGAAGTCGAGGCTGTTTTTCAGGATTTCTTTGGAAGGGTGGAATCATTATCCCATCATTGTCAGCATTTAAAATTTTTCTTCATCCTTTCTATTTCTACAGGTCCCAGGGACTTCAGCTTTTCTTTCTTCATTAAATCTATCACATTCACTCAGCACATTGAGTTTTTTGTTTGTTTGTTTGTTTTTCCTTTGAGACTGTTTAGGAAAACCAGAATATCATGCCCCTAGTTTTCCCAGAGACAGTTTCCCTGTAGACAGTTACATGGTCTGTTCATGTCCAGAGTTTTCTATAATTACCATATATAAATTGTAACAAATAGAAGAAAAGCAAAATGTTTATATAATTTTACAAAATCCTTACTGTTGTGTCTTGACCCTAACTCCTTTGCATTAGTGGTTAGTCAGAATTCAGACTTAGGTTTTCTGTGTTTTTTTCCTAAAAGTTGAACTTACAAAACCTTATTCTGCCCTTTTACAATAATATTCATCTGTGGATCCTGTATATCTCCTTTTTAAATGAAGGCCTCTCTTTACAGAGTAGGTTAGATATAGTATTCTTTCAAGGAGTCTACCTCTCTTAAGTGGGAAAATTTTATTTCTGAAAACTTTATGATGCCTACTTCAACTTCTAAGACTCTACCCTATCTATAGAGTCCCATAAGGACATTTCGTTGCTTTTTTTTTTTTTTTTTCTTTTGCTAGACAGGAAAAAGAATGATTAAGATATAACATGAGTCAGCAGTAATACCTCTTATTTGAAAGAGAACTCTAAATGCTAGTGTGGATTGTAAGACTTATAAAGTAGTCTTTATTCATTAATAATCAAGATCTTAGCGGAATATTTTGTCAAATTTAGATTAACAACGTAGGAAAAAAACTGAGGGTTAACATAAAACAGGTTAAAACAGATACAGAATAACTATGTATGAAATACAGTGTTTGAAGATCATTTATTTTTCAAGTGATTAAGAGTTTAGTTATAAACATAACCTCCTGAAAACAGAAGAGAAGAATTTGGGATTAAATTTCAGTATAAAGGATTTAAGTGAGAAAACAAAGGCATAATCAGAACAGTTTTTGTGTGGAATTTTCCTTGGGATATAGAAAATATTATTTTGAGGATAGGAAGTCTTTGATGATGAACAAGGTCTTGAGTGGCTTAATAAGGGGTTTGTTCAAAAGCAAGCAGGAGTGCTATGTTGCCTTTAGTATTTGTTTTGCAGTATCTGGTGATTTATATTTATTCATTGTTGTTGTTTTCATCTGTACTTGGAAGTTTGGATTTTTCATCTATTAGAAACACGTTAAGAATGTATTACTCATGTGAAATACATTAAAAAATAACCTCCAATTATGTGTTTATGTCTTCAAATGTGACAGAAGTGATGGTGAAAGTTCATGTTGTTGATCTAAAGGCAGAATCTGTAGCTGCTCCTATAACTGTTCGTGCTTACTTAAATCAGACAGTTACAGAGTTCAAACAACTGATTTCAAAGGTAAGTTTTAAAAGAGGTCTGTAAATACATTTTTGAGTGCCTGCTGTGTACAAGACACTGTGTGATAGTTATGAATAAGATACATGCTCTACCTCTAGGAGCTAATATTTGTAGTTAGGAGATAACTATAGTTAAAAGAAACAGATTGAGTAAAGTGTAGAGGTAAGAAAGTGTGAGGCAAGTACATATAACAACTTATATGTGTTGGCTGGATTATCATAAAATATGGGATTGGAAATATAAATACAGTTTATTTCATGAAGAGCTTTAAACAGTAAACACGAAAGTTTGGGTTCCTTTTTGGTGTAGGCAATAAGAAGTTGAGTTTTTGTTTTCGTTGTTTTTAAGCACGGCAATGCTGCATTTAGTGTCTGGTGACAATAGATTAGTGTTCCACATGCCTTGAGGGGAGTCAGGATTGGAGAGGAAGAAACTGTTGAAATAATTCAAGTGCAGGTGTATGACTGGAAATGAGAGAAGGCATAGAGTCCGAGAGAGATAGAATCTGTAGGACTTGTAATTGTTAAATGTTGGGGTAAAGCAGATGCACCAATGACCTGAGCCAGGGGTTTCAAACTTAGGTAACCAGAAAAGTAGAGATACATTTAATAGAAATAGAGGAGGAAGGTGAGGGTGTAGACTTGACAGGGAAGGTGATGAATTGAATACTGGCACCATTATATGAGCTAGTGATAAAGAAAATAGGCTCATTCAGATATTTTGAGCTGGAAAAATATAACAATGAAAACATTCAAATTTTGGAGGGCAAAAGGATTAGTCCACACCAGACAAATGATTATCATCCTTTCAAGCGTCCTATACTCGGCAGAACCTTGAGCATACAAACAGGCAAATTTTGCAGGGTTCTCGAACCATAGGTTAATATCCCCTGGTGTAGTGGAAGTTGTTCCATAATTACAAGTCGAGTCCAGTTTTCAGTCATTCATCTTATAGTAGTCTTGTCTTTCATCTCATTATCTGGGGTTATAAATACCTGTTTAACAGAGTTGTAGTGAACATTAATGAAAAATAAATAAATACTCTGTGGAAAAAAAATGTAAGGTATCATGTAAGAGTTGGTGGTTATTATGTTTAAAAAAAAGTCTGTATTTTGACTTCTATATATGACTTCTAACAATTTTGCTAAAGTAGTAACCAGGAAACAAATCATTTTGTGAAATTTTGTGATGAAATTGCTTGTAAATGCATACTATGTTGTGATAATATACTGTATATTACATTTTTAAAATATGAATGCCAAATGTAAAAAAATTTAGTTTAATGAGCACTCACACATAATACAAAAGAAAGAGATACAATAGTTTCTTCCCCAAGAAGTTTATAATCTTATTGAGAAAAATGTGTCTATAGAGAATAAAGGCAGTCACAAAACATCATGTGAACAAATACAGCATTTTTAACCAGCCTGCTTAAGAATTAGGTATATATAACTGATGACCTTTGTTGTATTGAAAATAAATTGTGTTCTTTTAAATGTAAAGTATTTTGTCTGCTGCTTTCATGTAAAATTTATAAAATGACTCCAAAATTAAAGATGTGGACTTTCAGAATAACTTAAAATTTTACCTACTAATCTTCTCATTTTACACAAAGGAAAATTGCTTATTGCTTTGATAAAAGTATTAACAACTATTCACAGACTACAGAAGGGCCTGTCAAAAGCCAAGAAGTTCAACGTTTTGATATCAGCAGTCAAAAAGTCAGTTATGCAGTTTCTTTGGAATCATATCACTCATTTACTTGCAAGTTAGAGAGTAATCGAGTTTCTAGGGGAAAATCCTTACCTTTCAAATAGTTTCAGAGTATATATTTATAAGTGGTACTTTGTTCTCCTGATTTGCAGCATAATTTATGGGTATAACTAATTTTCCCTTCAATTATTCAAAATTTTAAAACCTCTACTAAAATTATTTTCTCTCTGCTGCTTTTGAGAAGAACTCAGCAGTGTCTTGCTTTCCCGTATTTTAAGTCAAGCAGAATTATTTTGAAAGAGTACTTTTATTAAATTGCTTTCATTATAGGCCATCCATTTACCTGCTGAAACAATGAGAATAGTGCTCGAACGCTGCTATAATGATTTGCGTCTTCTCAGTGTCTCCAGTAAAACCCTGAAAGCTGAAGGATTTTTTAGAAGTAACAAGGTATGTCATTTATTTTTTAATTACTATTTTCATTATAAGCCTGGCCTCCACAGCTGTTCAACATCTGTCTGGAACTTAATTTAAAATTCTCAACCCAATAATTACCTTCCTTTGTAGTCAGGTCAGGTCAGCCTCCTTTCTGTCCTGTGAATCAGTCCTACTGGTTCTCCTCTTCTTTGCCTTTTGTTCATATGCACTCCTACCTGGAGTGTTCTTCCTCCTCTCCCTGTATTTTTTTGTTTTTTTGTTTTTTGTTTTCAGTCTCCAGATTAGTCCTACCTCTTTGGTGAAGCCTTCATAACCATTTCTGTCCACAGTGATTATGTCCCCTGGATTTTGTTTTTTCTTGAGCTTGTCCCATAAAGCAGTGCTTCGTGGTGAGGGTAAGAGGCATACCTGTTATAGAGAAAATTATAATCTTGAGTTCACCCAACATTATTCCCTTTGCCTACTCATTTTTCTCTGTTGGAAATGAGAAAGTTCATGTTAGTCCTCTTCTTCTGTCTTGCTATTATTATGTGTTTCATCATTTATCATTTTTCATATATGTTTTATCACTTTCTAGTCTCATCTTAGTACAGTCAAGTCTTTTATCTCATTTACCTTTTTAGTATTATTTTATTAATAATATGTAAATTTTATTCACCTACACTTCTAAAACTTTTGTGTGGTGGGGGAGGGGATGTATGTGTATGTGTATGTGTGTGTGTATATGTAAAACATTAAAATCTCTAATCCCCTCCAGTACTTCTTTAGGGTAAGAACTGGTGTACGGATCTAACTTTTCTTTTTTCTTAAATGGTTAGCGTCCTGGTTTCAATTTGTAACATTTACTGAATAGGATAATTATAGTGTTATCCTTTTATGCAACACCCAACATGCTATTTATAATTGCCAAATTTATGCCAAATACGAATTTCATTTTAAAAAAAGATGTATTATGGAAAATTTCAAACATAAACAAAAGTAGAGAAAATAGGGAAAATAGAGTGACCCCCCACACATCCCCATCACTCAGCTTCTACAGTGATCATTTCTTGTTTCATCTATAATTTAACCACCTACTTCCCCTAGATTATTTGATAAACTTCCCCAGGATCATTTCATCATTTCATCTATAGATAATATGAACATATATCTAAATGAAGAGAACTTTTTAAAAAATGACAATTACGTTACATACCTAAGAAAGACCTTAATATCAGCCAATATCTAGTCAGTGTTCAGATTTCTCTGATCGTCTTAGAAAATTTTTTTTCTGTAAATTTTCCTGTGTCTTTTTTGTTTGCTTCCTTGCAGTTTATTTATTACAAAGCCAGGTCATTTGCCCATTAAATTTTTCCATGATCTGGATTTTGGTGTTGTATTCACAGGGTGTCTTTACACATGTTCCTGTGTCTATAATTCAGGCTAAACTTGGATTTCCTAAAGGTGAAAGATTTATACAATCTAAAGAAAAACCAGAGTATTAATTTCCTAAAGAGAAGGATATATAATACAACTTTCTGAAATTGGACAACCCAATAAACAAGATGTTTGTGTGTATGTGTATGTCCATGCCCTCTATCTTAATGTAGTCTTCTGGCTAGTAACAAAGACATATGAGCCTAATATTTATTTTATTCAGTCTGCAAAACAATACAGTGTCCTTCAGAAACTTTATCATCACACGTTTTGTAACATAACTGTGTATTGTCTTGTATTAATGCAATATAACGATGATGAATGAGCATGTCACTAAAATTAATATATAATAAAACTGACTTACCATGTAGGTGTTTGTTGAAAGCTCCGAGACTTTGGATTACCAGATGGCCTTTGCAGAGTCTCATTTATGGAAACTCCTGGATCGGCATGCAAATACAATCAGATTATTTGTTTTGCTACCTGAGCAATCTCCAGGATCTTATTCCAAAAGGACAGCATACCAGAAAGCTGGAGGCGATTCTGGTAATGTGGATGATGACTGTGAAAGAGTCAAAGGACCTGTAGGAAGCCTAAAGTCTGTGGAAGCTATTCTAGAAGAAAGCACTGAAAAACTCAAAAGCTTGTCACTGCAGCAACAGCAGGATGGAGATAATGGGGACAGCAGCAAAAGTACTGAGACAAGTGACTTTGAAAACATCGAATCACCTCTCAATGAGAGGGACTCTTCAGCATCAGTAGATAATAGAGAACTTGAACAGCATATTCAGACTTCTGACCCAGAAAATTTTCAGTCTGAAGAACGATCAGACTCAGATGTGAATAATGACAGGAGTACAAGTTCAGTGGACAGTGATATTCTTAGTTCCAGTCATAGCAGTGATACTTTGTGCAATGCAGACAATGCTCAGATGCCTTTGGCTAATGGACTTGACTCTCACAGTATCACAAGTAGTAGAAGAACTAAAGCAAATGAAGGGAAAAAAGAAACATGGGATACAGCTGAGGAAGACTCTGGAACTGATAGTGAATATGATGAGAGTGGCAAGAGTAGGGGAGAAATGCAGTACATGTATTTCAAAGCTGAACCCTATGCTGCAGATGAAGGTTCTGGGGAAGGACATAAATGTATGTACTTCAAAAGAAAAACGGTCCTTGTAACAGCATCAGTTTTTCTCTCAGTTTATTTAAATTTTCAGTTAAGCGTTAGGTACTTAGTTCTAAGATCATTTGTAACTTTCTGGATTATAAGATTATTGACTTTGATTTTCGATGCAGTTATAATGAACACTGTTCTTAGACCTGTGCAATAAATTAGATGGTAATTATATCAGAACTCTGAGATAAGAAGTAAAAAAAAATAGTATTCAATATTAGGAAGGAATTATTATATAATTACTAAGTAAAAAATTAGGGAATATATTAAAAAGTAAATAATATTTTTTAAAAGCTGAGACACTTTAGAAAATTTGATATTCAATGCCCAGGAAAATGTTTTATTTCTACATGCTCTTCCCTCTCTCCATTTCCAATGCAAACAACAATTCCCTTGCTATACACCCTTAAAAGTCCATAATTAACTGGGAAAGTCAGAGAAAGAAAAAGCACTCTTAAAAATTTTTTTTGTTACTTTGAAGTAACTCCAAAGCAAGGAGTTACTAGAAATTCCAGTGCATAATCTCAGAAAGATGGAAGAGATCTGAGAGTTTGGGCATTTGGCATAAGCAGTAACAACAAAAACATTACAGCATCGTATGAGACTTAAAATAAAAGAACCTTTATAAAACCTTAGACTAAGGCCAGCCAAATAATTAGCAAGACAACCAGGTTTAAGATATAAAATCTTTCTTCGTGTATAAAAGAGAAGTAGCTGAAAATGTAAATACTTTGCATTAGTTCTAACAAAGAAAATATTAATATTGCCTCCTTATACTTTTATATTTTAGTTTTCAAAATACTTATTTGTTCTCACTTAAAGCTTCTCCAAACTTCATAAAGCAAACATTAGTATCCTTATATGACAGATAAGAAAACCGAACCTCATAGAGGATGAATGACTTGCCCAGAAGTGTATATATAACTAGTTAAGTGGGACCATTACTGGAATTGAAGGCATCTAATTGTTCCTTTGACCTTTGGAAGAGAGTACCACTCTTTATCCATCCAGTCATCCACCCGTCCAAGTAACATTTTCTAAATCCATACTAGATGCCAGGCCCTATGTAACTGTTAGCAGTAGAGACGACTGAGATGCAGCCTTATGCTTCATCTCGTGGGGAGGAGGTGCACAGTCACCCACTCTAAAAGTTAAGTGCTGTGATGCTTGTAGTCTCAAAATTCTATCTGCTAAAAGAAAGTAGTAGAAATTATGAAATAATACAAGTATTTAAATTTGTGTTTTTAACTAGTTGGGTTAAGTAACACTGGAATCATATGACATTCATACATATATCTTGCAAAAACTCAAGTGTGAAAATGTGGATTAGCAGAACAAAATAGAGGAAAATCGTATTATAATAATGCTTTAAATTTCTGTGGAGCATTTACCTCATAAGGCTCACTAGCTTACATTATTTCATTAGTTCTCTTAACAGCTGTGTGAAATTGTTATTGTTAGACCATTTTCACTGATGGCAAAATTGGTCAAACAGATTAAGTAATTTGCCTGTGCAGTCACATAGCTAGTCGCTCACACTGCTAGGATGAGACTCAGATATCATAAGCCACCACCCCATAGCTGCTACCACTGTTCTTTCCTTGCCATCTTAGTAAAGGAAAAATAGTAGTAACTACTCTGCTTTTTTACCATACTCAACCCATCAAGGACATTAGAAAAATTAAAAGTAGTTCCTCTTTAGTAAAAGGTTGGAAGTTTCTTTTAATTGGTTTGTTTTAGAATGGTGTGCTGAAAATTTAACTGGGTGATAGTCTCAACCGTAGGAAGAATTCAATGGGAATACTTAGAATTATAGTTTGAAAAGTCTCATTTCCATCCTAGAACAGTTAATAAAATCTTTTAAATGGAGAATATTGGCCATATTTGTAAATTCATACTAAGCTAATTTACTAGTGTTCATTGAAATAGTAAACATGGTGAAGAATAGAAACCATTCACTACAACTTATGTATTTGGGCTTTTAGAAGCCATAGAAAAGGTCTTGTTTGAAAAGAAAATGTGACCCTGGAAAATGCCTTCTCATGTGTAGAAAACTGGTTTGGAGATAGGGCAGTAGGGATAGCAGCTAGCAACCGGGTTTTTCTTGAGTCTGTGCTAAGACTGATTCATTGCAGCTCCTCAGTCATCTGGAAGTAGGTCCCTGGGAAAACATGTGGATGATGAGTAATAATACACATTCTTCAGAGTGATAAAATGGCAAGGAAGAACAGGTAGACAATGAATTTGATATTTGAAGAATGATGCGCTGTGCACAGTATAGGCAGTTCACTCAGGCAGTGATCAAACTGTATTTAAAATGATGGTCCTTAAGATAGCAGTTTTAATTCAAGAGTTGTTTCAGAGAATAATTGCAGATCATTCTCTGAGAACACTGTCCTGGTAGGACCTATTTATAGTTCGTAGGCACTTGGGTATAAACAAGAAAGCCAAGATAAATAAAGATGGTAGTGCATTTGCACTGAAACTTCTCTGTACAATTTTGGTTACCATTTAAGAAATATGTAACGGTCAGTTACAGTGCCTCACACCTGTAGTCCCTGCAGTTTGGGAGACTGTGAGAGGACTACTTGAACTCAGGAGTTAGAGACCAGCCTGAGCAACATAGTAAGGCCCCGTCTCTACAAAAAAAAAAAAATTTATTTAATTAGCCTGTAGTTCCAGCTACTTAGTAGGCTGAGGTGGAAGGATCACTTGAGCCCAGAGGGGAGAGGCTGCAGTGGGCTATGATCGTACCACTGTACTCCAGCCTGGGCAACAGAGCAAGACCCTGTCTCAAAAAAAAAAAAAAAAAAAAGGAAAAGAATAAAAGAAGAAATACATAAGAGAAAGGACAGAAAAAGGAAAATCATAAATATATTTTAAGGTTGTTCTGTGAAGACAGACTTTTCAATGTAAAGAGGTAAATAGGAAAAATGGTGCAATGGTAATCTCTAAAACTACAAAGTAATTATAGCCAATAAATTAACACTCTTTGCCAAAGCTATGCTAAACATTTTACATGTATTGACTCCAGAACACAACTTTGAGATTTAAATACTGTTATCTCCATTTTATAATAAAGGTAATTTAAGTACAGAAAAGTTGAGAAGTCAGAGTCACAAATCTAATATATGAAGAGGAGCCAGGAATTCATTCAGGCTAGGCCCTCAAATTCCAGAACCAATTGGTCGTAATCACCATATTAAGCTATACCAATAACCAACAAACATTTTTGTCTTCCTATGACACGACACTACTAGAGGTTAGGAAAGAAACCAAAATGGCAATAAAAGCTTGTATTTGAGTAATGCTTTAGAAAAGACTTTTACTACATTTGTCACAACAATGTTATATGTTATGATCACATGGGAAAACTGAGGCTGAGGGAGATTGGATGACCTGCCTACAGCCATTTATCAGAGTAAAGTGACAAAACTGAAATCTAGACATAGGCTTTCCATTTCTAATCAAGTAATTTTTGCATTACACCCTTCTGTTAAGAAATTTAGTACCTCGTTAGATAGCATAGACAAGCTTGTTTGCCATAAGCTGGGTTATTGATATAGAGAGAGGGGCACTCCTTAAAGCTTAAAAAGTGACATTTTAAACAAATTAAGAGAAATACTGTCTCAAAACTCAAAAGGTAGATAGTCAATAAAGTTCATCACCCTCTTCATATTTTCTTCTAATTTGTACTTGTCACATTTTCTATTAATGAGCCTATATTTTATAGCCAGGAAAACAATCAACATTAATTTATTCAAAAAGTCATGTGAGAAAAATTCAACCCAAGTGTTGCTATGACATGGGAATGTAAACCAGGAGTATTTTAAGGTCTCATCCTTTACCTTCCATGTAGCTTTAGCAGAGAAACCAGACCTAACATGGAGGGAACCTTAGAGCCAGGGAGGTCCAGTGGCCTGAGGCAGCGAGGCAGCCCTGCCTTATTAACTGAGAGTCCGGTTTCTGCTTTCTACTACAATATGAAGATCACAGTCAATAGAAGCATTCCAGATGTGTCCTCATGAGTGGCTTATAAAATTAGAGACAAAAGATTAAAATAATAAGCATTAGAGAAAAACAAAGCTCATCAAAGATAATCCTATTACAATACCAAGAGAGCTTAAATTTAAGCCGGGAAGAGGTAAGAGTTTCTGATCCATTTAAATACAGTTCCTGTTACAGCCCAAGCACTTGATAAATCAGACATCTTAGTATGCCAGTTACGACATTTTTTTCTAGTGAAAATCTGAAAATTAAATAATATTACTAACAGTTGTTGAGGCAATCATGCTGTATTTGGCACTGTGCTGAAAGCATGATAAATGAATTACCTCACTGAATTCACATTGCAACACTCAGGTGGGCACTATTATCATCTCCATTTTTCTAGTGAAGAAATGGAGGTACGGAGGCTGGTGTCCCATATAGTAAGTAAGCAGAAGAGGTGGGATTGGAACCACCAGTGCTTACACTATTACTGTATAGAGCTAGAAGTGTATATATTTTAAAAGAATTTCTAGAAGCTTGTTTTTGAGTTTGGCAACCTAAACAAACAAGCACTTAAATAGCTCAGAACATTTTAAGCTATCAGATAATACCTATCAGAAACTGTGTCCATGTTTTTTGTCCATTCAGTGTGGTATATTAGCTAAAGTCTAACTGAAAAGGAATACTTTTTCCTGCATACAGTATAGTAAAAGTAAATGATCTGTTTCATTTATACTCAGAGGTTTCTTTCACATTTTGTTCCTGTTTTTTTTTTTTTTTTATGCTTAGGGTTGATGGTGCATGTTGATAAAAGAATTACTCTGGCAGCTTTCAAACAACATTTAGAGCCCTTTGTTGGAGTTTTGTCCTCTCACTTCAAGGTCTTTCGAGTGTATGCCAGCAATCAGGAGTTTGAGAGCGTCCGGCTGAATGAGACACTTTCATCATTTTCTGATGACAATAAGGTTGATTAAAATAATCTTTGAGTAGTTACAGTCAATTTTAAATGATAGATTCGAGAACAGCTTTTACTACTTCCAAGTAAGGTGAAGTAGATACACTGGAAGGATTTTTTTTTTTAATGATTAATGGTAATTTGGGGGGTTTTTTGTTGTTATTTTCTTCACTCATCTAACAAACATTTGTGAAATGTTAACTGTGTCAGTTACTATTCTAGGTGCTGGGGATTCAGAGGTAAAAGATATGTCTTTTCTCAGAGAGCCTATAATCTGGAGAATTTTGGAAAGTTTAAAAATGGGATGAGAATGGGTTATTTATTCTGTTGAGGCAGCATGTCTAAAAAAATGTTTTTAACTTATAGATTACAATTAGACTGGGGAGAGCACTTAAAAAAGGAGAATACAGAGTTAAAGTGTACCAGCTTTTGGTCAATGAACAAGAGGTAAGTAACACATTTAAGAACAATATAAGGTTACTTTTTACAGTTACTAAAAACATACAGTGTAGAGATTTTATTCATACTCATTTTATTTCTCTGAAGCAAAGGTCAGCAAATTTTTTCTGGGCCTTGTAGTTTAGCAGGCCATACTGCCTCTGCTGCAGTTACTCACTTCTGCTATTTTAGCACAAGGAGCCATAGACGATAATAAACCAACGAGGTGGCTATGTCTCAACATTTTATTTACAAAAGTAGGCAACAGTGAACTTGGCCCTCAGGCCACTGTTTGTCATCCCTGTGCTCTAAAGTGTTGGTGCAAATGCTGAAATGAGACAAAATTTTCCTGCTTTTAAAAGGAAAAAATTTTTTTTCTTTGTGCTTGCTTTCTGGAAACAATCGTATAATGCTACAGGTGAATAGCAGTTGAAAGTCATTTTAGTATGTAACAAGCATTTATATAGTGTCTACTGTGTGCTTTAGGTGCTTACAAATATTAATTCATTTAATCCTCATCAATTAACTAAGATACAAGCACTATTTCTTATTCTCATTCTATAGATGAAGAAAGTTAAAGTGAGGCACAGAGAAGTATTTCTTGGTCAAAGTCATTGCTTGTAAACGGTGTGGGTTAATGATCTAAACAGGCTGTGTTTTGTTTTTTTTTTTTTTTTTTTTGAGACGGAGTCTCGCTCTGTCGCCCAGGCTGGAGTGCAGTGGCCGGATCTCAGCTCACTGCAAGCTCCGCCTCCCAGGTTTATGCCATTCTCCTGCCTCAGCCTCCCGAGTAGCTGGGACTACAGGCGCCCGCCACCTCGCCCGGCTAGTTTTTTGTATTTTTTAGTAGAGACGGGGTTTCACCGGGTTAGCCAGGATGGTCTCGATCTCCTGACCTCGTGATCCGCCCGTCTCGGCCTCCCAAAGTGCTGGGATTACAGGCTTGAGCCACCGCGCCCGGCCCAGGCTGTGTTTTTTAAGGAATAATAAAATATTTTAGTCCCTGTGGTATACTAGCCTTACCACAAATACCCAAAAGAATAAGGCAAAGATCATATTTTCAGAAGGTTATAGCATCCTACTATTACAACATTCTGTTATAACATGTTATATCATCCTATTGAACAACTAAACAAATGTGAAAACCATAAATTTATCATAAAATGCCTTTATTCATACAAGATATTTTAGCTGGCACCTGTTACTTCTCTTAATGTGACCCATTACAGTCATTTTAACTTACATATTTCATCTGAGTCTGTGGAAACTGTGTCTCTTTTGAGAATTGGTTAATGTATTTGGAGAATTAGTATACATTTCCCTCATTTTAGTCCATAAAAGTGGTTCTTTTTGCTTTCAAAATTGTAACTATTATAAGAAGGAAAATACAAATGTGTTATCCTATTTAACCTTTACAATGACTCAGTGAGGAAGGTACTGTTCCCAATTTACAGATCTGAGACAGAGATTTTAAGTAAACTTGCTGAAGATAGCTGAGCTCATAAATAGTGGAGTTGAGGTTTCAAAAAAGGGAGATAGAGTCCAAAATTCAGGCCCTTAATTGCAAATAAAATGTTTTGGTAATTTTTATTTTAATGTGTTAATATTAATGTATTTAATTAATGTGTAATTCACGCTCTGATTGTTTGTGTTTATATTTCTAGCCATGCAAGTTTCTGCTAGATGCTGTGTTTGCTAAAGGAATGACTGTACGGCAGTCAAAAGAGGAATTAATTCCTCAGCTCAGGGAGCAATGTGGTTTAGAGCTCAGTATTGACAGGTAAAGTAAAATTAATGTCATCAGTGATTTGAAGAAAGACTATGTGGTCAATTGAAATGGACTGGTATGATTTTCTAAAACTGAGAGAATTAAAATTTCCCGTACTATTCAGAATTTTAGTACGACAGATTAGTTTACAAGGACTAAACAAGAGTATTAAATTTTTGTTTGGATTTCCTATAGAGGATTCTAAATTAGAATTACTAGGAACATTTCTTTATTTCCCCAAATTTTAACAACTCATTATTTGACTTTTATATTTGAACATAGTTCATTTTTCTTTGGTGTCAGTTTAGTGTCAATCTTTAAATTGAGAGTTTCAAAGTATAGTCGTTTTAAATGTCTTATCACATTTGTAGGTTTCGTCTGAGGAAAAAAACATGGAAGAATCCTGGCACTGTCTTTTTGGATTATCATATTTATGAAGAAGATATTAATATTTCCAGCAATTGGGAGGTTTTCCTTGAAGTTCTTGATGGTATTTTCAATATTTTTGGGGGGAAGTATCAGTTAGAAATACTCTAGAGCTAATAGAAGCCTATAGTTTTTAATCAAATAATGAGTTACGAGGAATCTAATATACATTATAGTGTTTTGTGCTATATTAAGCATAACGATATCCTTATTGTGGATTGATGTGATTCCTACCTACGTCTTATCCCTGGGAGTTTTATTTTCTTCCCCTGTGTCCTAGTGTAACTGCTTAAGTTGTTTGTGAAAGAATAATCGGTGTCTTTCAGCCTTCTCCTATCTTTCTCCTATCAAATGCTACCATTTGCCTTTTAAGTGTTCTTTTTTTGAATGTTGAGAATATTAATTCCCCCTTATGAGGAAATTACAAAGTTAGGTTTTAATACATTTTAAGAAAACTCTGCTATTATTTTTTTAGCCACGTTCTTTAGTTTCTTTTTTATTATTATGGCTTATTTTGTATTGAGGACATGGTACTGATAATTTATCAGAGACTCAAGAACAATGACTATTCGTGTCCTAAGCCAGGTGGCTTAAAGAATAGAAGTGTATTGTCTCACAGTCTGAGATCAGGCTGTCAACAGGGTTGGTTCCTTCTGAGTGCTGTGGGGGAGAATCTGTTCCATACTCTCTCCTAGCTTCTGTGGTTTTGGGCCATCATTGGCAACCTTGGCTTGTAGATGCATCACCCCAGTCTCTGCCTTCATCTTCATATGGTGTTCTTTCTGTGGGCTTGTCTGTCTGTATTGTTTTCCCCTTTTTCATAAACCACTAGTCTATTGGATTAGGGCCCACCCTGAAGACCTTATTTTACCTTGGGTATCACTGTAAAGACCCTATTTCCAAATAAGGTCACATTCGGAGGTACTAGGGATTAGGATTTCAACATGTCTTTTTGTGGGGGGCACAGTTCAACCCATAACAGTGACCTTGAGGAGGTCCAAGTAGCAGACCTGTTTGTCGCACCTCCCGGTTTTCATTATCAACATTGGTACATCGAAAGTATTGGTTTTTGGAGGGAGGCTCTGGGAGGAAAGTTGGCTTTTAGAAGATCACATCAAGGTAAACAGCTAGTTCTATATTCTTTTTTTGCTGTTGCTTAGGAAAATTTTAATTTTCCTTTTCTTCTATAGAAAGTAAAATGTCAATTCTGGATATTTTGTTACAAGATTATACTAGTTTTTAGAGGGCTCAATAATACCAACACCTCATGTATTTCAGGCTGCTTCAGGTCTAATTCAACCATAAATTTAAATGGTTGAAATTCTGATTGACAAGTTAAGTTGGGAGGTAAGGAACAACTAGGATACCATCTACTATGGTGTGTAGGCAAGTGCTCCAGATTGTGATTTCTTTGAGTATCTGGAGTCTTAGGGAATAATCACTGTGCCTGGGTAAGTCGGGAAGAGATCATAAATGACAAAGAAGTCACCCTTGTAAGGATTAAGTATATTAGCAGAGATGGATTCATCTGAAAATGGTAGTAGATGGTGGGTGCCTGCATCAGTATTATTTCAGTATATTTTCACATCAAGATAGTTGAGTAAGAAATGTCATGTGATTAAATCCAAGATATATTTATTGACCTGTAAATTGCCAGACACTGCTAATCCCTTGTGCTACAAAAATGAGTAAGAACCACTTATTGCCCTCCAGGTACACACAATCTGTGGAAGAAACAGAACTGCAAACCTGTCATTCTAAAATAATAGGTACTAAGGGACTGAATCAGTAGAAGTTGTTCTTGTGTACACCAGAGAGAAAAGTGACAATTGAGTTGATGCTTGAAAAGTGACATAATGTAAAAGTGACAATTTTGAAGAATCACTAAATTGGGGATTAAATGGAAAGAGAAGGATTAATAATAGCTTGAGTGAAAAAAGAGAATAGAGTGAAGTCGATTTGATTATGATTTTAGATAGGGGTAGTAGCCAATAGGGAAATGATGATTGGAGATCCAGAGAAGAGAGTAACTGGTAATGCAGCGTTCAACAGGAGTCAGGAGGGAGTGGAATTAGGAGTACTGGTTGAACAATAGTTTGAAGAAGAGAGGAATTATCTTCTGAGACTGGAGAGAAGAGTAAATATTTGATTCTCAAAAACTCCTTGGGATAATTGGGCTTTTCTTGTGCCCACTTTTAAGAGTAACACTTGAAGTAAATTTTTTTGTTTAGTCAGGCACTAAGGGAAAAGTCGAATTATGAACCTTCAGAGGAAATAGAATGATGGCCTAATCTTGCATATTCTTAGGGGTAGAGAAGATGAAGTCCATGTCACAACTTGCAGTTTTGTCAAGACGGTGGAAGCCTTCAGAGATGAAGTTGGATCCCTTCCAGGAGGTTGTATTGGAAAGCAGTAGTGTTGACGAATTGCGAGAGAAGGTAAGTTCATTTTAAACAAAACATGTATCTTATGTTGTATATATATATCATAATATTTATAAAATATATAATATATAAACAATACATTTTTCCTGTGTTGCCTAAGAGAAAACCTAGGAAGCAGTACCAAACACTGATGCACCAACCTTTCTTTTCGGTTTCTGTCACACCTGGTGGCACACTCTGGTTGTTCAGGCTCTTGATTCTTTGAAAAAATTACTTTGGCTCCTGGCCATTCAGAAGTGGATCCTCACTTTCTGTTGCTTGGACCAATTTTGTCCTAAGAAGTTAGAATTAGTTAGAAGTTACTAGATTGAATTGCTGTATGTCTCAAAAAAACAAATGAAGTAGAATTGTATAGAGAATCCAGATAAAGGTCTGTTTTGCATTTTAAGATGGAATATCTAAGGATCTCTGGGGAAAGGGTGAATTAGTCAAGCCGTGGTACCGTGGTACTAGCACAATGAGCATTTTGAAAAAGATTTATTTCCGTACTTCATACTAAACACAAAAATAAATTCTAAATATATTAAGTGTGTATATTAAAAAAGTAAATGTACTAGGTGAAAATATGTAAAATACTAAATACTAAAAATATTTTCATATTCCTGGAGAAAGATATTTGTAAGCATAATACCAGAAGCCAAAAAAAGAAACTATAGACCACATACAAACCCCTGTAATCCCAGCACTTTGGGAAGTCAAGGCAGGCAGATCACTTGAGTTCAGGAGTTCAAAACCAGCCTGGCCAACATGGTGAAACCCTGTGTCTACTAAAAACACAAAAATTAGCCAAGTGTGATGGTGCATGCCTGTAATTTTAGCTACTCAGGAGGCTGAAGCTGGAGAACTGCTTGGACCCAGGAGGTAGAGGTTGCAGTGAGCCAAGATTGCACCACTGCATTCCAGTCTGGGTGACGGAGTGAGACTCTGTCTCAAGAAAAAATAATTTATTTATTTATTTATGTATTTATTTTTGAGATGGAGTTTCACTCTTGTTGCCCTGGCTGGAATGCAATGGCGCGACCTTGGCTCACTGCAACCTCTGCCTCCTGGGTTCAAGTGATTCTCCTGGCTCAGCCTCCCAAGTAGCTGGGACTACAAGCATGTGCCACCACACCTGGCTAATTCTTTGTATTTTTAGTAGAGAGGGGGTTTCACCATGTGCAAGGATATATTCATGGAAGTATACAGTAGAGCTTTGTAACTGGGAAAAACTGAAAACAGTCTCAGTGTCCATCCACAGAAGATAAAATGTATATTGTTCAGTTATTGAAGAGCATGTGGTCACTTTGTATCCTATTCTTCTAGGAACAGAATTATTATATAGAGATATTAATCTAATTTTACATGTTTTTGGAACATGTGGGTGTAGTTTGTGTATGCATAGGGAAAGGTCTGGAAGGAATATACTAACTTGGTGTTTCTGGGGCATAGTATTTGCAGGGTGGCCGCTTCCATCTTTTTCTTCTAATTTTTTATATCAAACAGTTTTAAACTGAGCTATTTCTATTGGTGGGGTAAAAGGAAAATAACTTTTCCAGGCAAGTTTATTTTTTAAGTGAACTCAAATAAAATGTTTTATTTTACAGCTTAGTGAAATCAGTGGGATTCCTTTGGAAGATATTGAATTTGCTAAGGTAAAGCCCTAAGAATGTTTGCATCTGTGTATTGTGCATGATAAACACAGCTAGTGGCATGATTTAGTCATTCATTCTTTTTCTTTTTAGGGTAGAGGAACATTTCCCTGTGATATTTCTGTCCTTGATATTCATCAAGATTTAGACTGGAATCCCAAAGTTTCTACCCTGAATGTCTGGCCTCTTTATATCTGTGATGATGGTGCGGTCATATTTTATAGGTAACATTCACAATGTTTTTGTTGCTGTTAGTAGTACAGTTTTGGTGTGCATAAATATCTTATTTTACCTAAGTATCTTTACTGTTTTTATGATATGGAGCAGCACTAATGAGTAGAAATACAGTGACAGCCAAGCATGATTATAATTTGAAGTTTTCTAGTTGCCACATTAAAACAATAAAAGAAACAGGTAAAATTAATTTTAAAATATTTTAAATCCAGTATACCCAAAATATGATCATTACAAGTCATCAGTATAAAAAATCATTTATAAGATATTTTGCATTTTTGTATTGTACTGAGTCTTAGAAATATTGTATGTCTGTTATACTTCCAGCACATCTCAATATGAACCAGGCATATTTCACAAGCTCAATAGCCACATGTGGCTAATGGCTGTTGTATTGGACAGCACAGATGTAGAGGAAAAAGAATACTCATTGGAGCCTCACAGATCTGGGTTCAAAACTAGCTTTCTGATTTACCTAGCTCCTCATCTATAAAATTGCAACAGTGATGTCTACTTTGCAGGATTTTATGAGAATTAGAGCTATTGCAGCATGTAAAATAACTGGCACAGTGCCTGTTATAAATAGATGTTCAATAATGATAGCTGTTACTACTGCTCATAATATGGAAATTATTCTCTGCCATTTTTAGAAGCAAGCAGTGTGTTCCTGTGATAAACACCTTAGAAATGTGGGACATCCCAATATATAAAATAATATTACTTCACCTGTAACAGATTTCATTATCTTGCTGAGGAACATCATAGCATTCAAGCATACATTAATAGAGGTGGCAGGCTCTACTGGCCTAATATGTGATTAATATTTTATGTGTAGGGATAAAACAGAAGAATTAATGGAATTGACAGATGAGCAAAGAAATGAACTGATGAAAAAAGAAAGCAGTCGACTCCAGAAGACTGGACATCGTGTAACGTACTCACCTCGTAAAGAGAAAGCACTAAAAATATATCTGGATGGAGCACCAAATAAAGATCTGACTCAAGACTGACTCTGATAGTGTAGCATTTTCCCTGGGGGAGTTTTGGTTTTAATTAGATGGTTAACTACCACTGGGTAGTGCCATTTTGGCCGGACATGGTTGGGGTAACCCAGTGACACCAGCACTGATTGGACTGCCCTACACCAATCAGAAGCTCAGTGCCCAATGGGCCACTGTTTTGACTCGGAATCATGTTGTGCACTATAGTCAAATGTACTGTAAAGTGAAAAGGGATGTGCAAAAAAAAAAAAAAACAAAAAAAGCAAACCTTCTATTAGAAAAGGGGACAGGGGAATGAGTAAACTACTTCTATTGTGGACAAATGTGCACATAGCCGCTAGTAAAACTAGCCTCAAACAGGATGCTCATAGCTTAATAATAAAAGCTGTGCAAAGGCCATGAATGAATGAATTTTCTGTTTATTTCACTGATACACACATTACCTCATTGACAATTCAGAAGTAAATCCAACATGTGTTGACTCTTGGAAAGCAGCAAAAACAGGAGCTGAAGAAAGGAAATTCTTAGAACCAGCCGTAACCCAGTAAGGAATTGTGAAGTTGTGTTTTTATTTTGTTTCATTTTTTGCAGAGTATTAAGAACATTATTCTGGAACATCAAAACGTTTCCCTTAGAACGCTCCCAGCAGGTGGCAGCTCAGATTGCTGCAGTGTTGTAATTATAACTGATTGTACTTAAGTTATGGATGTAGAGAATATGTTTCATTCATTTATTCAGCATGTAAATAAAATTGATCCTGTTGAGTTATCATAATTGCAGTTCAACTATCTCCCATGGTTATTCTTTTCACGTATCATTCATTCTGTACATTTGTGTACATTGAGAAGTATAGCAATCTGTGTAAACGTAATCCTCAGTGAGCTTCCTTCAGTGCTAGGTCCCATAGGATTGTTGTTGCCCTTGTTAATGAGGTTTCTCCGTTCAGTGGCTTCAATTTTTTTCTCTTTGTACATCTAGTTTTGAAGATTTACTTCAAGTTTGAATCTTCTAGAATGCTTGTAAGTCCAGTTTTAATTTTTAGAGTCAATTTGTAGTTACATGTAGTTTAACTTTTGGGAAACGTCTTAACATTGTTTTGAATAAACTTGCTAGTGAGGTCAGGTCATGGTACAGACTGATGCAGTCAACATGATTTCATTGCAGAGTTTATTAGTATCAGCAAGTTTTTGCTTTGCTAAATAAAAGTATTCAATGAACACAATTCTACATAAATTTTGAAATACCATCTAATTTATAAAAATCAGTAAAAAAAAGGTTTTGGTAAAACTTTTTCATGCCAGATGCTGTTTACAACAATGAACATGCCAATAAAACATTTGTTCATTCTGTTGTGTTATTTTAGTCATTAAACTTCTGTGGATGAAGAATCTGGGTTAAGAATAGATTTGTCATCTTTAAATATAACATTTTGTAATGTGTATCGGATATCTCATTTCTACGATAAAGGTATATTTACCGTAAAGTTCTCATAAGAGAAATGAAAAGATGTATTATTATCTAACTTTGGGGAATCCTGTCAGTATTTCAGATCCGATTTTTACCCTTTTTTTATAAGAAAGATAAAATTAGAAAATACTGTTAGCAAATGTGACTCTGCCATTTGAATATAATCACCGAGAATTCCATAATGTCTTAAAAGTCTCCTGGAATCCACAATGAAAAAAAAAATCTTTTCTGGGTATTTTCTGGCCAATTTTATTTCAAAGAAGCTATAGCATTTAGCTAAACTTGACTGAAGTAATGTTCTGAGTTTGCATTAGTGGGATCGGTGATGGTCTCAGAAGAAAATTGGAAACACTTGTGATGAACTGTCTTTCAGATCACTTAGATTTTCTGATGTAAGAGGACAGCTATTTGGTTCTAATACAGGCCTGCTTACTTGGGATATAGGATTAGTAAATGGGGTTTCTGCTTTAAAGGACTGACTTGCTATCACACAGAAGAGGCAGATTTGTAAACAAAATGGGCTTTGGAGTTTGGTCTGATTGCGTTTGGTTTAGTATTCCTGAGCGTAAATGGTAAAATTCTTCTGATACCCACTCTTTAGACTGTGCCTTCTGCTCTGTTCTTTGTTTGTTTTATGTTTAATTGCTGCTTATAATTGCAGATGTATTACAGATACAAATAAGAGTAAAGAAAATATATTTCATTATAGAAAAGAAAACATTAAAAGCTTCTTGCTTTTCAGTGCCTGATAGAGTGAAAACACAATGTTGCACTTTAATAATTTCAATAAAAGCTAATCTGTGTCAGCCTCCCTCTGCTTCAGAGAGTCAGGTGAGCACCCATAACCTAACAGGCAGAGCCCTAGCAATGTGGATCAAGTTCCCTGAGCCCAGGGGCAGTGGAGCCTCATGATCTTTTATCTTTTGAGGGTGAGGTAGATCACATGCAACAAATTGTGACCCTGCTCCCCACAAGTCATGCAAAGGTTTTGAAGAGCTTTTACCATGGGGCAGATGAACTTGTGTCAACCATGCACGAGAACCAAGTACCTGCGTTTCTAAGGCGGGCACTCAAGGTGAGGGGTGTATTCTGGCCAAAGAAACAAAAGCTGTGGTCTCAGGACCATGCCGTGTGTAGCTCGTCTGTATAGGACGTGTAATGTAAGGAAGAGCAGTCATGATAGTGATAGATAAAAACTGTGTGTGAAGCAGCCCTCACACTAGAGTGTTTGCTTTATCTCGTATAATGTAAGGGAAGGTACTTTAAAATTCTTCCCAGAATTAAAGCGATGAACCCAGCCTCCAGTCAGAAAATAATCCAATGAAATAGGCATTGGTTGCCACAGTTAGTAGTTGTATTGTGATACATCTAGAGGCCAAGAGAGCAGGAGAGAGCTACCAACTTACACTGTGGTTTGAGCATCATAGCATTGCAGTGTTGTTACTAAAATCTGGAAGTGATCTGTGAATGTATGGAATACAATAAAATATTTTATTCTGGTTCATTTGCTAGTACTTCCTTTTTGATTGGATACTGTAGTTCTTCCTCTGGATTTTATTTTGTTCAGCGTCAAGGCCCTAATTTTGCAAATGTAGTCTAAACCACAGTACGTGGACTAGAGGATACTCTGAATTAGCAAGTTTTTTGTTTGCTAAATAAAACTATTCCATCTTAATCCTGTGTAATTTTTGAAAAACACCGACATTTTGGTCACTAGTAGTCAAAATCTTATAAGGCCATATGTCCTGAAAGGCAAAACTGTGTGTATGTGTGATTTACCAGGGAGATAGTAGGACAGTTTTTATGAGGGTTTCAAAGGAGTTTGTGGCCCAAATGAAGCTTGTGGCCACCTAGGTTGAGTGTACATGAAATCGGAAGATTCTCCTTGATTGTAGTTCCCATGGGGAAGAGGTAGGCTGTGATCATTTGGTTAGATACAGCATTAATTGTCACAACTTGACTTTCAGAAACAAGAACACTGCACAAAAGCATGCATTGGACCATGTGTTACTGTTTAGGAAAGAGTGCAACCATCAGTAGGTCAAGCTAGGAGGGCAAAAGAGAGTTGAGAGGAATGCTCTGCCCCTTCCCCAGAACAGCACTGCTCCTTTCCACCTCCTCACCAGCTCACACTGCACAAGAGGAAAATTGATCTCAACTGAGAGCCCTAGCTGCTGGAGGGACTGGGAACAGCTGTTGAGCAGTTTACCTGATAGCATCTGCCATGGCTTGGCAGGAACTCTGGCTCTGGGACAGAGCAGCAGCAAGATATTCAAGCACCACCTCCACCCAGCCCCTCCCACATTTCACTCAGGATTGAGTAAAGGAGACACTCCAACTACTCAGATGCTGGCTTCAGCTAAGCATTTTGCAAAGCCTTTCATGTTCTTAAAAGTTTGTGGCTATCATGACAAAATGGAGCAGCCTACTATACCTGCATATACAACTATGGAGGAACCTAGTTTTATCTCATTTACCACAATGTTTTCATTTTTTGGATGACATAATGTTTAGCCTCTTCTCCAAACACTTCCTCAAGCTTTCCTTGCCTTCCAGCCACTGCAAATGACTTGCAGTTTCCCCTACATGGCACCTGACCCTTGTGCCTCCCTCCCTCTGCCCACAGTCCAGAAAGCCCTTTCCTGTGCCCTCTGGCTTCCTGATAAACTCCTATCATCTTCAAGAGCCAGTTCCCATGCCAGCTCTCCCCATGTGCTCCACTGAGGCTCCCGTAACACCTTTGTTCCCACATCAGGTTGACTGTCTTTGTTTTGTCGTTGCTTGCTCTGGCTGTGTCTCCCCCATTAGACTGGGATGCTTTCAAGGTAGGGACCCTATCTGGGTCAGCTTGGCACCGCAGAGCATACCACAGCACCTGGTTCTGAGGAGGCTCTCAGTAGATATCTGTTAAGTAATAAGAATGTAGGGTGGTCCTGATGGTTTTTGACATTGAATAGGAAACAGCTCCCTGTTTGATCTTAATCACTATAACCTGGACATACTGTACTAGATGCTGTTTTCGTCTGACTTCTACTCTGTCCATCTCTTTGCAACTCCATTTGTTCATCCATGAAATGAAGAAAATGCTCATGGAATTCAGTGAAGATTAAATGAATGAATAGAGGTAATCTGGCACTTGCCACACAGCTAACTTCAATATAGTAGCTCTAATATTACGGTCCTTGAGGATATTACTGTGTTATGGCCCCAAACTGCATTTGATTAAAGAAGGCTCCCCTAAAAAAAGTCATACGTATTCCATTTGTCCTTTCAGAAGGCAGTGAAGCATTTCCAGTCTTTAAGACAAATTCCCATCCAAAAATAGTTAAGATTTCTAAAATATTTTGATGCTGAAAGAGGTGTGCTTCGGTTGTGTGGAAAATTTGCTTCTATGGAAGAATTTTTAATACAGGTCATTTCTATTTTACTTTTTCTGGTTGAAAGGATTTTACATTTATTCAAAGTCAAGAGGGAAAAGGAATCCAAGAACTACAGAAGAGCAGTTGAAGTGATTTATGCTTGATTTCTAAATGCAACATGTGTTTATACATAATTTAGAACTCAAAGAAAGCATGCTTATACAATCATGTGCAACTTTAAACTTTAATAACTCTGGATGAATACATGGTGGCAACAGTCCATGACACCTGAAAACATCATTTGCGGAGTGGCGTAGAGTTCAATGTTCGCAGTTTGCATATTACAACCATATTTCACACAGCCCTGCTCAGTTTGATTTTCTCCACGTGGTTGATAATGGTCTTCAGTTGCTGCTAAGTGATTTTGCACATTTCATTTATAATCCTCACCCTACAATTAACCTACATACTGTTTCTGCAAGTTAACCTATATGCTATGCTCAGTCATGTACCTTTCAAAGTTACTAATGCAACTGCCAAAGAGGGACAGTGTCAAAACCATTGTTTCCATCAGAAGGATGGCTGCCCCACACTGTGAGAACACTGCTGTTCCTAACAGAAGTTTAATTTCAGAGGAATGTGAGAATTTGTTTGACCTTAATTCCAGATGTGCATGCCTCAAAAGAAAAGTCCCATTCTCCTTCCTTTTGGGGAGTGCTTTTGGTGGCACCAAGGCTGGTATGGGGTAGTGGAGAGAACACTGAGCTTGGAGTCCCAACCAGGTGAAACTGCTCTGGTCTTCACTAGCTGTGTGACTTGGGCAAGGAGCTTGCAGTCTCTGAGCCTCTGAGATCCCCGATGGATAAGAACAATGACCCCCTCCCCAGGCTGTGCTGAGAGAGGGAATTGATTGTGGATATGAAAAACGCTGTCCCAGCACAGAGGCAGGAGCTGAGCAACACTGCTGGATGAATAAACACATGTAATGCAGGGTAAAGAGAACATTTCATCTGCAACAGCTTACCTATGGCCATGGAAAGAACTGCGTGGAAAATTCCTTTGTTGTATTTTTGCCAGGCTGATGTTTGCAAAGCAGGGCACTCTTCACATTTCCCCAAAACCCATCATAGGGAGACTCTACATTCTTTCCATCTCCTCCCCTCAAACAATTATCAAAGCCATGTAGAACAAACTGCTGTCTGCCAACCGGTAGAGGCAAAGCAGTCAATAATCTGGACAGGGGTGACACCCTGGTCCTGTCTTTAACCCTGCCTGACTTTCCCAAGCACCAGACTGTGACGCCTGGAGAACAGCCTGGGGAGCTGAATAAATACACAGCACCTCATGCTGTCAAGCCAGAAGGGAAATTTACTGGGAAGAAGATGTAGGAAGAAGCCTGGTCAGCCCACGCCTAAAGCACACACCTGGGGAAATAAATTAGCTATTTCTATTGCACATCTACCCGCAGCCGGGTCCAGATCTAAATCTCTTCCCCTCCCAGCAGTGCGGCGGCGGCAGCCGCAGGCTCCCCCAGCGCCATCTCTTCAGTCAGGCTCCTCTCCAGGTCCTCCAGCTCCTGGCGCACCTCCTCCATGAAGCTGCCAACTTCATACTCATCGGGAGCCTCTCTGGGCAGCAGGATCTCCCCATCTTGGTCACGGCTCCCCACGAAGGTCGGCTTGCACACGTACACCAGGCTGTGGCTGGGGAGAGATGGGACAAAGCCAGGCTGTAAACATGGGAGCCTGCCCAGGCCCAAAGCTAAGGCGTCCTGACTCTGTGGGGCTCTCAGCCTCACCTTTACACCCCCTCCTCTCCTGTCTCTTCAACAGAGACACTTCACTTCCCATCAACATCTATCTTAAAATGATGGCTGACGGAGGCTCACTTTGGGAGAATGTGCTGGTGGAGGGCAGCTTCCCTCCTCCAGCGCAGGCCTGACCTCCTGTGACTCTCAGGCCTCACAGCCCAGGGGCAGGACCCGAGGGCTGTATAGCAGTACCACAGTTCCTCAAAGACCCTGGCCCATTCGGGCCTCCAGGCAGGAGTTAGCCTGACCCTGGGGTGTAGTCTAGCCACATGCAGGGAGCCATGGACCTCTGTGGGAGTGGGGAGGAAGAATTCCTTTTTTAAAAATAATTAATGTATTTGGTAGAGATGGAATCTGTGTTGCCCAGGCTGGTCTCGAACTCTTGGCCTCAAGCAATCCTGTATTGGCCTCCCAAAGCTCTGGGATTACAGGTGTGAGCCACTGCACATAGCCATGGGGAACGGGAGTTCTGCCTGTCTGCCTAGCAGCCCTGGATTCTGTTGGGAGAGAAGATTGAGTAGAGGCTGCAGGGAGGACAGGGAGATGTGCCCTGAGAAGCTGGCCAGGCCTGAGCCTGATGCCTCACGGAGTCTCAGCAGCCTCAAACACTGTGGGCTGTGCCCTCCACCTTGGTGGTCACTCCTGGCCTCCCTGTGGCCTCTCTGCCAGCTCCTTTTTCTCTGTGTGTCTGTCATTGTGATTGGTCTGGAGAGGAAGCCCAGGCTTTTCTCCCTCCATGCCCTCTCCCTGGGCCATCCACTCATGAAGCTTCAGCCACCAGCTGGATGAGCCCCAGATCTGTGCCTGCTGGGCAGCCTGGGCTCCAGAGCCCCAGAACTGACTGCTGATTGGACCCTTCCATCTGCATGACCCAATGGCCTCTCAAACCAATCCTAAAGGGAATCTACATCTCTCCCGGGGCAAACCTGCTTCTGCTCCTGCTCCTGTGCCCCTGCTGGATGGTACCTCCTCAGCCCTTGGCTCCCTTAGAGGGAGGGAAAGGGGGCCTCACCTGTGGGGCTGGCAGAGGAGGCCATTGGCACAAGGGCATCGGTCCAAGGCTCCATCAGGCTCCAGCTCCCAAGTGATGAGGTCCAGAAGCCGGCTGGCAGGGTCATGGCAAAGCTCGCCCTCCACAGGCAGGGGTGTGCACACAGGGAACAGCAGGCCTGGAACCAGCCCAGAGTCACCCCTGTGTGCCCAGTGTAGGCAGAAGGGCTCCGAGGGGAGGGGCAAAGAAATGGAGCACAACCTCCTACCTCCCACCGTCAACCCCAAAGTGCAGGTTTGAACACATGGAATGATAGGAAACAAGAATGGCAGCCTGGGCTCAGGAGGGAATGATTGGTAGGGCTGAAGCAGGGAGGACTGCCTGGAAGAAGTGGGCTTCTGCTAGAGCTTGAGGGCCAGAAAGTCTGAAGAAATTAAGAGTGGGGCAAAGGCATTCAGGCCCAGGCACAGCACCAGCAAAGGCCTGGGGTTGAGCTCAGTGGAAAATGTCAGGGCTGGTGAAATTCCCAAATAGGCCAAGGAGTAGTGGAGAGAAAAGGAGGACAAGTAAGTTGGAGCTGCATGAGGCCTCGCAAGACAGCCTAAGGGGTCAGAACAACGTGGGAGACAACAGGAGCTGCTGCAGGTCCCAGAGGGGCAATACCCAAAAAGCAGCCCTTTAGGAAGATAACGCAGGCGGCAGGTATGGGGAGGACTAGCGGGCTGGGGATGCAGAGCTGGGGTGGTGGCAAATGAGAATTTTTCAAAAGCCCTATGGGGGCAGAGAGAGCCTGAGCAGACCTCACCTGGGAGAGGCAGTGAGGATGGAAGATGGGAGTGGAAGTGGGTGATTCACAGGAAAAGGAACCTGGGAAATAAGGAGTGGTGGGAGGGAGGGGGCTGCTAGTCCCACCCATCTGGGGGTTCCTTCCAGACTGGGCTTTTGCATCTTGAAGTCATTTAACTTTTCTGGGGGAAAAAAAGGAGGTGGTCTTTCCACTCTGGGCAGAGGCTGTGGGAGGGCAGCACACACTGATGAGCATTTGGGAGCCTACCCAAGATGTGGGATGCGAACCCATGTGATTGGCATGGACGTGGCCCCAGGAGGCCCAGTCTGGTTGAGCTTGGGACAGGGTGTTTCCTGCATCTGAGGGGAAGCCACTTACCTCTCTGGAAGGCACAACACAGTCCCGGCTGGCAGTCCCTCTGGTTGTCACAGATGGTCCCATTGCTGCCCCTGGTGGCCATTTTGGTGCAGTGACCCCAGACACACAGCTGGTCTCCACAACACTCACTGTCCCGGGTGCAGAGCTGCGGACAGGTGGGAAGAGCCTAGAGCGGGTGGCTCAGGGACTGGGGGCCTGCTGAGAGCCCAGCCTGAAGATACCACAGATGGGCCAACCTGCATCCTCCCATTGTAGAGACAGGTAGACCAGGCTGAGATTTCAGTGAAAGTCAACGGGACAGAGGTGGGAGCTTGGCTGGAGAGACATGGGGGTCAGAACACTGGAAAAATGACACCGGGAGGACTCATGGAGCTTAAGATTTTGCAAAGAACAGCAGGGGATCTTTGTGGTCCCCACAGACTTGTGCCCTTCTGTCTTTTCCTTAGGTCCCTAGGTCCAGGCCCAAAGAGGCAAGGCCCAATGATGAGCCGATTAAACTAAGGCCCAAGCCGGCCCAAGATGAAGATGGCCAGTGGGTGCCAGGGTCCTGCAGCGACACAGGGCATGGCAGTTAGAGAGCAAAGTGAGGTCCCCATGGCTGTGCCCAGTGATGGCACTGAGTGGGGTTGGCTGGGAGATGCAACAGCAGTGGCCTCACCACAGACAGCCGGGTAAGGTAATAAGAACTGCTTGACTTTCCAAACTTATTAGCATGCTGTGTTATTGTCTGAATAAGGAAAAATGATGAGGAAAAGTCTGCAAGTCCAAGTGGCTTCGTCCAAAATGCCTGTTGGGTGGAGGAAGAGTCTCCTTTGCCCTGGCTTCACATTTCCCAGTGTAACCTACACTGGAGCAGTGCCCTGGCCTCTTCCTGCCCCGTCCCTCTGCCCTCTCTTATTGGCAGATTGGGAGAAAGATCTGGCGGGTGGGGTGCAGGCCCAGAAGGAGAGCAGCTGCCGCTCTCCCTGCTTGGGGGCTGTGGGAATGTCTCTGTTTGTCTACTAGGATGGGTCATCCCCAGGGGAAGGAACAGGTGTAGGGACACCTCCTCTCCCTTCCCTCCCCTTCTTGAACTCCTGGCCTCAAGTGATCCTTCTGCCTTGGTCTCCCCGAAGTGCTGGGATTATGGGTGTAGCCACGGTGCCTGGCCGTCCCTCCTCTTCTCTGCCATCAGTGACACAAACAACATGACCAGAGGACATGGGGTGGGATGGGAGTGGCCCTGGGTCTGCAGATGGCTTCCTGTCATCCCAGACTGGAATGATTTCCTGTTCACTCCAGGAGTCAGTCCTTTGGGGAGCCCTCTTAGGTCCTCCCCATCATGGTGAGGCTCTTCTGGGAAGCCCAGCTGAGAACCCTGGGGCCCCTGGCCTTCTCCCCCAGGTGCCCGAGATCCAGGTGCCACAGTCCCAGAGGCCCTGGCATACTCACTGTCCGCTGGGCCCGGCACGGCTGGCAGGTGTACTGGAAGCTGGCAAACTGGCAGTACTTGCTGGGCCCGCAGTCCTCGTCGATGATGCACTCCTGTGGAAGGGCACAGGGAGCAGATGTGTCAATGGAGAGCACAGCAGCAGGCCCACAGTGCCCAGGAAGGGTTGGCCGCTTCCTTTCCCCACTCTTGACCCCATAGGCTCAGGAGGGTCAGGAAAGGCGTCCAGACTCCAGGTGCTCCTGAGCCCTGCGTGGCCACACTGCCCTTCAGCATCTCCACGCCTAGCAGGCTTGGCGGCCCAGAGCCTGGAGGATCCCACACCAAATTCACACAATCACCATCTGTGCACAGTTCTCCCCCTGCCCACACCCAGGACGAGAGCACAGGGACTCAAGGCTGGTCTTCCACACAGAACAGATGGATTTAATAAAAAGAGCTAATGAGGTCCAGGCCCGCCTGACTGCACAGGAAAGGCTGGAAGCCAGGCGCCAAGGGCTCTGCTGACTGTGAAGACTGGGAGGCAGCAAAGGGGGCATCACCAGGGACCCTGCCACAAAGCCACAGCCCTGCCCGCAGGGAGCACCCTCAGGGTCCTGGGTCTAGGGTCCCCGCAAGAGGCAAAGGCAGCTGCCAGCATGGAAATGAATTAGAGGAGGCTGGACTCCAGCCCTCCCAGCCCAGGTGCTGTCTCCTCGTGGCTGCCAGCCCTGCCTGGCTGGAGAAATAGAGAGAGAGGGAGTGGGGGGAATCTGTCCACCCCAAGGCCTGAGTCACAGAGCAGGGAGGCATGGCTGAAGGCACTGTGGCCTGCCATGGTCACCGGTCACTGGCAGGAGCAGGGCTGCTTCAGCTCCTGGACCTGCTGTCAGGCTCAGCCCTAGGAACCGGCAGCTTTAAAGCAGGGGAAGGAGAGCAGGGGAGGAGGGAACGTGACGACAGGAATGGCCATTGATCGCCCTTTTGAGGTATCAGGCTTGACAGCCCTGATCTCCCTCAGTGACTCTTCCCAGCGGGCAGCAGGTAGGGGCTGCCTTCTGTATATTGCCAGCCGGGAAATGGAGGCAGAGAAGTCCCTCCAAGATAATGTGACTAGTTGAGGTTGGACAGTTTCTTTCCACCACCAGCCCTTGAGCCAAGGGGGTTCAGGGCTCCACATGCAGCAGCCAGAGGTGAGAAGGACCCTCCTGAGGCCTGATATTCTGGGGCCCAGCAGACCTTTTGAAAGGGTCAAGGAAGGGAAGGACCAGCTGCCCCCTCTAACACAGAGCATCCTCCCATCCTGAATGCAGGTGTGGAGCCCCACCTGGAAGAGCCTGGCTGGGCAGGCCTGGACCTCCGGCAGCTGCCTCCAGTCCCCTTCCAGGGACTCTGCTGCTTTGATCAACACTGCAAGTGCTGGCGGCCCAGCAACCAGGGCGCTCCCTTGCAAAGCATTGATACTTTTGTTTCAGTTACTTTCCCAGCACCCCTCAAATGTCAGGCACGACACCATCGCTGTTTTTACGGATAAGAAAACCGAGGCTCTGAGTAGGGTGAACGGCAGCCCAAGTGAAGGGACTGAGTCTGAGCCAGAACCCCAATGGCCAGAGAAGTCCCAGGGCTAACAGCAAATCACAGATGCGCTTTGTCTCAGCCCAGCACACACTCCTGTGCACAGACACAACTCAGGCTGTTCAGCCGGAAGCCTCCTGACATTCTTTCCGAAGCAGAATGGCAAGATGGAGTGGGAGAGATGACATTTGGGAGAAAGGAGGGGCCAAGAGGCACAGAATCCCTTCTCTGAACCAGCTATATTTTGAGGGACTGAGGACACAAAGGTGAATGTGAGGAGGCCTCTGCCCTTAAGAAATTCATAATTCAATTGAAAAGAGAGAGAGAGAAAGAGCAACCCAGTAGTAAAGGAGACAAAAGGGTATGAACAGACAACTTAGAATAACAGAAATTTGCCTCTTCAAATAGAAAGACATTCAACCTCACCAATGAAATCAATGAAGAAATGCAACTTAAAAGAGCAGAATATCATTTTTTTCCACTTAGAATGGAAAAATTAGAAAGGCTGAATGTCTCCATGGTGGGAGGAATAATGGCATCCCCAAAGATGTTCACATCCCATTCCCTGGAACCTGTGGGTATGTTATGTTACATAGGAAGGGGAAATGAGAGGCAGAGGGAATGCAGGCTGCTAATCAGCTGACCTGAAGGTTAGGGAGTGCATGCTGGATTTTCCAGGAGCACCTGATGGAATCACAAGGGACTTTAAAAATGGAAAAGGGAATAGAGGAAGAGTCAGTGTCACAGTGATATCATGCAAGATGTCACAAACACTCCACTGGCCATCGCTGGCTGTGAATATGGAAGGGGGCCACGGGTCAAGAAGAGAATCTCTCTTAGAGCCTCCAGAGAGGAATGCAGCCCTGCCCACACTTTGGTTTTAGCCCAGTGGGACTTGTGTTGAACTTCTGACCTCCAGAACTGGAAAATAATAAATTTGTGTTGTTTTAATTCAGTAAATGTGTGGTAATTTGTTACAGCATCAATAGGAAACTAAAAAAATATTCAATGTTGGTTTCAGGAAACAGATATTGCCAAATGCTTTGGGGTAATTAAAATTGAAGGTTTTGTTTTGTTTTGTTTTGTTTTGCAGGCAATCCATCAGCATCTATGAAATAGTTAAATGTATATGTCCTTTGACCCAATAATTTCCCTTCCTGGTGACTACCCTCAGAAACACTTGTCCATATATGTAAATATCTGAGAACAAGGGTATTTAAGGCTATATTGTTATATTATTTATAATCCAGAAATAACAGAAATGTCCAACAAGAGGGAACTTATTATTGTACAGTCATTTCACAGAAAATCCCTCCGCGCAGACATTAAAAGAATGCAGTTGTTCTTTGCATAATGATTTTAAAACAAGCAAGGGTTAGGACCATAAACAAAAGCAGGAAAAAGATGAAACCATATGCTTTTGTAAAGCCCTTCTGTAAAGCAGAATACCACCACACTCATGCCTATGCCCAGCACTGTGCCTGGAACATCGTGGGCACACAATAAATCCGTGCTGAGTGGGTGAAAGCACTTGGATCTTACTGTGGCAAACAGGCTAACAAAATGCTGATCGTTAACAATGATTTGAGAACTAGTGCAAAAAACATACATTCCATTAACTTGGCTTCTCATTCCCCCAAAAGGCCTTCGTAGACTTGGGATTTTCACTATACATTTCCTCTCCTAGATCTTTAATTAAAAATATGAGCTAAGACTCTTCCAGCATCAACTCCTGTAAGACCCTGCGATTTACAATTATCCATCAAGACAAGTGCATTTTCATCCTTAGGAATATCTTCCTTTCCCTAAGCAGGCTCCTGTGCATGACAAAGCATTCCCTTCTAACTTAATTGTTTTCTAGGTAAGGAAAAAAATTTTTGGCATGGAACTTTGCCAAAGACCTTTGAAAAATCTAAATATGCCAAAGCTCCTGGTTTCCTTTGGGGTATCAGCAAGGAGCACTGGTAGGTTAGTTCCGCATGATTCCCCTCAAGAAAGCTTGAGGCTTTTGTTATCATCAAGCCCACCAGCTTGTCTGGTTGGATGTGCAACTGCCATTCCCAGGAGGAACACACTCTTTAAGAATTATGGTCATACTAGAAACTTCGGGACTCGAAGGTGCACAAACTGAATCCTAGTTTTGCCACTTAACAGCTGTGAAACCTTGGGCTGCTGATTCTACCTCTATTAAAAACAAAGATGAAGGCAGGAGCTGTTTTGCAGGGCTGTTGCATGGAGTTCATGCTCAGTGAACGGTGGCCATAGCAACAGATAGCGATGCATCTGCTCCTCCACATATCTAATGCCTGATCCCGCCATGATGCACCCCTGCCAGGGGACCAGCTTGTGAGCCGAAAGGAAGGTCTAAATCAACAGGGCCCTAAGGCATCCACCAAAACTTGACATCTCTGTCCTGGTCAGCACTTGGGGATCACACATCTAGTCCCCACTTACCTACATCCTGAGGATGTCAAACAGGTGGGCAGCGGCCTGTATGTCCACCCCAGGCAAGTCCCGGGGCAGAGTGACCTTTTGTTGTACAAAGGCCAGGATCTCCATCCAGTAAAGCTGTTTGCATTGAGTCTCTCCTAAGGACCGCTAGCAGTAGGGGCTGGCCCCACCGTTCCCGGTGTTTGTTAGACCTGAGGAGGAGGTCAGGCCCTCTACCCTTAGCAGAACTGAGTGGGTGGGTGGAGAGGACATGTGTCAGTGCCCTCCAAGCACAGCCAGGCCCAGAGCTGAGAAATCCAGGTTTTATTCTTTTCAATAATTCTAATTGCTCTTAGCTATGCTCAAGGGTTCTGTCCACATTTGAGCCAAGGTGTTAAAGGGGCCTCAGCATCCAACTGGGCTCTGGATGGCTGAGAAGCTGAGATCAGAAATAAGAGGCCTGGGAGGGAAGGCAGGGGCTCTGGGCTTGGGGTCTTGTTTTAGTAAGGAATGAGTACCTTGCAGGGCCTCTACCTCTTAGCCCTGGGACTGGAAGAGGGACTCCATTCTGCACCGGGCTAAAGTGAAAGGCGCACCAAAAAGCACTTCAGAGGCTACGCCTACAACCCATCACATGCACGCAGAGCCCTGGCCAGATAGGACCACTAGTGCCCGCCACTTGGCACAATTTCTCTCTAGTCTCCTTGACATAGTCCTTATGCCCACTTCACAGATGTGGAAACTGAGACTGAAGGAAAGAATCTGCCGAGAGGTCACCCAGCTTGATGGGAGTGGAGCCAACAGACTCTTTTCATTTCTTGCTGGGGAGATCACCATTTCTCTCTCCTCTTCTTTAGTCACAACTTAGTAGCACCTGCCCAGGACAGGGCCCTGGGCCTCATGCATCCCCAGAGGCAGAAGGCAGGAACTCACGGTCAAGGTCATAGCCACTGGGCGTCTGGGCCCAAATGTCATATGGCTGGAAGACAGCACCCTGCTGCATGGACTTCAGCAGCTCCTCTCCAGTCCTGGCCACTCCTGTTTGCCCCCACTCCTCCCTCCCATCCTGCTGGGGAAATCTGACAAACAGCCCAGAAGCTGGCCATGGGGAATGCAGTCATTCAGAGGATGGCTTCTTTGTTGTCCCGAGGAGGGAACTATATTTAGAAAGCTCAGAAGCCGGTGGGAGAGAGGGCTGACCGGGAACACGGCATAGATTTGGCAGGAATGTTGGGCTGGAAGCAGCCCCGGTGCTTCGACACTATCATGAAATAGTGGAAAATGGCAAAGGAGTCATTCTGAGTCTTCGATTTTCCAGTTTAGAGTTGATCAGAGGAGAGAGGCTCTGAGAGAGCAGAAGTCAAAACCTGGAGGAGGGAGCAGACAACAAGCAAGTCCCTAGAGGCTTTCCCAGGGTCTGTGGGGGACCCGCAGAGGCACCGCTTCTTTGGGACGCTTTTGCTACTGCACCTCACTCCTCATAGTGGCCGGGCACTTGGATTTCCCACACTTCTCTGGAATCCCAGACATTCTTGTTCACTGGAGGCCCAAAGGAAGAGGCTGCTGGGGATAGATGCCTCCAGGGCCAGGGCCTTCCCCTAGCTCCTCTCAAGCTCATGGCTCTGGAGAGAACATCTTCAGGGCAAGAAGTGAGGGTCAACTGCACGCAGAGTGGAGGCTCAGGACCTCCATCAATAGGATGCACTTGTCCTCAGAGCTCTGCACACTGTGCAGGAGGAGAGGACAAGAGTGGAGGTTTAGAGAGTGCCAACCATTTGCATGCACATGCTTCAGGCTTTAAGTACAGTATGCCTCTCAGATCCTCACAGCCACCCTGAGAGGTCAGTCACCATCTTAGTCCATTTTTACTGCTATAGCAGAATACCCGAGACTGGGTAATTTATAATGAACAGAAATTTATTGGTTCATGGTTCTGCAGGCTGGGAAGTCCAAGATTGAGGAGCTAGCATCCGGTGAGGGCCTTCTTGCTACATCATCCCCTGGCAGAAGGTGAAAGAGCCACAAGAACGGGCAAGAGAAAAGGGGACCAAACTTGCCCTTTTATAAGAAACCAACTCCCACAATAATGGCATTAATCCATGTCTGAGGGTGGAGCCCTCAGGATCTAAATAACCCTTAAGGGTCTCACCTCTTAATACTGTTAAAATGGCAATTAAATTTAAACATGAGTTCTGGAGCAGTCTCTGACTCTAATTACCCCAGCATGTGTTTGACTCACAGCTGCCATTCACTAAAAGAATAACAGAAAGTTAGCTGGGCATGGTGACATGCACCTGTGATTCCAGCCATGTGGGAGGCTGAGGTGGGAGGATCGCTTGAGCCTGGGAGGTGGAGGTTGCAGTGAGCCAAGATTGCACCATTGCACTCTAACCTGGGTGAGACAGTAAGACCTCATCTTGGAAAAAATAAAAAATAACAGAAATAATGAACTGATGAGTAGATGAACCACTGGTCATAGAGCCTTAGAGCCCAACGGTGTTGATGGAAGAAAAGCTCAAATTTACACACACATCCATAAAAGCACAATCCTTCCCTCACAGCTCTCATAAGGAAACAATTCTGTTGACATCTTGATTTCAGACTTCCAGCCTCCAGAACCGTGACAGAATAGATTTCTGTTAAGTCATCCTGGTTGGGGTACTTTGTGATGGCAGCCCTAGCAAACTAGTACATGTGGCTTCCCTCCACACAAGCCAGCAGCCCCAATCTCCTCTGTTTTAGATTTTCCATGCACAGTCAGCTCTGCTCCTAAACCTTCAGCATCTTATTGCTAGAAGGTGACAGAGGGGTGGTCAGTGGGGAGGTACTGGTGCATTCCAAAGGATGTTGAGCCACAGGGACCAGAACAGGGTCTCTTGGCTGAGCCAGGCTCTGGCGCCCCAGCCCCATACACATTCTGGTCACTGAAGGTTTGGGTGGGGCATGTTATCTGTGGATTACCATTTCCTGGCACCCTGGGGGGTGGCATGGTCATGCCAGGCCCTGAGCGCTCCCAGGATGAACAGATGGTATAATTTGTGAGATAAACAAATATCCTCTTCTGGATGTGGGACTGTTCCCAGAACCCATGGGTAGGGAAGCAGCTTGACCCAGGCACCCTCCTGAGCAGAGGTGGTCCTCTGGTAAAGAGCCAGCAGTGTGGGTGAAGTGGCCAAGGTCCTGGTTCACCCAGGGCTAGGGGCATCCTGGGATGCAGGACTTGCAGTGCCAACACTGGGAGAGTCCAGGCACAGTTCCCCATTCCCCACTGGGCCCCCATACTCCCCTCTACAGGTTCTGTCGCTGCACTTGCCATACTGCTCAGTCACAAGTCAAGACCATATGGCACAAGTGTATCGGGGGCCATGTAGGGCTGAGACAGGCTTTTTGCACACACGCCTGGGTTCTAATACACATTCACTTACAAGCTAGGTGATCTTGGCCTAATTACTGAGTCTCTCTGGGTCTTATCTGTAAAGCAGGGAACCTCGTGAGGTTACTGGACAGATTAAGGAGATAACAGATGCATAGTGCTTAGTGGCCTCCACTCACTCTACCCCTAGAGTGGATCTCTATGTGCAGTGCTTAACTCACGGCAGGAGTTCAAAGGATGGCCTCTTCTGAGCTTAAGTGTGGGCCAATGGGTCCATTTTTTAATGAATACATTTCTACTGAAAAGGCCCAGAACATCAGGCTTGAGTCAGTGCCCTGCCCATTACCAACAGCACAACTTCCTGCTTCATCCTAGAGCCCTCTGCTCTGGAGGGGAAGACAAGAAGAAGGACGACAGTTGTAATGGAACCAACAGAGGGCCCAGGATGGGCCAACTACCAACAAGGACAAGGAGACTGCAAGGGACAAGAAAAAATAGACACAATTCAATCACCCCTGGGGGCTAGGCCCCCGGGCATCCATCGCCTCAGCTCATCCGCACACTATCCTGTCTTCCAAAGTAAGCAAGAGAAGCCCCATTTGACAGATGAGGAAACTGAGACAGTACAGTGAAGTCACTTGCCAAAATCAGAAGAAGTGGTAGAGCTGCACTCAAGCCAACTTCTGCTCAACTGCAACCCAGTGCTCTATGGTGCTCTCTCTGGGAGTGGGTGCGCTGGGTCGGGGCCCCAGCCAGGGGGCAGGAGGTGGCAGTGTGAGGCAGGAGGGAGCTCTGGAACTCTCAGGGAGGTGGAGTACTGCCAGTTGTGCCTGCTGCAGGAGGGCAGGGTCCACAAGGCTGGCCCTGGCACAAGGTGACTGCAGGATTAGGAACAGTGCCCTGAGGAAGAGCAGCAGGCAGCCTCCCTTTTATCCTACAGGATTCCCAAGTCAGGCTTTCCCCATTCCTGAGAGTCCTTTTTTGACCTTAAAACCAGGCCAGTCACAGAAGCCTGTAAGATGCACATTTGTCTGGAACACAACAGGGCGCCTCCAGTCTTTCCTGGATGCTACACTGGAAACTCTCAGCCAGCTCAGGAGGTGGGGGCTGCAAATCTCACTGAGGGGCTCGAGCCTGACCCACAGCAGAGACTGCCCTGTGGAAAAACCCAGGCAGGAGCCAGGAGCCCCTCAGTGCCAGCTATTATTATTCTGAAGCACTAATGTCTGCAAAGGCCTGGCTCGCCTGGGGCTGCTCCCACTAATTTTCTTCCCTAAGTCACACAGCCTAGGAAAGAGGAAAATGCACCCCGAGCAGAGCTTGGCACCCCAGTGGAGAACACTGCTCCCAACCCTTTAGTGCCTGTCATGCCTTGCTCATTCAGGAAATAGTCCTGGAGTTCTCTCTCTCCTCCTATCCTCCCTCTTCCCCTTCCAATACATACAGCTCCTACCTCTGGGGCTCCTCTGGGAGCCTCCTTTCTTTGCCGGTCCCTGGAAAAGCTTGTTCCCTCCTCCAGGAATCTTGTCCTGCTGCCAGGCCACCGAGAGCCAGCCCTCCACACACAGAGCCTCCCAACATTCTTTCAGTCTGAGTGGCATTTCCTCTGGAGAAGTCAGACGCATATTTAACTCCAAAGGAAGTGGCTTGTCTCTACTCATCCGAGTGTCTATCATCCCACCTGGGTTGGCAGCTGTGGGGAGAGCTCTCTCTACCCACTCCCCTCAACACTTCTCCAGGGACTTAGGGTCGGCACAGCCCCCACCACCTATCCAAAGACACACTGTGTGGGTGGAGCGACTGAGCCTGACCTGGGTCTATCCTTCCCCAGACACACCGAGTCCACAGTTGGCACTCCACATGCAGAAGATCAGGAGGCTGACGGGCATTTCAGGCCCAAATACACTGACAAGTCCAGCAGCAATTCCAGGTCTCCCAGACCCGCTGCCTCCTCAATGGCTCCTTATTCCACTTGCATGGGACCGCTTCGTTTAGGGGCCTCAAAGTGGGGAACCTCATGAGGTTATTGGACAGATTAAAGGAGATTTAGTCAAATTTAGCAAATAAATTTTATTTAGCTAAATTTTATTTGCCAGATTTAGCAAATAAAATCACAAGATGCCCAGCCATAGCTGAATCTCAGATAAACAATGAATAGTATTTTCATATAGTATGCCCCAATTATTACACGGGACAGACTCATACCAAAAATTATTTTGGTATTCTATAGGGTGTCTTGTATTTTATGTGCCAATCCGATCAATGTGAAGATTCAACAGGTGCATTTCTTGGAAGAGAGAGAGTGGGGTTGGCCTTGAGCAGGAGAAGGTTGAGAAGGAGGGGCTGGTGGCCATAGAAAGAGAGGTGGCCTCAAAGACATCCATGAAGATAAGAAAACAAGGACATCGGGGTGCCTGCTCCTGACCCCAGACAGGAGCAGACGACACAGCACTCCAGGGAGGAGGCCAGGAAGCCTTCCTCCCCCTACCCACTCACCAACCCAGATTCTGGCCTGTGCTTCAGGAGCTCTGTATGTGCAGCTTTTCTTCTTCTTCCTTTCTTCTTCTTCTTCCTTCTTTCTTCTTTTCTTCTTTCTTCCTCTTCTCTTTTCTTTTCTCCTTTTCCTCTTCCTCTTCTTCCTCTTCCTCCTCCTCCTCCTCCTTCTTCTTCTTCTTTCTTCTTCCTTCTTTTTTTTAACATTTTGTTTGGTTTTGTTTTTATTTTTATTTTTTGTAGAGATGGGGTCTCTGTGTTGCCCAAACTGGCCTTGAACTCCTGGCTTCAAGTGATCCTCTCACCTTGGCCTCCCAGAGTGATGGGATTACAGGTATGAGCAACCATGCTCAGGTGCAGCTTCTGTACTTGGAGAAAAGGCCTCTGGATTCTGTGTGATGATAGGGGTTGTCATGAAACAGTCATAGCCATAATGGCCAACATTTATATTGCTTCCTAGATATTATTCCCAGAGCTGTCCTGCATCCTAAGCATTAACTCATGTGATCTCCACACAATCCACTGAGAGAGGACTGTTATTATTCCTGTTTTACAGACGAGGAAACTGAGGGACAGAAAGGCTGAGTAACTTGCCAAAGTCACACAGCTAGTGAGTGCTGGAGCTGGGATGTGAAGCAGCAGCTGGCTCTCCTGCTAGGTCAGTCAGCACATGGGGGCTGGGATCCAAAAAGATGGCCAGGTTGAGTATCCCAAGGTAACAAGAGCAGCTACAGAGGTGGGGAACAGGTTCACTGACACAAGGAAAGGCACAAATCATGACAGTGAACGCCTCAGACTCTCCCCAGCCTAACTTTTCCCATCTACTCAGGGGCCTTGGCCTCTGTTCCCCAACCCACAGGAAGCTCCAACTGTCTGACCCTTGTGTCAGGAAATGGAGGCTGGGCGGGGAAGCCTTGGCAGGAGCAGCCCCTCGCAGCTGCTGCTGTATATGCTCAGGGCCCACAGGCCTTTCAGCTGCTGCAAACTCCAGGCTGCAAACCCCGCAGGGCCTACAGTGTCTGGATGCAGCACAGGAGAGCCAGCCCAGGTCCGTGTGAAGTCCTCCACATGACTCGGAGAGAAATGCTTCCGGTCACAGGCGGGTAGCCAAGTTCTCACCAGGTTCTCAGGAACTGAATCTGGATGTGGATCCCAGGAGATGAGTGCCAGAGAGAAAGGAAGCTGGCTTCACTCCTAACTCTACCCTCCTGAGAAGTCTCTATTCCTGCCCAGCCCCTGCTAAGGCCAGGAAATTGGTGGAGAGGGGCTCTGGTGGTTTGGGGCTCACTGTCCTGGGGTTTCCTCCCAGGCAGGGAACGGCCTTTGCTACCCTCACAGATGCTCCCACCAGTCCTACCTCATCCTCTGCACAATGTGGCAGCAAGGAGGCCAGTGTCCAGCCACCAGCCTGCTTCCCTCTCCACCAGACTCCTTTCTGCAGCCCCAGTTATCTGCCTAAAACACAAACTTGATTATGCACATCATTGATCATAATTGTTCAGAAAGCTGCTGCAGCCGAGGGCCCCTGGAGAAGGCTAAGGGTTGCATAAATTCAATCAACACGTAATCAGAGGAGGCAGCCCGCCTTGCAGGCCCTGGGAAGAGTCAGCCCGCATCTGTGACTCTGGCATCATAAAAGAATGTGACAAGGAGAGAGGGAGTGAACAAAAGGTGTGTCCCCAGTGACCCGGGGAGAGGGAGGCCTGGAGCTCTGTGGCAGCTCTCTGCTCTGATTGCACCAGGCACCCTGGAACCCACGACGTCCCTTCAGCGATCTCAAGCTCCCTTGGCTTTAATTCTCACTCACCCAGCAACCTACAGAAAACCAAACTTGTCCCCCAGGATGCTGACACCACATAAGGGGCATCCTGGGTGGGAGTCCCCACTTTCCTGCCACTGGAATGAGATGTTCCTCACCCCTGCAAATTAATAACCTGTGCTTTTGGTTTACACATTAGTGAGATTGGAATTTAGTTAGCAAGATTGCTGAGCAGGTCTGGTCTCTCAATCTGCAAGGCTTATGGGGGTTCTGGACTGTAGCAAATTGACCAAGGTCATGAGTTCCCATAAGACTGTCACCCTGAGCACATTCTACCTCACAACTGACTGTCTCTCCACCTTCTCCGGCAACCATGACCTGGAGTCCAAACTGCAAGGTATACAAAGCTCTTAAGAGTCAGCTCCCAGCCTGTTTTCCAGCCTGATTTTTCTGACCTCCCTAGGACCCAGATTTTTGGCCCATGCTTTTAGAATGCCCTTACCTCCCTTATCTGTCCATTAATCTTTAGGGAGCAGCACAGATGTCTCCTTCTCAAGGAAGCCTTCCCTGACTCTCCCACCAGGCAGCTAGCGCCTCTCTCCTGGGTGCTCCCCAGCCCTGAGAACCCACCCCAGTTGGGTACTGAGGGGTGGGGTGACAAGGGGAGGAAAAGTTCAGGGTTCAAGGACCAACAGGTGGTTATAAGACATGCCAAGACTCATACTGGGAAAGCCAAGATTCAGATGGGAGGGCTGGAAGTGCCCACAGTTGGTTTTTCTCTCTGAGGGGTGGCCCTGTCCAGGCGACCCATGGCTGGTTGATAACTGGTGTCTCCAGGCAACCCAAGGAGGGAAATGCCTCAGTCCCTAAAGCCCCCAAGACCTGCACTGAAATCATTGGCCTCTTCTCCACTTAGAACACTCATAGCTTCTTTGATCAAGGGATTGCTTCTAGAAACAGAAAATAGTAGGGGGTTGGAAGGCAGCATAACAGCCCCTCAATCATACTGTCCTTATCCTAGCAGAGCACTTGGCTCTAACAACTCACTTCTAAGGAACTGACTATGGAGGAAGTAATGCTGCATAACTTCAAGGCTGGGTTCTAAGAGACAACACAGCTTCCATTTGGCTCTTTCCCTCGTCAGGTGCCTGCCCTTTGAACTAAGCCACCATGTTGTGAGGAAGTCCAGGCTACATAGCGGGGGGGGGG
>NW_016807378.1:4203329-4206711 GCF_001698545.2 Rhinopithecus bieti | reverse complement strand
GGGGGGGAGGGGCAACAGCACAGGCAACAGCTAGGAGCTTCCGGTGAAAAGAGCCTCTGGATGTCTCCAGCGCTGGTCATTGAGTCTCCCTGGCTTCAAGTCAGAGGTCTCAGGCATTACGGAGCAGAGACAAACATCCCCATGGTACTTGTCCAAGTTCCTAACCCACAGAATCCAGGAACATAATAAATGGTTTTTTTATCGCTAAGTTTGGGTAACAGATGCCCAGAACACGGTGCATCCAAATTCACTTTCTGCCTTGCCAGCCTTCCTGCTGGGCACTTTGAAGGTGATGATCTCAGGGCTCAGCAGGTATCACCGATGCCCATGGGGCTGGGTGGGGGTGCTGCTCCCCTGCAGCAAGGCTAACGAGAAGCAAAATCATGGTGGGGTTTGCGCTCTCAGCCATCACACAGTCATCTACAGAAAAGAGGCCTGTCTCATATCCCTGTCTTATCCTTCTCTCTGTCCCTCCACTTTACAGCTCCATAGCTGATGTCAGCAACTTTTCCATCTCCACTTTGCCCCTGCCTGGCCTTGGCTAGGACCCCTGGGCCTTCTTGGTTGCTCTCCAGGCCAAACAGGTTTGATATTATCATCCATGGCTAGCAGCTCCCCGCCCCCAGCAGAGCTTGCATTCCTATGAACCCGAGGACTTTTTATAAGATATCTGTCCGTGTGGATGTCCTGGTCTCTGGATCAGCTGCTGCAGGTGCTCCCCAGGGTCCTAGTTGGTCTCTGAGTAAAGGACCACCCCCATTCCCCATGCCCCCTGTGATGCTGAAAGTCCATGGTGAGGGCCTCTTTTTTAAAATAAGTGTTCAGGGCAATGAACAGCAAGACATCTGGAGCTGCCTCTGGGGAGTGTTGTGGGTGCTCCAGGGTCATTGGAGGAGTCACGGGGGCCCCTGACCACGATGTGTCAGAGGCGTGGGGACAGCCCTCCCGGAAGAAATGCTGGAGGAGAGAGATCTGGGGAATCGTAACAAGCCCTCCTAGGGGAGATGACAGGCCCTGCTGGGTAAAGGGTCTGGGTGACATGCCAGGTCTCCTAGGAGTTGGCAAGTTAGCAGAAACATGTCCCACCATCTTCCACATGGCGCTGTCTGAAGGGTGGCACCTGCTCTACCCCAGACTCTCCACATACTCAGCTACCTCCACAAATCTCCATCACCTTTTCCTCCTTTTCTGGCTTCGGGGTGCAAATAGCACTCTGGCTCACAGCTTCAACCATATCCTGCATCTCCTTGTCTCCAGTGTCAGCCACTTTTTGGGATATACCAGAATTGGTGGACCCCTCAGAGCTGACATCTGCCCCAGGCTAATAATGTTGAGCCGTGGGGAGGAGCAGTACCCTGCCGTGGCCACAGAGCTCTGGGCCTTCTCACTTCCATGGGCCAGGGAGACCATGGCCAGTCCTCAGGCCACAAGTGAGGATGATGTCCCGACACAACCGTGGTGGGCAGGGCCCAGGCAGGGCCTCCTCGGTGGCCAGAGTTTGTGTCTCTTTCCTCAGAAAACTCCTCTGGAGGCCCTAATGAAATCCCCTTTCTCTCAAACACGGCAATTAATGGGATTAAGTTTAGAGTGAGTCACATGATTTACCTGTACCCAGTTAAGCCTGGGAGTGTTCACAGGATTGGTTGTGCTATTCCTTCATTCATGCAAGGGAAGGAATGATGCAGGGGATGAGGGCTAGGAATTGGGCAGGATTCAGGGACAGGGTGGAAGTACATGCTTCTGCTTTTCGGTAATTACAGAAAGCCAAGCAGGCTCTGAGAGTGTCCTCACTGCCCAGCCTCATTTTGATCACATTCAGGACACTCCCCCTGCCCTTGAGGATAGATAGAGTTTCTCCAGACTGACTCAGTTGGTTTCTTGTTTGCTCTTTTTAGATGAGTCAGTGAGCTGATTTGGCCTAGCTCAGTCTCTTAAATTTGGTTTTTCTTTGCCTTGGGAAGGAAGTAATAAATGTGCCAAGTCCCTCCACATTCTCAGCACTTGGAGATAGTGCCTATGCAAGAGCTGGTTCCTCAGGAGACAGTGCTTCTGAGACATAGTCCCTAGGCACGTGTCCTTGAGAGAACTGGGAGGTGATGAAAACTGCATCATCTTTTGTATTTTCTCTGTCCATCCCAAAGGCCTAGGGCTGGAGCCTTCCATGGGGCAGGTGAAATCTCTCAGGAAGAACAAAGTTCCGGGGGCTGTGGCCTGTAATCCCTCCTGACATCACAAATCTCCACTGGATGTCATGTCTGCATCCTCCAGCTACACCATGGGTAAGACAGGCCGCAGAGGGAGAAGGGAGTCAGAGGATGCTTCACGCAGCAGTTCAGGCTGCCAAGCTGCGGCCATGGGCCAGGGGCCTTCTCCACTGAAGATCAGCCTTGGCTGCAGTTGTGAGCAGCAGGAGTCAGTGCAGGCCCCTATCTGGGCTACCCTGGTGTCAAACGGTCCATCTGGGAGATCCCCAGGATGAGTTGGGCACTCCTACATCTGAGACTGAGCCCAGGCCCAGCATTTTCAAGACCCACCCACCCACCCAACAACGCTGGTAGTCAGAATCTTCTCAATCTTCAGTTTCTTGAAAATGGCTCTTCGTAGTCTTTAGGATTCAAACCACCTGAATGGGGAGGCTGGCGTGACTCAAGGAACCTCAAGGTTAAGTCTTAATCTACGATGGTGGGGATGTCACTCCAATGAAGGCAACAGACAGATCCTTCTACAGCTTCCCTGCTGCCCACTAGGCCATATCTGTATCTGTGACTAGGAGTGACTAGGAGGCCCCAGTGTGGACACTGGCCTTTTAAAAATAAGGGGTCTTAACTTTTTTTTGTCCTAGGAACCCCTTTAACACTTAGATGAAGCCTGTTCTCCTGTTCTCAGAATAACAGAGTTAGATGAATAAAGGTAAACATACAGGATTACAAAGAAAAATGGTTGCCTTGAAATCAAGTTATTAGAATATTTTGAGAGACAGTATTTTGTGGGCTTCTTATGAATACACTAGATTGCAAGACCTATCGGCAACTCTGACAACTCTCTTCATCTCTAAGTGCTGAGCATAAATGCTATTTTAAGATATGTATAACCACAGTAAGAGAAAATAAAAATATTTGTGATTGCTACTGGTACGAAATACTGCTAATAATACTGTGGTCTGTTGTCTACATTTCAGATTAAGGGAAGTGCTCAATTTAATTTAAAAGTAAGTGAAAATAAAAACGCATTACTTTTCCCATGAGTTGTATCCAGATTAAGAAAATAATTCTGCCATATGCCCAAGGTGAAGAACCACTGCTTCAGTGCCCCTAATCCATTGCCCTCTTTATAAATACAACTCAAAGAATTCGCTCAATTCCCTTAAAAAAAAAAAAAAAAA
>NW_016807378.1:4148108-4202485 GCF_001698545.2 Rhinopithecus bieti | reverse complement strand
TGAGCCCAGGCCCAGCATTTTCAAGACCCACCCACCCACCCAACAACGCTGGTAGTCAGAATCTTCTCAATCTTCAGTTTCTTGAAAATGGCTCTTCGTAGTCTTTAGGATTCAAACCACCTGAATGGGGAGGCTGGCGTGACTCAAGGAACCTCAAGGTTAAGTCTTAATCTACGATGGTGGGGATGTCACTCCAATGAAGGCAACAGACAGATCCTTCTACAGCTTCCCTGCTGCCCACTAGGCCATATCTGTATCTGTGACTAGGAGTGACTAGGAGGCCCCAGTGTGGACACTGGCCTTTTAAAATAAGGGGTCTTAACTTTTTTTTGTCCTAGGAACCCCTTTAACACTTAGATGAAGCCTGTTCTCCTGTTCTCAGAATAACAGAGTTAGATGAATAAAGGTAAACATACAGGATTACAAAGAAAATGGTTGCCTTGAAATCAAGTTATTAGAATATTTTGAGAGACAGTATTTTGTGGGCTTCTTATGAATACACTAGATTGCAAGACCTATCGGCAACTCTGACAACTCTCTTCATCTCTAAGTGCTGAGCATAAATGCTATTTTAAGATATGTATAACCACAGTAAGAGAAAATAAAATATTTGTGATTGCTACTGGTACGAAATACTGCTAATAATACTGTGGTCTGTTGTCTACATTTCAGATTAAGGGAAGTGCTCAATTTAATTTAAAAGTAAGTGAAAATAAAACGCATTACTTTTCCCATGAGTTGTATCCAGATTAAGAAAATAATTCTGCCATATGCCCAAGGTGAAGAACCACTGCTTCAGTGCCCCTAATCCATTGCCCTCTTTATAAATACAACTCAAAGAATTCGCTCAATTCCCTTAAAAAAAAAAAAAAAAAAGGAAAAGGTGAAGAAAATCTAAAGCAGAACAAAAACAGAAACCAGTTTGTTTTCCCTGGGCAGAAAAAAAGTCACTTCCCCAGCCCCCTGGCAGGCTGCTGGGTGGGGGACCGCACCTGGCATTCCCTGCCGAGCCTCTAAGGAGCGTCCAATCTTCTGCCTTCCAGCCTCTTCCCTGCCCTGCAGAATTATTCTTTCTTTCGCCTCCAACACTACCCACAAAGTTCTTCCACAGTGAGGATGGAAAGGGGTCTCCCAGAATTTTTTAACTTTTCAAGTTAAACCATTTATGCTAATGAGCCTGGGAAAAACTTTAATTTGTTTCAGTGGTGGAAAAACATATGCTTTGACCTCATGTTGCTCACAAAAGGCCATGTCAAATCTTGCTTCACTTTTGTGGGATGGCAAGAAACATGGAAAGCTTCAGCTCCAAGGAGGAGGCCATGTGCAGATGGTCTAGGGAAGGGGGTCGAGGCACACCCAAGCTTCCTATTCCAGACACCCTGGAGCCACCCATCCTCATAATGGCCTTGGTGCTTCTTCTGGCTGGAGCTAGGAGATTCCTTTGTGCTCCAGCAGCAAGGAGCCCAGCCACACCACCAGGGCTGCCCCGTCTCTCCAAACCAAGACTAAGACAAAAGGCTCTAAAATGACCAATTCCCTGTACGGTGAGCTCCCAAAGCCTGCTGTCTTCCTCAGTTCTTGCTGGGCAAGACTGGGTAAGTCATTCAACTTCACTGGGTTGCAGTTTCCTCATCTGTAAAATGGGCATGATAAAACCTAACAAGCTATGTTGTCAGAAAGATTAAGGGTGATAAGTATGACCACATTTCATGGCATGTACCAGACATTCTGTTACTATGAGTGACCTTCCCACCATCTGATCATTTTGCAAGGCAGTGTTCAATGTACTAGAAGGTGTCGAGGCTTTGGAGTAAGACAGATTATCTGGAAATAATTATAAATCCCAACTCTGCCACTGACTAGCTGGGTGACCTTGACAAGTCTCTCTGAGCTTTTCACTCCTTATCTTTAACTCAGGGCTAGTACACCGTGCTGTAGGTGGGTTTGGTAAGAGTGAAGGAAAATAGCTCATATGAAATGGTCACACAGCATCTTAATGTATGTGCTTAATGAATGTTTCTTCTCTTTCCTTCCTCTCACCTTCCAAATCCCAGCAAAACCATAGGGGTGCAGGGAGAGGAGAGCAGCTCTGCACAAAGCAGGCACTGAGTATGACTTCTGGCCTTTGATTTGAACCTTCTGCTACAGGATGTGTGTTCTCTCTGGGGAAGGAGGTCCCCACAGATTTAATCAAAAAAGGAGGATCCTGGAAACAATGGAAAAAGCAAAGGCTGCTAGGAATCTCATGCACATGGGGCTGAGCCTAAGTTCTTCTGCTTGCCAGGCATGAGAAGGATAGAATCTGCTGGCCTCTGCCCATCCCAGCCACCCGGGGACCCCTGGCCTAGTGGGCAGGCCCCTCCTCCATCTTCAAGCCAGGGTATTTTTCTATCCTAGCCACTACTCTTTTGTTCCTGCCTCCTTTCTGGGAGGGCTTGAATTATGAGACTATGGAAAATTCAGGCTGTTTTCCCTGTGGCTGTATTTTCCACATCGCATCACTGAAATGTGTCAATGGCCAACCTCTTCAGACACGGAAGCATGCCACCCACTTAAAATGCCCCTCTCCTGGTTTAGAATGTTCCTTTTCAGCAGCAGCAAGTCTGACACCCCATCAGTGGTGAGAACAAAGGGAAGTGGGTGTGAGATTCCACAGTTTCCTAATCATCTCCCACTGATATCTTCTCCCCTGAGCCCAAGGGGCTCTGCCATCCCTAGGAGGGGAAAACCATACAGTGGTCCTTTGTGATGTTGGTTTTCCATCTGAGGCCTTTGGAAGGGGGAGAGGCTCAATGACTCTTGAGCTCAATGACTCAGTGACACAAGCTGTAACTTGGGAATGGAAGGTTGGGGATCAAAACAACCCAACATTATGGCTGCAAACCATCATGACTTTATCAGAAATATATCTTCTTATTGAAATGGCCAAAATTTACATCTGGGTTCATACTCCAGTTCTACCATTTTACCATCTGCCATGACTTTTGGAATTTAACTTCTTTAAACTCCAGTATCCTCATCTATAAAATAATATTATATCTACTTCATAGTGTTTTAAGAATTAGAAAATAAAACATGTAAAACACTGGGTATACAGCCCAACAAACAGTAGGTGTCCAATAATGTAGATGAGTGAACAAAGGCAAGAAAAAAAGAGGTTCATTTTTTTAAACAAATCAAACTCATTTACATACTTACAGCTCTTTACAGAATCTTATCTTCAAGGACTTTTACTTCTGTTTCTATTCCCCAATTTGCACCAAGATCACACAGCTTTCATCTACTAAGTATGTATTCAACTACTCAATGCCTATCCATGTCCAGCACAGACATAGGGATACAGAGATGACACACGACAGGTAAAGTCCCTGCCTTCCCAAGCTCAGTCTTTAGACAATTCTTTATGAACTTCTACATTTTTTTTCCCTGGGCCTGAGAACACCCTTTCCTGGCCGGTCTTCACCATCTTTCTCAGCATTAGGTGGCCCATCCTCTCAATTATTAATTTTTTGAGATATGACAAAAACAAGGGCACCAAGACCCTGCTTCCTGAAAAAGGAAATTCCAGGTCCACCATGCACTAAAAGCTGAACTGAACTGGAAATAAGGGTCCAGATCTGATGGCTGCATGATTTGGAGAAAATTATATCCCCCATCTCTGTTTTCTCATCTGCAAAATGGGAGGTTTGGTCTGAAGCAAGGGTGGAAAATAGGTTTCAAGGATAGTCCTTTTCCAACTGTCAGTTGTTGCTTGAAGTGCTGGGCTGCCTCAAGTGCTGAGATTATCTGGGCTCATAAGGAAACAACTCTGCGATTGATTAGCAATGTCTGCCATGTGCCTGGAGGTGTGGTATGGCAGTGGATGGCCACATGTGTTCCTTCCTGGTTTAGAGGAGTTAAGGGGACCCTGTGAATTCTACCATTTACAATTGTGTGACTCAATGAAATACTGTTTTACTTTATCTTTGGCATGAGGCCTGTCTTTACACAAATAGCTTTTTCATCTGTTTGGTCTAGCACCTTAGCCACCATCACCTTTCAGAAGCCTTCTCAGTTACTGTTTCAAAGCAACAGCAACCTTACAATAAAATAAACATATTTACTGATTTATCACACTCATATTCAGTAAACTACTGCTTCCTGCCACAAGGGGTCCAGGAAATTAGGTCAGAAAGGAGAGTTCACACTTATTCAGCATCTATTAAACACTGTTTTCCAGACATTGCCTCCTACTTGTAAAACACCCTCCTCGAGCAGTCATTAAATCCTCCTTTCACAGAGCAGGAACCAATGCTCACAGCCGTGAGGGAAGTTGCCCCAGAAGCAGGGATTTCAACTTGCAGCAGTTTGGATTCCAAATTCTACCACACTATATTCCCCTAAAACGTAACCAAATATCTTGTTTATTCTTTCTCTTCCAGGAGGTGGAAGTGAAAAATGAAACTGACAGTAGACCAAGCAATGAGATCTGAGCAAACATTTAGATGACTCAATCTCCATCCGTCATTTTTCCCACAGTTTGCTGGGGATGTGACCAAGAGTAGAGGTTTCCTGCCTGATTTGAGAGACCAGTTCATTTATTAGATTTGGGGGCATGACTGTGAATTCCCTGGGAGCATTAAACATGTCCTTTTGCATTCCCCACTTCCCATCCTGACCCAGTTCCCTTCCACTGCTCCTGGCTCTGACCCTGAAAGAGGAGATGGCATGACCAGGGCCTCTGTTGGCACTGTCCCCTGGCCTACCTCCCGGGAAGCCCTCACTACCACCGGTGGGAATTAATAAACAACCATCATCACCACAAAACCTCCTTGGAGGCCTGAGTCCCCCATGGACCTCTTGGGAGTCTGGAGCCCCTTTATAGGGAAGTGGGAGGCCCCTCATGCCTCTGGGGAGTCTTTGAGGACAACATGGAGAAGGTGAGGGTGGGGCTCATAAAGGAGGGTGTGGAGTGGGTGTTAATTCCTGAATGGTCAAGGAAATCACATCTCTGGATCCCCACAATCTCCAAGATGCAGCCTGAGCCTGCATACGTCCAGGCCTAGGAGAAGTTTTCAGCATGTTGGCTATATACCAGGGTGAGGGGTGAGAAACTCAGGTCAGTGGCATCAGTTAAGCTTTAAAAACACTCCCTGAGACTATGGCTGCCACACTGCAGTGGCAACTGCTGGAAGCAGAGTTGGGGAAGGCACTGCCTTATCCAAGGGCAGCAGGGGCCAGGAATTTTGAGACAGTCCTTTAGCTCACATTGGGCACTTATGTCTCTAGTGCCTATAGTCATGAAGACTGAAAGGTTGAAAAAAAACTTCTACTTTGTGCCCTGCTGGTGGGAATGCAAAATGGCGCAGTCACTATGGAAAACAGTATGCTGGTTCCTCAGAACATTAAACATAGAATGACCATATGATCTAGCAATTCCACTTCTGGGTATATATCCAAAAGAACTGAAAGCGTTTGATATGAAAGAACATCAAAGACATATTTGCATACCTGTGTTCATAGCAGCATTATTCACAATAGCCAAAAGGTGGAAGCAACCCAAAAGTGCATTGACAAATGAAGGGAGAGACAAAACATGGTGTGCTATGTATATACACATGCAACGTATTATCATTCAGCCTTAAAAAGGAATGAGATTCTGATACCTGCTACAACATGGATGAACCCTGACGACATTATACTAGGTGAAATTCACCAGTCACAAAAATACAAATACAGTATGATTCCACTCATATGAGGTACCTTGAGTGGTCAGAATCATAGAGACAGAAAGAAGAATGGAGGTTGTCAGGGGATTGGAGGAGGCAGGCATTGTTTAATGGGTATAGCATCTCATTAACACTGCTGAATTATATGCATAAACATTGTTAAGATGGTAATTTTATATTATATACATTTCATCACAATTTTTATATGTTCCATTAAGAACACGAGTCTTGGAAGTTTTGGAATCAACAAGACCTAAGTGTTTCATTTTATTTCTCTTTTTTAGTACTGTCTCAGCCACCTACAAGTTTTGTTTTATAATTTTCTCTGAGCCTCAGTTACTTCATCTGTAAAATGGGGTCAACTGGGTGTCTGCCTTGTATCATTGTCATGTGGATCATGTGAAGGAATGCAAGTCAGATCCCTGGCACAGTGTCTGACTAAATAAGGGAGTACGAGAAATGTTGTAGCCCTTGATGTTATTTTAAAAACAAAACAAAATGGACTCAATGAGTTTTTTGGAATGATGCCAACAGGTAAAGAAGGACAGGGCCACATATTTGGCAGTCAGGATACAAAGACCCTATGGTGAAGGTTATCCAGGATGGTCTGGAAGGACCCCCAGGTCCTGAGCGCAGTGGACAGCCACACACCTGCATGGAGGAGCTGTTGGGCCCGACATGCCCAGGCTACTCAGAGACCACAGAAATCAGCTTGTTCTGCAGCCAACACCATCAACCTAATGAGATTTCAAGTTCAATCACTGTCACTTATCTGGCCTGTCTACTGGCACCAAGCAAAAGCAGAGTGCTCCATTTCTAAGTAACAGTTTCCAGATTTCAAGGCCGGAAGCCAGGTTTTTTGCAGGGTACAGGCTTTGGAGCCCAAAGGGGCTCAAGCCCTCAGCTTCAGCAGGATTAAGCAAAGCTCCATCCCCACTAATGTCTGTCTTCGAAACCATGTCTTCCTGGCTCTTTCCTCTAGGGACTGCATGAAGGCTCATTACAGTATACAGCACAGGGCATGGTAAAGTATTGCAGATGCAGGATATGTTCCTAACTCAGCATGTATTCCTAACTCCTTGGCATGGCTCTTGAAGGCCTGCCTGATCTCATCCCTGCCTCTCCCCAGCTTCATCTTCTGCTCCCCCAAGCACATCTCCAGCTCTGGCATTCTAAATTGTTTAGTGTTCCTGCAACATATTCTTATTTCCACATGTCTCCTTGACTTTGAAGAAGAAATACTTTTTCAAGGAATATCCTTCTTCCCCACAACTAAGAATTCCTAGACATCACTCAAAATAAAACTCAACTGCCACGTCTTCCAGGGAGCCTGTCAAGAAGTGTGAAGGGTCTAAGATTCTATTCTATTTGCAAGATGATACATGTGCCTGCCACAGTTTCATGGCTTCTAGCAGAAGACATGAGACTTCCGGGTCAGAGACAAAGGGCTTTATTTCAGCAACACAAAAACAGCATAAGCCTCTTGTCTATATCAGCTCTCCTTGTCTGCAGGTTCCACACTGCTACATGGAGGAGTCCAGGTGGATGCTGCACGTGCATCGGGTTTACATCACACCTAAGGAATCTCAAGCTCAGAGAACCCAAACCTTTGATAATGGACTGCAAGAAAACCTTCCCTCTGCCATGAAGGAAGAGCTACCTCTGTTTATCAAGGCCACCGCCTATAAAACATCCTTGAAAAGAGGGCCTGGAACAAGAGGTCAATTAGTGTCAGATATAGTGTGGATATTTGTCCTTTTTAAATCTCATGTTGAAATTCGATCCCTAGCATTGGAGGTGGGACCTAGTAGAAGACAGCTAGGTCATGGGGGCAGCTCTGTTATGGGTGGCTTGACACTGTTCTCACTCAATCGGTTCCCATGTGTTCTGATTGTTAAAAAAGAGGCTGGGCATAGTGACTCGTGCCTACAGTCCCAGTACTTTGGGAGGCCGAGGTGGGAGGATCTCTTGAGGCCAGGAGTTCAAAACCGGCTTGGGCAATATAGTGAGACACTGTCTCTACAAAAACAAAAAACAAAAAAGAGCCTAGCATCTCTCTCTCTCTCTCTCTCTCTCTCTCATCCCTCCCCCAGCTTCCTCTCACAATGTGACGCCTGCTCACCTTCATCTTCTGCCACGAGTGGGGGCTTCCCGAAACCATCACCAGGTGCAGATACTGGTGCCATGCTTGTACAGCCTGCAGAACTGTAAGCCAAATAAACCTTTTTTCTTTGTAAATTACCCAGGCTTGTGTACTACTTTATGGCAATGCAAATGGACTAAGAAGTGCCTTTGTTTATAAAATGAGCAGAAACAGGAGACCCATAAAGAACTCTCTCCCAAGCAAGTCTTCCGTAGCTACCTGGTTTTGCCCCTGCACCATGCCCCCACAATGCCCTGTGCAACCTTTGCCTTTCAAAGTTGTGCATCCATATTGTAAGGACTTGTTTATTTATATTTTTGGCCACTACTAGCCTGAATGGTCTCTGATGTTAGAGACTGTCTTTTACATTTCTCTGCCAAAAACGTAGCAAGTATTCAAAGAATGTGCAAATAAATGAATGAATGAATACTGATAATTTTGACAGCCATGGATTGGGCTACCAAAATAATCAAAACATAACAAATGCCTGCTATTTACTGACTTCTTATTCTTTATGTTCCAGGTATTGTATAATATATTGACCTGGGTTATTTTATTTTATCTTCATGACAATACTATATAGAAGGTACTTTTATTAAGCCCATTTTACATACGGGAAAACTAAGGCTTAGAGCAGTTCAGGAACTTAACCAAAGGCACACAGCTAATAAGCAATATAATTGCCATTTGAACTGGATCTGCCTGTGCCCGAGCTGTTAACCACCCTGAAGTGCTGCTTCTATCAGCAGTCATCTAAATCTTGTTTGTATTCACAGGGGTGGAGGCAGTAGCCCGCATGTCCCCACCACCCATCCCCTGTGACTCAGCCCATCAGCCGCCTCACATAGACACTGAGCACTGAAATGTTCCTGCTAGGACTTCCCACCTCCCTAATCACCTCACACTGGAATAGATGGTATTTGGTCTTGGGCACGGCCTGGAATGCAAAACTGACCTTTCTCCCTGACAGAGAAAAGAAGGGATAAGATAAATTTGCAGACTCTACATTTGATACAACTTAGAGTTCTCAAACAGCCATCCCCCTTGCTTATATTTCTTTGACCTAATAATCAAAGAAATATGAACAAAAAGAAGATATCTTTTTTCTTTGCCGTCATATGCTCATGCACTGTTAACACCCACTGTAGGTGAGGGCTGGTGAAACACAGCCTCAGAAATTGATGCTAAAAATAAAATGGGTGTAGCCCTCCTAGAGGAAAATTTGTCAGTATCTCTCAAAATTTTAGATATGCACACCCTTTGACTTAGCAATTTAATTTCTAGCGTTTACACTGAAAGTATTTGCAAAACCATTCAAATATATAGAGAGATGTTTACACCAAAATTGTAAATTCACAAATTCTTTTTAAATAAATAAATCTATAAAGGAAAAGTCTCTGCAAGCTTAAAATCCTCTGGAAAGATCTACTAATGATTTAATACACATTTTACCAGGATTTTTTATGCATACTTTTTTCTAAAAATATTTCATACACCTTATATGTATATTTTATATACTTTAAATATTATATATACTGTTCTGCAATTTTTTTTCACTTAATGTTTGATTGAAGACAACCTTTTATACCATCTCCACAGTATTAACTCCACAGTATTTTGATTTTAGATGTGAAATCACTTCTATTTAATGAATTCCTTCTTGGAAGATACTGAGGTTGAGGAAAGTATAACAATATACCAGGTAACAGCACAAAAAGAAATGCCTACCCCATAAAAATTGCTCACCCACATCAACTTTATTTATTTGGGAATTACCCATTTCTCAGAATGATACAGAGCTCTTCAATTTTCCTTATACATATTTTCCTACTGAATAAGGCATGAGGGCCTTATATTTAGCCATAAATCACAAAGTCAACGCAAAATATAAATCTCAAAACACAAATGTACCCAAACTTTGTGTGGTTCTCAGACTATGGAACCAAACATTCACACAAGCCTATGCTGTCAACCTTAGGACAATAAGTGTGTTTCTTTCTGCAGAAACCAGTATCACCCCTTGCCAACTTGGGGCCCCAACTTGGAACTTGTCAGTACCCAACCATCGCCTATTCCCCTGGTCATTCATTATGACCTATTCTTCCCTTTGTCTGTATCACCAATCCCCAACCTAGACATATACGACAGGCACCGTTAGGAACAGCAGCGGGATGAGTCAGCCTCATGGCCAGGAGCACAGAGCTTCTGGCAGAGCACATCACTCAGAGAGCGAGGCAGGCTGCTGCAGAATGAAAAGAGCTCGAGGCTACAAACATCAGAAGAAAGATGCCTGTGCCTGTGGAGGCCTTGCGCATGTCCCCCCAGTCTCATGCCATTCCTTTTTCCGTAAAGTTGCTGGGAACCAGCCAATTAGAACCCAGCTTTAATTACTCTTCAGTAATAATGAACCTCACACAAAGAGCTTTTATAAACTTTGCCACACTAGATTCTCACTCAGTCTTGTGAAAGAGGGATCATTAGCCCCATTTGATAGTTGAAGAAACCGAGTCACAGAGAGCAGAGCTTGTAAAAGTCAATGCAGGGCTCGAACCAAGGTCTGCATCTCACCTTCTTCAAACTTCTTCATTCTGCCTCAAAATGGACAGAAGGGAAGGGCTGCATTTCCTGGGACCCAGCCACCACCCCAGCCTCCCTGGACCTTGCAGGTCTCCCCAGGAAGCAGATCCTCCGGGAACTGATTGAGTCCCTCTAGAGGTGCCCCACCCTCCCCTGGTGCAATTCCGTTAAAATAATAAGCCCCCAGGGATTCCTCATCATGGTACCTTCTGACACTCCATTAAATGAATGGAGTTCAGCATCAAAACCCAGGGCGCAGGGAGAAAATAAAGCCAGCACCCCACTGTCCACACTGGAATGAATGAACAAGTTGGGGTCAGGGAAGAACTTGAGGCCTGAGGGAGAAAGGGCTTGTTCCACACACTTTCCTCTCCCACTTTCTCGCTTGGTCTCTCTGGGTTTGGAGGTGATGGGTGCTCACTACTCCATGGGAAAAGATGGCCACGGTTTAACATCCCACTCTCCCCAGGCTCCAACACATTTAACAAGCAAAGTATCCTCATAACAAGCGGTCTCACACTTGTCGAGAACTCCATGGTCACTCTCCTCAGTCTGCTGTCCCAGTTAAAAAGCCACCACCAGCACTGGAACAAGGAAGTCCCTGGGTCACTCAAATCTCTACAAGCTGGGTGCTTTTGGCAGGAAAATGCATCCACCTGTGGCCTCAGAAGTCTGTTGTTTGTTTGTCTCTAGAGACAGGGTATCGCTGTCACCCGGGCTGGAATGCAGTGATGCAATCATAGCTCACTGCAGCCTCGACCTCCTGGGCTCAAGCAATCCTCCTGCCTCAGCCTCCTGAGTAGCTGGAACCACAGGCACGTGTCACCAGGCCCACCTATTTTTTTTTTTTATTTTTTTATTTTTTTATTTTTTGTAGAGGGGTCTCAATTTCTTACCCCGGCTGGTCTTGAATTCCTGTCTTCAAGTGATCCTCCCACCTCAGCCTTCCAAAGTGCTGGGACTACAGGTATGTGCCACTGTACTCAGCCTCTCAGAAGTCTTGGCCAGTATCTTGGAGTTGCTTGTATATGATTGAACCTATAGCTTCAAACGAGGTGTGTTCACTTAGATACAAACCAGCTCACTTTTTAACATTATATTCTAATGTGAAACTAGAAGGACAAAACATGCAGGATGTGCTAAGCCTTGTAGCTATGAGTTGGATTTTAAAGAGGATGTGTCCCATTAAAAGGGTGCCTTGGCTAATTGGGCCAGACTCTTCCTATGTGGGGACACAGTTCCATAAATAAAAGTGTCCTATTAATGCACAATGGCTTGCCCATGCTCTAGCTTCCACATGGAGCACAAAAGCAGCGCAGTATCAGGGCGTCTGCCACTGACCTGTGAAGTGGGGCAGGCGGCAAGTGTAGCACAAAAGCCTCACAACAAAGACATCAGACCACATCCCCATCAGCCGACGTGCTCAGGTGAAATAACAAGCGGCAGCGTCCTTTTCCCCTTTCACATTTGAGTATAAAAACAGACCAGGGCCTTGCACATACTGCGTGCAATTTCTAGACAGGCATATAGTGTTACTCTCTGTAACTTTCTGTGAGCTTCCTCGGGTTACCATACACATTAATACACATTCCAGCATTTGAAGAAAGGAAAGTATAGGGTGCGTGGTGATTACTTTTAATTGAATTCATCTGGAAATTTTAAATCCTGAAAATTCAGCTCCTATGTGTAGTATTTTAAGGTTTACACAGCGTATGATTTGTCCTTTGCCATGGCAAATCTCCCTTTTCCCTCTGAGAGAAAGTTTCTGCAGTGTGTAATGCATTTCAGAGTCAACTGTAAAAATCATTAAATTGCAAAATGATAGAATAGGACAGTGGTGAGAATGCAGAGCCCCCTGCATTCCTTTGATAGTAAACTAGTCTTTATCGCTTTCTATTCAGAGAAAGGAGCTCCGTGTCTCTGTAAAGACGTTGCTGAAGCCCTAGATCAATCGTGTTAGGACGACAGTGAGCCCAGGAATAGGAAGGCGGTTGAATGAAAGAATTCTGTGGACACGGGAAACAAGATCTCACTTCCCTGACTCTGGGCAAGCCACTCCGACAATGAGTGCAGCTCTGTAGTGAGGCACACATGCCACCTTTTCTGCCATACGACATCCTTCTCACAGGTGGCTTGAAAAGTCTCCAATCTGTTCTCCAAAGCCCTGTGGGATCTTCCAGATGCTGGCCAGTCAAGCATCAGATGCCCCAGGTCTCCCTTCTAGTTAATCAAATGGGAATTTATTCTCATATAGAAACCCAATACACTCACATCCCGTGGGTCTGAGCAGGCATCAACACAACCTTGGTGAGCCTCCAGCATGTGGGGTTCTTAGATCTACTGCTCTCCCCTCAACCTCCTGCATTCTCAGAACTGTCATATATGGGGGTTCAGATTCTGCCCTGCACACATAGAGGCCAAGGTGTGTCCTCTATCACACGATGGCCAGAGGAGACTGCATGGGCAGGTGTGGAGATTCTGGGCCTCCCAGATGAGATCTGAAGCAGAGTACACAGGGGCACACAAGGCCGTGCATGCTTGGGGAAAGTGACACAGCACAAAAGTGTTGGCAACCGATTTCTGCCCCAAGCATGCCCTTGGCATGTTCAAGATCTTGTCTCTTCCCCATCCCACTCTCAGAGTCTCAGTTCCCCTGACTAAAAGGCACCAACTGGACACAGCTGCCTTGTTGAAGGGGTGGAGGGGGCAGCAAGGGATGCAGGTGTGGCAGCCTAATGTGCACCTGGTCCTCCAGCAGGTGCAGGTGTGCTCACAGGCATGGCTGCTGCCCTCCCCAGAGCACAGCTGTACCATTGTGCAATGATCGATTAAGTTTTTTTTACTTGAGAACAAAAGATTTTTTCCTAATTCACAGCCCTGTGAGTTCTGTTTCCCCTGCCCTTTTCATTCCACAACTCTGCTCAGGCCTCAATGCTTCATCAAACCCCCAACACAGCCTGAGATCTGGAACACTCTAAACCACTTCCCTCTAGAACCATGATCATATCCTATGGCTGGCTGGTTTTTGTTTTGCTTTCTTCTGTCTCTCCCATCTTTGGAAGCTGCCCTTCCTTCCATTCCTGCCTTAGTTAACATTGTCTTTGTTTCTCTCTCTCTTTTTTTTTTTTTTGAGACGCTGTTTCACTCTTGTTGCCCAGGCTGGAGTGCAATGACACGATCTTGGCTCACCGCAACCTCCGCCTCCCAGGTTCAAGTGATTCTCCTGCCTCAGCCTCCCGAGTAGCTGGGATTACAGGCATGTGCTACCACGCCCGGCCTATTTTTATACTATTAGTAGAGGCGGGATTTCACCATGTTGGACAGGCAGGTCTGGAATTCCTGACCTCATGATCTGCCTGCCTCAGCCTCCCACAGTGCTGGCATGACAGGCGTGAGCCACCGTGCCCGGCCAACCTTGTCTTTGTTTCAGAGGCTACTGTGCTGCCATGGCTGGGAGAGATGATGGACATTGTCACCTCACTTGAAGATGGGGAAACCGAGGTGTCCTGACTGGTAGGACAAAGTGAGGCTTCTAGACCCCACAGCCAGTGCCCTTTCCACTTCACTGCACAGTTCCTCACCCCCACCCCCAGGCTCCCTTGAATGGTGGGTCACTACCATTGCACACAGCCAACTGGACCCCCAGCCTGCTGTAAATGTCGGCCAGCTCCCGACATTTAAGCACTGTGCCAAAAACAAAGAAAAAAATCCATCAGCCACTAACCAAGACAACGCCACCTTCCTAACTGTCATCAGTACACTGGTTCTCTTCCAGCCATAAGACCAAAAGAGGTGGGGAACATCATCAATGCCCTGGGAAGGCTGAGGATGCATAAGCCATCTGGATACAGAGGGGCTGGCTTCTTGCAGTCTCCATAAAAAAGGCACACTTTCCCTGCTGGCCACTCCTCAGCAGGCATGTGCATCCGAAGCCAGCATCTCTTTGAGAAGATGAAGTGCAGTTGAGCCACCTCTGGTCTGGGAGTTAGGAGACCAATGACTCCAACCGGGTCATCCCCTGACCTATGCCCAGGTTTTCCTTCTGTGAAATCACACCCCTTCCAAATTTAGGACTCTATAATTCTGTGAAATCCATCCTGCCTCTGGATTAAGCAACAGGCAACTAACAGAAGCAATCACGGGGGACCAGAGCCTAGCCCTGGAACGGACCAACAGCCTTTTTCCCTTTAGGCCATTGGGCTCCACATAAGGTATTGTTGTTCTCAAACTGCCTGACCAGAGGTGGGATTACAAAAGGGGTGGCCATCCCAGACGCTTTGGGGATTTCACCACCTGATACACCAGGTCTATTACCAAAGTCCTAGTCAACATGTCTGGTACTCGCTTGTCCCCCTTTCAAAGCTGACATGGGCCATGCAAATGACCACTCAATTTAATTTCTCTGTTGTTTCTGATGCCAAGTGTATGAAGGCGTAACCTATTACTGGACTGCATCATTCTGGTCAGAAATGTAGGCACTGAGGGATCTTGGTAGAAATGAGTCAGAAGACTCCACTCCCTCCCGCCCATGGTCTGCATCTGAGTCACCGTTGGCAAACTGAATGAAAGTGAGTGTACTGGGGTGCAAGTACAGGGGAAATTACAACTTACGTGGCTCCTTCTGCCTTCTTCATCTCCCACAGACGTGATAACTGTCTCTGAAAAGACCATTTGGCCAGTCTGATTGTTGGTTATCTGTAGTAAAACAGGTACAGTGAAAGTAAAATAGAAGGAATTCTGGACAAATTCCACAAGTTGTTTTTGTGTTTTGTTTTCCAATTTCTGAAGCAGCGGCATCCAGTATAGGAGTTGAAATGCCCACCCCGCTTTCTTTCTGAGTTCCCTCGGCAGCTGTGAGATGGGCAGCTTCCCCTGGGCACAGTGATAAGAGATGTTAAGAGTCAGCCTCATAGGGTTGCTATGAGGAGGAAATGAGGGGATGCGGAGAAATCACTCCACACAGCGCCTGACAACTAGCAAAATGCTCAAAGATGTCAGCTATTTCTATCATTCTTGGGGCTCATCACTTGAAACTCAATGTCAACTTTATTTTTGACAAATTACAAGTCTGGGTGTCTAGTTGAACATCTTTCATGGAAAGCAAGCAGGTTTTAGCTCTAGCAGCCCTACCTGATTCGAGTGAATGGTCTCATTTCATCAAGAAAGTGCTTAAGTACAATGAGAGACTTGTTCCAACATTGCTGTATCTATTGTCTGCCTCTGATTCTGTAACCAGGTGCAGGCATCTCAAAGCTAAGTCTAACATAGAACCCAGGCTGTTCCTGCCCCATGAAAGGTCATGTCTAATGTTTGGTTTGGTGATGAAGGATAGAAAAGATGTTTGGTCACCTGACCAAGATGGTGAAACCCCGTCTCTACTAAAAATACAAAAATTAGCCACAGTGGCAGGTGCCTATAATCCCAGCTACGTGGGAGGCTGAGGCAGGAGAATCGCTTGAACCTGGGCTGCAGAAGTTGTAGTGAGCTGAAATCGTGCCACTGCACTACTCCAGCCTGGGCGATAGAGTGAAACTCTATCTCAAAAACAAACAAACAACAACAACAAAAACAGAAAGAAAGAAAAGAAAAGATGCTGGCTCAGGAGCTAGGAGATGTGTATTCTTTGAGCTCTGGCTCAGTCGCCAATAACCATCTAGTATGTCACCTAGAACAAATCATATCTTTTCTCTGATTCAAGATTTTCTCACTTCTACATCATCTTTAAGATCTCTGCCAGCTCTAATATCACAGGAATCTGCAGCCAGGACAAAGTGGAAACTATTGTACTAATTTGCAGAAGGGAATCAAATTCTAGCTCTGAGAAGGTAAGGACCACATCTTAATTACCATGCTTTTATATTTTTACCTAAATAATTCCTCTCCCCAAAAGAAATGATCTCTTCCTTTATGCCAGCTTTTATAGAATTAACCAATGTCATATTTTAAAATTCTACAAGCCTGTATGTATGGGTTGCATGACCTATCAGAACCTTTATTATAACAATTTGTATTTTTCTTAAATCTCCAGAAGAAGAATATATAAGATGATTTCCAAATATGTTTCACTACTACTGAGCCCTTCTTTTATGAAGCATTGCATAAGGCTAGTGTTTTTTGTTTGTTTGTTTGTTTGTTTTTTGACACAGAGTCTCGCTCTGTCATCTAGGCTGGAGTGCAGTGGTGCGATGATCTCAGTTCACTGTAACCTCCACCTCCTGGGTTCATGTGATTCTCCTACGTCAGCCTCCCCGAGTACCTGGGACTACAGGTGTGTGCCACCATGCCCAGCTCATTTTTGTATTTTTAGTAAAGACAGGGTTCCGCCATGTTGGCCAGGCTGGTCTCAAGCTCCTGACCTCAGGTGATCTGCCCGCCTTGGCCTCCCAAAGTGCTGGGAATACAGGCAGAAGCCACTGTGCCTGGCCTTTTTTTTTTTTTTTTTTTGACAGTTTCGCTGTGTCGCCCAGGCTGGAATGCAGTGGCGTGATCTTGGCTCACTGCAACCTCTGCCTCCAGGTTCAAGTGATTCTCCTGCCTCAGTTTCCCGAGTCGCTGGGATTACAGGCACGTGACACCATGCCTGGCTAAGGCTAATTTTTTTTTTTTTTTTTTTTTTTCTTTATTCGTTTTGTAAACGCGAGTCTCGCTCTGTCGGCCCAGGGCTGGAGTGGCAAGTGGCCGGATCTCAGCACACTCACTGCAAGCTGCTCCGGGGTTCACGCCATTCTCTCGTTTGCTGCCGAGTAACTGGGACTACCAGGCGCCCGCCTCGTCGCCCGGCTAGTTTTTTTGTATTTTTACGTAGAGACGCGGGTTTCCCCGTATTGCAGGTGGTCCCCTCGATCTCCTGACCTCGTGATCCGCCCGTCTCGGCCTCCCAAAGTGCTGGGATTACAGCTTGACCACGGCGGCAATTTTTTTTTTTTTTTGTATTTTTATTAGAAATGGGGTTTCACCATGTTGGCCAGGCTGGTCTCGAACTCTGACCTCAAGAGATCCTCCCACCTCAGCATCCGAAAGTGCTGGGATTACAGGCATGAGCCATCACACCCGGCTGAAGATTAGTGTTCTATAAAACCCATTTGAGAACTACTGCACTGTGTTGATAAAATAACTTTATTATAATAACAGTAATAATAAGAATACTGGTTTTTGCATTGCACTTTACAGTTTACAATGAACTTTCATATACTTTGGGTCATTTGACCTGCACAATACTGTAATGTAGATGTTGATATCCTTATTTCATAAATGCAGTTAGTGAGAATCAAGACATTTAAGTAATTTTTCAAAAATCACACTAGAGACTGGTAGGACTCACACTCAGGTATTCTGACATTTACAAGAAGCAACTTTAAGAAGCAACCAAACCTGTTGGTTAATTATTGTCAGAAAGGATGGCTTGATATTGGGTTTGACAAGAATAAAATAATCACCTTGAAAATATTCTCCAGTCGCAGATGAGCAATGCCAAAGGATTGTGTTCTGCAGGTAAACTCATTCATTTACTTGGAGGATATACTGTGTAGCTGATTCATCTAACTGAACCCATTACTATGCATTGGCAGAAGTGCCACACAAAAACTACTTTATAGTCAAGGCAATGGCACGTGAAAATTGATCCCCTGTGCTCTGTGGCACAGAAACAAAAGTGAGGCTCTTTTGTGAAAGCCACTGTGGCCTTGCATACAGGAGTTGAGATGAGCTGAGGGGGCAAACTCCTTGATATTCACAATGGGATGCTAACAATGATCCTGAATATCTGCACAGCACACAGTCTTAGGCAGTTCGCTCTCAGAGTCCTGCCAAATCATGTCAGAGACATTGCACACCAGGGGCAAGCTAATGCTATGTTCCTCGAGATTTGCAGAGCTTTCTTCATCAGGTCAGAATGGGAATGAACCTGGTTGCTCTTCATGCATGATGTTAGACCAAGAGGCACTCAGACACGTGGTAGTTTGGGGAAAAATCTGCTATAGAATTTTGAACGCACAACCAGCAAACGGATGAGAGTTTAATTTTGTGGCAATAGAGGGTTTCTCTTTTGGAAATGGGGTATATCATGTTTACATGCCTCCTAAAAAAAAGTGAGGGTCAATTCACCGTAACATGACCTCTAGTTCAATCCCTACTGAGACATACATAAAAACCTATGAGATAGATCAATTCCACAAATGTAATGCTAGGAAAGGGTGTTTTTAGACATTCATTTGCTTTCTTTTTTCAAATGATAATCCCTGGACATTCCTTTGCAACTGGACTGGCAGGAAGCCTAGGGTTAAATATACTGCATAAATGCAAAAGCAATTTAGGATCCTGATACATTGTCTCTCCACTTTAAACAGTAACATTACTCCTTCTGGTTTTCAATCTGTATTTTATGATTCTCAATTGTATTTTGGGCTTGCATATCACATATGAAAAAAAAAAAACAAAAAAGCTTAGTTCTCTGATGGGACTGGACACTATAGAAAGGAGGAAGTGCTGGCCACGACTTACCTTGTGAATTTCTCGGTGCACATGGATGGTATTATTTCCAACCTTGGTGTCTGTGTTGGTCTCATTGTGATAGCTGGGAGGTAAGTTTGCCAGGTTCACTTCTGATGACGCTTTGGCAGCAGCTTCTTCTGCCTCCATCTATTAAATCGATGAATTTAATGAGCAAAATTATTTTCTCTTGTTACAAATGAGAGTCTATTAGAAAAAAAAATCTCTTTTCCTCTTCTGCAATTACAAAGAATCATGATGATGATAGGTGCTATTAATTGAGTACTCACTATGATAAGATATTATACTAAATGTTTTACATATACTACAGCACTGAATTTCACAACCCCTCTGGGAGGTGGGTGTTAATGTCCTCATATTACAAATAGGGAAACTGAGGCTCAGGAAGACTAGATAAATTCCCCAGGTTCCCAGAAAACGGTGGAGCTGGATTTTGAACATGTTTCCATTAGATAGTCTTGCTCCCTGTATAAATGCTGTTGATGCCCTGCCCATCTCCTGGTGGCCTAATCTGGAGGTCACCTGCATCCAGTTCCCATACATGCCAACAACCAACTCTGTCTCTCTCTGAGGGCATTCTCTGGTCACCAAAGTATGCTCAGTCTGCACAGGCCCCAAGTGCTAGGGAGTTAACATCCTAGCAGTGAGAGACAGGCTATGAAGGTAAGCACTCCAGCTTCTCCCTTCGCTAGACAATTCTAAAGCACATAGAATCTACGTAGTCTCCCTCTGAGGCCCCCAGTGGGATGGAGCTCTAGATGCCCAGAGCAGTAACCTGCTTGTGGGCATACTGTTGATTGTCTTTCTTTTCTTTCATCTCACTTCCCCACTTCCTGCTAGTATCTTCTGGGAACACATCCCAAATACACTATTTGCTCTTAAATCCTTGTGGCAGGGCCTGCTGGTGGTGGTGGTAGGGCAGGGGATGGAGGGGACCTAAACTTACTCCCTGTAGGTAGGGCCACAGCTGTGTCTCCTTCCCCACCCTACCTCTTGGGTACCCTTGTAGGAAATTCTTGGAGAGGGATCTTTGTAGAGGGTCAGTTAACCAGTTCCCGGGGTCCACACCCCTTCTGGTCTTCTTGAACGTATGTTCTTCTCTGGTGTCAGGTTTCTGTGGCCACTGTCCTCAAATCCTCCAGTCTCATGATCCTCCATAACATCTATACCAGATATGTCAGTGACCTCATGTCTGCACTCAACTTCCCCTTCCAGATTATCACCCTGTCCTAGCCCTGATGAGCGGGCAGTTGACAATGTCACCTGTTCACAGCTGATGGGACCCAAAGGGAGGCCACATCATAGACTAATTGAGCCAATCAGATACTCTGTCTAGGAATTTAAAATGAGCGACACAAAGAGAAGTTCTACTTGATATATGGCAATTTTCCTACACTGCTAGTTTTGACTGTAGGCTATTTTTATTTTTAAAAAGAATGCTCAAAAAATATTTTCCTATTTAAAAAATCACTGTCCTCTATCCCCTCAAGTACTAGATGAGCCCCTGCTTTAACCACCAGATTTGCTGAGTTGAGGAGGATAAGAGGAAAGAATCCTCATGTCTCAACGCAACACGAAAACACTAAACTCGAAGTGCGAAGAAAACCTGGTAGGCAGAAAGGCTCAACAAGGACTAAGTCAGTGGCCACCATGTACACAGTGCTGTGCTGGATTCTGAGATGGCTGCTGAGACGTTTGAAACTTGATCACTGGCTTCATAACAACAATAATTCTAAGAATAGCCCCCATGTTTGGGGCATTGACAATGTCTGAGCCGTTGCACCAGATGCCTTGAATATTCACAGCAATCTTATGGGAAAGCTGTGATTACAGAGTCACGTCCAAAAGTTAAAAAAATAGATATATCTGGATCCCTTCATGGACCTGCTGAATTGGGATTTCTAGAGGTGAGACCCCCGATGTTACTGAGCTTCTCAGCTGATTCTGAGGATTTCCCTCCCCTCCCTCTGACCCTTCAGTTAAGAATCTCTGTTCCAGGCAATAGGGAGCTACAGCAAGTTCCAGAAGGCTAGAGGGAAAATAATATAACGAGTAGACCAGAAAGAGAGGGGAGTCAGGGAACTGGCTAGAATTAGGTCCAGGAGATGGGAGCTACATCTGGGTAGGGGCCTTCTAGGTGGGAAAGACTCTAAGTAAGTCTAGAAGGATCAAGCCATTGAGAGATGGCCACTGGACGAGTCAAGTCGTTGCCTGCAGCATCCTCAGAGAGGAACACAGTGGAAAGTACCAGGAGTCTGGAGTCAGACAAGGTGGGTTCAAGTCCTGGCTCTGCCACAAAGTAGCTGTGTGACTTTGGACGAGATACCAAATCCCACTAAACCTCAGCTTGCTCATTTGTAAAATAGGGATGTCCTACTTTGTGGAGTAGATATAGGAATTAAGGACCATGACGTAGATATAAGAATTAAGGCATGAAAGACACTACCTGCCACACAGCAAAGATGAAATTCATAGCTGTTTTCATCATACTGCCCTTTAAGAAGGCAGTTTCAAAAGAAGCCAGTTTGTTTTGCCAGAGTTCTGAAGGGAATGGATAGCTAGAAGCAGGAAGAGCAGACAGTTGATATCACGTGTTTGAAGAGCTTGCCAACAAAGGGCAGAAGAAATGGTGCTGAGAGAGAAGACAGAATGGGCAAGAAAATGACTTTTTTTTTTTTTTTTTTTAAAGCAAAGGACCTTGCCCTCAGTTACCACTCTGGTTAGTGACAGAAAAGATACAGCTGGGAAGAGAAGACTGAAGGTGCTGGAGAGGATCCACCCAGAAGAAGAGAATGTTTTAGTGTTTTTTAAATTCCCATAGGGATCAGTTTGGCTTTCAAATAATTGACAAGTTGCCAAACCTAGAGTTTCCTCTAGGCTGAGCAGATAGTCTTTTTATAAAACTTTTCCCCCCAGCTCAGTCACTGGTTATTTCAACAGAATGAGCTAACGGTTCTTAAATGGCACCATGAACTAAAAGTATAGTTTACAATGGAAATTTCAACCGCAACTATTATTGCCACTAGCAAGAGAAACTTAAGTCTGAAGCAAAAGGAGCTGTTTCATAGAGGAGGAATGTGAATGCTGTTAAAAATGGCATTTATAGTTGGTTAAATCTGTGTGTCTGCAAAAGGGGTATAGTAGGAAAAATTAAAGAGATGAATCCAGGCTTGGTATTAGAATTCTTGCTAGGAATAGGTGAGGCAGTAAGAACATTCTAAAACTAGTGAGCTACAGAGCTGGCAATAAGGGGAGAAGAAACAGAGTGGTTATATCTTCAGAATACATTGGTAGCACACAGAACAGTAATACAGGAAAGTAGTAATAGCCCTGATTGAAGCCATTTGAAGATTTGCTTTTCCCAACAATGGCTGTACAACTAGACCTGCTTTGTCCTTCCCCTTAAGAAACTTCAACAGCTTGAGCCAGCTGGCACATTGATAATGCCAAGAAGCTTCTTGAAAGCAGATTCATGATGCAACTATGTAAACAAATAATGCATCTGGCCCAGGTCCTTTTTTATTTTTCCCCTGAACAATGACTAAATGCCGATTATCCTGTGTCTATGAGATTTAAGGGGCATTCTGGTAGTCTCTTTACAAAAAATTAATACTAATAACCACAGTCTATTAACAATCTATTGTATTCTGTTTTTGAAGATATCTAAAAGACACTTTTAACATTTTAAGCTTAATTTTTAATGCTTTAAGATATTTTAAAAGATAGATTCTATTGAGAACCACAGGCATCACAAGCTCAATTTAATTTGAAGCTGCAGAGTTAAGAGACATTGGGGCCTATCTGACTCCCTTCACCCTTTAATTGTTCCATGTCATGATTGTTTCGCAGTCACAGGAAACAAAGATCATGGATCTTGGGCTCTGGACCTGACCAGTGGATATTCAGGTCCAGAGGATATTCAAGAACGGCTGCCCAACTCACTGATTTGCTTTACTTGCATCATCTCATTGAATTCTCACCTTACCCTAAGAGGTGGACATTTCTCCACTTCAGACTCAGGATGCCATTGCCAGTAAGTGGCAGAGCAGGGACTGGATGAGGGAAGGTCAGTCCCCACTGCCTGTTCTCCTGCCACGGTATTCAACCTCTCTCATCCTGTACCCACGGCCAGTGAGGACACCTCTGGGAAAGAGTGGGATAGAAGTGACAGCCAGCATCTCCTCTGGTGGCAAACTTCAACCCCCAGCCTACACAGAGCCAAATCTAGAGGGAGGAAAGCTGGGGTCTTAGCAAAACCCAGTGTGGATAACGCCCATGGAGAAGACCCCGTCACTAGGTCCCGCAGAGCCCCACACTGCTCTGCTCAAGAAGAGACTGCAGAGGCCCTTGCTGCTCCCTCTCCTGCCTCACCAGAAGCTAACGTCAGAGGACCATGCTGCAGACTTTCTGAACAGTGGTGGGCACAAAAACATAGAGGTGACTTACTCAGTCTTACTAGGAATCTGTGTGCAGGAGGAAAAGTCCTAGAACCTGGATAAGGAAAGCAGACGGCCTGTTCTAGAACCAGAGGCATCGCGAACTCCATTTAATTTGAAGCTTCAGAGTTAAGAGCCATGGGGGCCTATCTGAATCCCTTCACCCTTTAGTTTTTCCATGTCATGATTGTTTTGCAATCACAGGAAACAGAAAGATCATGGGTCTTGGGAACTGGGCCTGTCCAGTGGATATTCAAGGACAGCTGCCCAAGTCACTGCCTCCAAAGCCAGTGTCCCCTTCACTGCAAACTCCACAGGCTAACTGCTGTGGAGTGGAAGGGGAAGTAGCCCCAAACTACAAAGGGCTGCGGGGAGAAAGCAACTTCTCCCTGGAGACAAGGGCCAGCAGTTAAGCCTTTGTCCAAGGGGGCTACCAAGCTGGAGAGAGCAGGGATGTGAAACCAGACCAGGGGTTAACCAGCCTGGACATTAGTTTCCTGCTGGCTCCTTCACTGGGATGGCTGGCTCCTCTCTAGACACAGGCTACAGACAGAGCCGGGCCCCACAGCGCCCACGCCTACCCACCTCAGGCACCAGGGACAGCTCCCCGCACCTGTATGGAGAGGGCAGGGTCAGTGACATCTTCTTCCCAGGCAGCCCTTGGCATGCGTGGGTGCCCATCACAGAGGACAGAACAAGACGCCACCCACGGTGTTTAGACCTGGAGGTGATGGAGGGCAGAAGCTAGGCAAAACTTTGCTAAGGTACGTGGTATCTGATAATAATAGTTGCTAAATACTGTGCACCTATTACTTGCCAGATGCCCACACTTACGACATTTAGTTCTCACAGGGAACTGAGGTGCAGGATATAAATGATTTGCCCAATGTCACCCTGTTACTGAGTGGCAGAGGAGGACGTGAGCCCAGGACAACTGCAAAGCACTGTTGGGTGGAAGGGGGATTGCCTCTCACATCCTCATCCGCTACTCATACAGTGCTGAGATTTGGGATTTCCATCTTCCCTCTCTGCCCCCACATTGCATGAGAAGCAAGACAGCCCAGACAGACTGCCAGCAAAGCTCAGGGCTCTTTGCCTCTTTGTCCCTGCATGGCATCCTAACAAGCGCAAAGCATAACAGACAAGCTAGAACTTGGCGATGCCTGGAGCTTGCCCCGGGTCTCTGTGAAACCACAGTACTGGAATACCAGGGGCCCTGCAAACCTCCGCTTACAATAGGGAAGGCCTACGGCATGCCTGACGCCGATTGCAGGCAGGTGGCCCCAGCCACTTAGGGAGGGTCCAGCTGCAGAGCCTCTCGGTGCACAGGCTCGGATCCAGACTTTTTGGCCAGGAGGCAAAACGAGGCGGGAGTAGGGATCACCCTGCGCTACCTCCAGGCCACTCCGCATCGGCTGTCGGCCCTTCCCAGCCCGTTCTCGGGACCCCAGGTCCCTAGCCAGCGCTCTTCCATGTCTTCCCAGCCTTCGCTGTCCCCAGCCTGGCTCTTCCCAGAGCCCCGCGCCGCCAGCGCGCACCCACCTCCTCCACCGCGCTGCGCAATTTGTGCTGCGTGTCCTCCATCAGTTCCTCAACCTCGCGGAACATCTCGTTGAGCGTGGCCTCCTCCTGCGGGTAGTTGAAAGCCGGGCCCGGCTCGACGGGAGCCGAGGTCGCCGTCGGAGCGGGCGCGGGGGCCGTGGGGACCGCCGCCGCCAGCAGCAGGCACAGCAGGGTGGCCCCGAGCCGCTGCATCTCCGCTCTGCGCCCGCAGCCGCCGCCTGTGTGTCCCGGAACGCGATCAGAGGCGCGCGGACCACCCCCCTCGCCTGGCCCAGCCGCCCGCCCCTGCGCCCCTTTTTTCCGCACCCGCCCGAGAGCAGGAGGAAACTGAGGCCCACTTGAAAATGCAGCTCCTCTAAACCCACGAAAAGCATGCCACCCCACCCCGATCAGGCCCGACCCCGATCGCCCCAAGACCCCACCGCACCCCCATCCATTTCCCAAAGCTGAGCTCTTGTCCACTGCCTCTCACCTGCGATGCTGGAGCCCTCGGGCCAGAGCAACCGCCCAGGATCCTCCATCTAATAGCTCCCCAAGCCAGCTCACCTCGACTTAGTCCCCAGTTCAACCACCTCTCCCCCTTAGTCAGAGTGCCGCCCCATCTTCCACGCTCCTCTCTACGCCCTACCTGGGGTGGGCAGGCACGGTCAGCCCCCTCACCCATGGCGTCGGGTCCTACTCGAGCGCCCCGCCCCAACACCCACCCAATGGGAGGATGAGCTCAGCCAAGTCGTCCCTCCCCCACCGCCGCCCCGTCACCCACCCCGACGGACCCTGAGCCTGCGCTGCGGGCCTGGACTGGATTCCTGCTCGCTCCCGCCGGAGAGGCGCCGGGAGGCCGGCGCTTACGGGGTGCGGCTGCGGGCTGCGGAGCGCGCAGAACGGCGCGGTGGCGGCCGCGGGTTGGGAGCGCAAGCGGGGTGCGGCAGGGCTGGGTACCCGAGAGAGCCCCGCAGCCCGCGCCCTGACCGCCCCACCAGGTCCCCACCGAGCCCCGCCCGCCCACCAGGCCCACCCCGCCCCGCGGAGGGGCCGCAGCCCGGCCATTGGCCAGCCGGGGCGCCGTCCACCTCACGCCCCACACCCTCCTCTTCTGCCTCCGCGACCAGCTCTACGGAAGGCAGCCGTCTCCTTCACTGCTTCCCCCTGCCCCCGAGGCATCCCAGGCCCCTGTGTTCTCTGGCCTCCAGGCTTGCAACAGCCCACCGAGGTTGTGGGTGGGGGGAATGTTCCTCACTCCCACCTTGGTCTTTCCAAGGCAACCTCCATCCTGTGCAATCTTCAGGAAAATTCCCAGCCCCCCAGCCTGGCGTTCAAGCCATCACCGTTGGCCTTAGTCTGCCATGGTTGACACCGTACTACAGCCAGGACAACGCACTTGCAGCTCCTGGAATGGGAGAACGTCATGAGAAAGTCAGCAAGCTCCTCAAGGGTGGCACAGAGGAGTGGTCTGGACCAGACACCTGCAGCCAGCTCTGCTCCTTCCTACCTTCCCTCCCCGGCCAAGTTACCAGATTTGTGTGCGTCCCAGTTAGCCCTAATGTAAAACATTGACAAGTCTCAAAAACGTAATATGGAGTGGGTAGTGAATCAGAGAAGTTAGACCATCAGGCCAAACAGCAGGTGAAGGCAGGGCTGGCCAGAGGTCCTGAGTGTAGCTGACTCTGCAGTTGGTGCTCTCCAGCTTGACGCCCCAAGACTGCCTTTCTCTGCAGCACTACCCACATTACTGTTAACCGCCAAAACACAGCTTCCAGCCTCTTTCCCTTCTACTTCTGGGCCTGGGGACAGGGCCCTCCTGAACTGCAGGGAAAGCCCCTTTCCGCGGCATCTCCTGCTCTGTCCCCTGGGCATCTGGCAGCCCTGGCTGAGCATTCATTAGCTTTCTGGGGGTGGCTGAGCCCGTCCAGGAACCTGGAGCTGAGTCTCCACATGCCCCAGCACGTCACTTCGGGCAGGGTGGACATTAGGAAGAAACTAATGCCGAACTGGAGGGTGCTGTGGCGGCATATTGTGGGGCCGAGCTAGGAATTGCAGTGGTGCGGGTTTACAGAGCACATCATGCTCTTCCAGTCCTTCGTGTTGCTGGCTTAAAGACCACGAATTTCCCCAGTAAGATTGTCTTCTGCCTTACATCTTTTGCCATGCGGTCTAGAGGTCTTGACTTTCAGACTGAACCTAAAAATCTCTATATATTGAAGTGCCCCAAGTGTCAGGCAAAGGGACACTTGTTTTCTTGTATGAAGTCAACATTTTGTATTCCCAAATGTAATAATTAATCAGTAGTTCAATAATTAGGTTAAACTACAAGCGAAAGAAAGAGAGAGAGAGAGAGAGAGAAAGAAAGAAAGAAAGAAAGAAAGAAAGAAAGAAAGAAAGAAAGAAAGAAAGAAAGAAAGAGTCAAGAAAGAGTAAAGAGAGAGGGAGAGAGAAAAAGAGAGAGAAGAAACGGTAAGAAAATCTACAGGTCTCAAATATAAGTGGCTTTCCTGCCCAGCTCCATGCCAGTCCTCTCACCAGCCTGAGACATTCATGGACCTAAAGGAAAAGCCCTGGGCCCAGCTGCAGAGCTGAGCCTAAACCAGATCTGGACAGGGAGTGTCAGCTCCAAAGAGCTCAGACTGGGGAGCCCAGTGGGGTCAGGGACTTGTTAGAGAAAGGGTCAGTCTGGATGGCCTTTGGGAGGTGAGGGGCACAGAGCAGGCAGAGAGTGCAGAGCCATCCAGGACAATCATATGTAGAGTAGAGAACATTCTACATTTCCACAATTCCCATTGTGTCACTGGCTAAGCTCTGTATCCACTAGGAACAGTTGATTTTTTCCTTTGACGGCATTGGAAACACTTTCTGGAATTATTATTTAAAATTTTAGGTTCTCACATTTTCTCTATGAGGGAGCTACCAAGTCATAAACTGGGTTCCCATTTCATGGTTGAGGAAATGGCAGCAAGGCGGATATAACTTGCTGAAAATTGCCTAGAAAGTGCACACAGCAATTTCACATCTAGCTGTCCACCCTCCAGAAACTCATGACCACGTGTAAAAGAAGACATGTATAAAGATGTTTACTGAGGCAGTATTTATAATGGCAAAACATGTGGAAACTACTTGCCCATGTTTTCCAGCAGGAGAATGGATAGACCGGGGCTTCTACGATAATAGAATACTGTACAGCAGGTAGAATAATGAACAACATTTATAGGCAGCAACATCACCAACTCTCAAAAATATAATATGAGGTAGAAAAGGCAATTTGCAAAATGACATATATGGGTTACGATTTGTGCATATCTTAGAAATGCAGAAAAATAGCATGTATTGTTTATGGATGCTCACATATAATAAAAATACAGAAATGTGCAGGCTGCCTCTGAGGTGGGAGGCAAGGAAGGGATGGAGGATGTCTTCAGTTGTATTCATGACATTTTATTTCTTCAAGAAAGGGAGTGTACCAGCATGGAGGAATTCTGAAACAAAAGTTTCCAAATATTCACATCTGTTTAATCAACCATGATTACTTACATCAGGATACATGGGTGTGGCTGGTCCTTTTTTATTATTTGTGGTATATTTTAAGTGTTTTGTGAATAAATTGGTAAATAAAAGCAGAAGGCACCATCCTCCAGACAAAACAAAGCAAAAACAACTCAATAAAACCTCTTGTAGTCAAGTAGACTTTTTTTCTTAGATTTGTTCTTGACAAAATGCTGACCTCCCCAAGGCCCAGCAGTGGCCTCCTTTACTGTGAGGTGAGGAAGGGCGTCTACAACAGGCTGGAGTAGAGGTATCACATTATCTGACTTCAAACAATACTACAAGTCTATGATAACCAAAACAGCATGGTACCGGCACAAAAATAGACACATAGATCAATGGAATGAATACAGAACCCATAAATGAAGCCACACACCTACAGTCAACTGACCTTCAACAAGGTCAACAAAAATTAACAGTGGGGAAAGGATTCTGGGAAAACTGGCTAGGCATATGCAGAAGAATCACAATAGACCCCCTGCATCTCACCATATATAAAAATTAATTCAAGATGGATTAAGACTTAAATGTAAGCTTTGAAACTATAAAAATACTAGAAGAAAACCTAAGAGAAACTCTTCTGGACATTGGCCTAGGCAAAGAATTTATGACTACGACCTCAAAACCAAATTCAACAATAACAAAAATAGACAAATGGGACTTAATTAAACTAAAAAGCTTCTGCACAGCAAAAGAAACAATCAACAGGGTATATAGACAACCTACAGAATGAGAGAAAATATTTGCAAACTCTGCATCTGACAAATGACTAATATCCAGAATCTATAGGAAACTTGAACAAATAAACAAAAAAACTCCAAGTAACTCCATTAAAAAGTGGGCAAAGGACATGAACAGACACTTTTCAAAAGAGGACATACAAGTGGGCAACAAATATATGAAAAAAATGCTCAATGTCACTAAATTCATCAGAGAAATGCAAATTAAATCCACAATGAAATACTATCTCATACCAGTCAGAATGGCTATTATTAAAAAGTCAAAAAAATAACATGTTGGCAAAGATGTGGAGAAAAGGGAACACTTATACACTATTGGTGGGAATGTATATTAGTTTGATATGGTTTGGCTGTGTCCCCACCCAAATTTCATCTTGAATTGTAGCTCCCATAATCCCCATGTGCCATGGGTGCGACCCAGTGGGAGGTAATTGAATCATGAGGGCAGGTCTTTCCCATGTTTTTCTCACAGTAGTGAATAAGTCCCACAAGATCTGATGTTTTTATAAGGGCCTTTTTCCTTCCTTTGCTCTGCACTTCTCCTTGCTGCTGCCACATGAAGAAGGACGTGTTTGCTTCACCTTCTGCTGTGATTGTAAGTTTCCTCAGACCTCCCCAGCCATGCTGAACTGTGAGTCAATTAAACCTTTTTTTAAATAGAAATTACCCAGTGTCAGGTGTATCTTTATTAGCAGCATGAAAATAGACTAATACAGCAAATTTGTGCCGGGTAGTGAGGCACTGCTTTAAAGATACCTGAAAATGTGGAAGTGACTTTGGAACTGCATAACAGGCAGAAGTTGGAAGAATTTGGAGGGCTCGGAAGAAGATAGGAAAATGTAGGAAAGTTTGGAACTTCCTAGAGACTTGGAGGGCTCAGAAGACAGGAAGATGTAGGAAAGTTTGGAACTTTTTAAAGACTTGTTGAATGGCTTTGACCAAAAGGCTGATAGTGATATGAACAATAAAGTCTAGACTGAAGTGGTCTCAGATGGAGATGAGGAACTTGTTGGAAACTGAAGTAAAGGTCACTCTTGCTATGCAAATAGACTGGCAGTATTTTGCCTCTGCCCTAGCGATTTGTGGAACTTTGAACTTGAGAGAGATAATTTAGGGTACCTGGTGGAAGAAATTTCTAAGTGGCAAAGCATTTAAGAGGAAGCAGAGTGTAAAACTTTGGAAAATTTGCAGCCTGACAATGCAGTAGAAAATAAAAACCCATGGTCTGGGGAAAAATTCAAGTCAGCAGCAGAAATCTGCATAAGTAACAAAGAGCAGAATGTTACTCACCAAAACAGTGGGGAAAATGCCTCCAGGTTGTGTCAGAGAGCTTCACAGCAGCCTCTCCCATCACAGGCCTGGAGAACTAGGAGGGAAAAATGGTTTCATGGGCCTGGGGCACCCCTACTGTGTGCAGCTTGGGACTTGGTGCCCTGTATCCTAGCCACCCCAGCTGTGGCTAAAAGGGGCCAACATACAGCTCAGGCTGTGGCATCAGCGAGTGGAAGTCGAAAGCCTTGGCAGTTTCCATGTGGTGTTGGTTGATCCTGCAGGTGCACATAAGACAAGAATTGAGGTTTGGGAACTTCCGCCTAGATTTCAGAGGATGTATAGAAATATGGAAACACCTGGTTTTCCAGGCAGAGGTCTGTTGCAGGGACAGTGCCCTCATGGAGAACCTCTGTTAGGGCAATGTGGAAGGGGAATGTGGAGTTGGAGTCCTCACACAGACTTCCCACTGGGGCAGTGCCTAGTGGAGCTGTGAGAAGAGGGGCACTGTCCAGAATGGTAGATCAACCAACAGCTTGCACCGTGCACCTGGAAAAGCCACAGAGACACTCAATGCCAGCCAATGAAAGCAGCCATGAAGGGGGCTATGCCCTGCAAAGCCACAGGGACAGAGCTACCCAAGGCTGTGAGAGCCCACCTCTTGCAGCAGCATGACCTGGATGTGAGACATGGGGTCAAAGGAGATCATTTTGAAACTTTAAGGTTTAGTGACTGCACTATTGGATTTTGGACTTGTATGGGGCTGTAACCATTTTGCTTTGGCCAATTTCTCCCACTTAGAATGAGTATATTTACCCAATGCCTGTACCCCTATTTGTATCTTAGAAGGAACTAACTTGTGTTTGATTTTACCAGCTCATAGGCAGAAGGGACTTGCTTTGTCTCAGATGAGACACTGGACTTGGACTTTTAAGTTAATGCTAGAATGAATTAAGACTTTGGGCGACTGTTAGGAAGGCATGACTGGTTTTGAAATATGAGGACATGAGATTTGGGAGGGGCCAGGGGTGGAATGATATGGTTTGGCTGTGTCCCCACCCAAATCTCATCTTGAATTGTAGCTCCCATAATTTCTACATGTCATGGGAGGGATTCAGTGGGAGGTAATTGAATCATGGGGGTGGATCTTTTCCATGCTGTTCTTGTGATAGTGAATAAGTCTCATGAGATCTGATGGTTCTATAAAGGTGAGTTCCCCTGCAAACGCTCTCTTGCCTGCCGTCATGTAAGATGCGACTTTGTTCCTCCTTCGCCTTCTGCCACGATTGTGAGGCCTCCCTAGTCATGTGGAACTGTGAGTCAATTAAACCTCTTTTCTTTATATATTAGCCAGCCTCAGGTGTGTCTTTATTATCAATGTGAGAACAGTCTAATGTATAGTTCAACTCCTGTGGAAAACAGTAAGAAGATTTCTGAAAGAACTAAAAATAGAACTACCATTCAACTCAGCAATCTCACTACTGGGTATACACCCAAAGAAAAGAAATAATTTTACCAAAAAGACACCTGCACTCACAGCAGGTTCACAATAGCAAAGTCATAGGATCAATCTAAGTGCTTATCAACAGATAATTGGATTTAAAAAGTTATATATGTATATATATATATATACACACACACACCATAGAATATATATATATGTACCATATATACAGCCATAAAAAAGAACAGGCATAAAAAAGCCATTAAAAAGTCATAAAAAATAATGAAATCATGTCCTTTGCACATGTTATTTCCTTCTAAGACACAGTGGGGGTACAGGCATTTGGGTAAATATACCTGAGATGTGTGCGTGAATGCAGCTGGAGGCCATAATCCTAAGTGAAATAACTCAGAAATAGGAAATCAGTAGCACATGTTCTCACTTATAAGTGGAGCTAAACAATGGGTATGCATGGACCTAAAGATGGAAACAACAGGCGCTGGGGACTCCAAAAGTGGGAGGAAAAGAGGGGGCAAGGGTTGAAAAACTACCTATTGGGTACTGTGCTCACTACCTGGGTGACAGGTTCACTAGAAGACCAAAGCCCAGCATAATGCACATGCACCCCCTGAATCTATAATTTAAAAAAATAATAATAAAAGGCATCCTGTCTGCCTGATTAGTTAGGTTCTTCCTGCTGTCAGTGGGGATGTGGTAAGGAAAGGGGAATAGATGGGACTTACCTGTCTCTTCCCCCTCAGCCTCGCAGGGATGGAACACTCCTCAAACAAGGAAACCTCAGATATCTAGAACATAAGGGCACTGAGTCTGGATAGATGACCGTTATTCAATGATTTGTAAAACTTTAACCATTCTGAATAGTTAATTAGAAAAGGGGAGAGTTTATTATACATTTCCTTTCCTTTTTTTCCTCTCTTCCATCTTAGACAGACTGCACTGACCATAACTTGAGAAAAAAAATGTGAAGAGTTGTGATCAGAGAGAATGTGCCTGCATGACTATTTAGCATCTGTTGTCTCTGCTAGAATGTAAGTCACGTGAGATTGCAATGATGCTGGTCCCTGCAGCCATCCCAAGGGCAGCGCAGGGCCTGCAGAGAATTAGGACTCAATATGGATAGCTGAATAAAGGCAGACCTGCTAGGGGCTGAGATCCCAGCCCTCAAATAATCTACAGTGCAACAAAGAAACAGGTAAATAGGCAATGATGAGACAGTAAGATGGAGGAATGGACTAGGAGAAACTGGCAACTAAAGGAAGGAGGGTGAAGGAAATAATAAAAGTGGACTCTTTTTTGAATGCCCATGAAGGGCGCCTATCCCTGGTCTCACTATAATGGGAGTGGGAGGTCACAAGGTACCAGCATGGACGAGCGCCCCACTTGACTGGACCATGGGTGAAGATCTGACTAAAGCCTGACCCATCAGAATTCTTCCTTGGACTTTGAAGCTGGAGAAACCATTGAAGTGAGTAAGAGAAAAACTTCGCTGTCCTTGAACCTGGGCGTGGTGGGGGATAGGGAGAGTGGGAGGAAGAGAGTAGCTGTTTCATTCCACAATGTCACTGTTGTTCTTGGTTCCAGCCTTGCACGAGCCTTTCTGACATCCAGCTGCACCATCGGCCCTGAAGGATGGTAAGATGCTTTTGGTGTTCTTCTTGTATACTTCCCTTTTGGTTTGAGCCATGTTTGGTGGCTTTCTGTTACTGTCTATCAAACTGCCTTAATTTAGACACTGATCATTCTTACACATGTTTCTGTTGGGGCTGCTTTTATTTTAATGAGGCATTCCTCTTTGAAGAAGTCCTGCTTTAGAAGAAGTTGCCATCCTGCCTTGAGACCCGTGAGTAGGAATCAAAGGGCCACCAGGTCCTGCTGAACAGGGAGAAGACACCAGGGTGGCCTCCCCCTCGTTAGCCCTCAGTGCCAGCCACTAATATAATGGAGGTTTCCCAGTTCCTGCCTGTAATTTGCTACTGTTCCAAAGAAATTGGTGCCAAGATTTTCTGAGTGGAAATTCCATCTGGCTTTGGAAAGAGTGTTCACGTAGATTCAGGGTTTCCATGAGTAACAGCTACTGAATGTCCAAAACATACATTTAATTTGCCAACTTTCTGTGGGTGGGTGAGCAAAGAGACCCAGAGGACCATGTTCTGGCCATCACCCTTGAAACACAGCATAGAAGGGACAAGCCTCAAGCCTGGCTGTCTTGCTTTTTTATTCAGCAGGTGGATGCATGTGCTCTGTATTTTCTTGCATGTGTGTCTGAGGTGGAGGATGACTGAGAAGCAAGAGAATTTTAGCAGAATCAGTGCCACAAAAGGAAAAGCAAATAATTGAAGTTATTAGACAATTTCAGAGGAAGAATATCTAGAAATGTGTTTCTGCCCAATTCTCTCCACCACTTGGGACAGAATGATATGTTTATTTCTTCTCTAGAGCAGTTTTGATACTGGCTGCATGATAGCATCATCTTTTTAGAAGTTTGACAAAAAAATACAGATGCCTGGGTGCTGCATGTAGAGATGCTGATTCAGTAGCTATGAGATGGGGCCTCGTGATGCTGTGACTGGGTCCTGGTTCTGCAGACTGTAAGGGAAGATACTTGCTGAGGAGTCTCTTATCAGGCCTCACTACCAAGCACTCCTCCCACCCATCAATCTGTCTTCTAACCTATGAATAGCCTGGTCAGGCCCAGCAGTGCTTGCCTTCCTGTGGTTGTGGTTGGAAGCTGCTGGAGTAAGGGAAAGAGCTGAACCTGGACTAAACATGCCTAGGTTTGGGTTCTGGCTCTGACTCTACCTACCATGACTTACCTATCCCAGGGCTCTCCAGTTCAAACCACAGGGCTACTAGCCCCCACCAGCTGTCAATCAAGCCATCTAGGATAGCTGCACGGGATGTGTTTGTGCCTTTAAGATTTCCAGTCACCTTCATTCCCACTATCTCCAGGAGAGTTGAGCCATCTTGAAGACAGAAGCCAAGACTCACAGGTGCTGCTCTCAGGGTGTCTCCAGTTAGGTGGGGCAGCTTCTGTTGATTTTTTGCTATGTTAAGATCCTTGTAGGTCAGCAGTGAAAACCAATTAACCGCTTGTATACACAACACTGTGGATGCATCTTGAATGCATCACACTAAGTGAAAGGAACTAGATTCAAAAGGCTGCACGCTGATCCCATTTATATGATGTTATAGGAAAGGCAGAACTATAGGGACTGTACATAGATCACTGGTTGCCAGAGGCTATAGTCCTTTATAGGTGGACTACAAAGGAGCCCGGAAACATTTGGAGGATCTTATACCTTGATTGTGGTGGTGGATATATGACATTGGTATACATTTGTCAACACTTATAAAATTATACACTAAAAATATTGAATTTGATGTATATAAATTATACCCAAATTAAAATAAAATGGAAGAAAAGTAAAGTTATTTGCCCAAGATGGGAGCCAGGGATTCAAATAGGTGTGTTCAACCCCCAACTCCTGGCCCCTGACCCCTCAAAACCCTCAGTCAGCTCTATAGGGGAGAAGGGCCACTTCTTAGGCAAGGCAGCTTTGTCTGTGGTCAGGTTTGTCAGAGAAAGAAGCAAGCAGTGGAGCATGATACTGTGGGGAAAGGAGCTGTGTTCTAGTCATGGTTTTGCTACCTTCTAGATTTGTAATATTGGATAAACTAATATATATCTCCTAACATTAATTCTCTCATCTTTTATGTAGTTTCTCCTTTGAGAATAATAAAAGCCTATTTTTAAACAGATACATGTTGAGAGACCATGCAATTTAATTGTAAAATCAGGGCCTTGGGAGCAACCCCAGCTCTGAATTCCTCCTTGCTCAGGTGACTTGGACAAATTTCTCCACTTCTCTGAGTTTCATTTTTCTCATCTAAAAAAGGAGGACGGGAACTGTCTCTGTCTCCTGGGACTGTTATGAGTCTTACAAGAAATGGTTCCTTCAAACACTTAGCAATATGCCTGGCAAGGAGTAAGCGTTCGTGCATGTTAGCTGTTATTATACTATCAGCATCCACATCATTATGAGGCCTAGCCAACAAAGCTTTGCAAAGTGAGTGAGGAACAGAGCTCCCTTTGTGTGTGCCCAGCTGGGGCTCATGGGAAGGCAGGGAGAGGGAAGTGTCCGCAACAATTTTGCTTAGACCACAAAGGGTTATGGAGGGTCTTGGAGCAGACAGCTCTTTCTGTTTACGCAGGCAAACCTTTTATCAGCCTCGGCGCACAATGCTGCCAGGATGGCTGGGTCAAAAGAAGTTCACATAATAAACATGCTCTGTACCCAGAACACGCTCCCGTCCACGCCTAGGTCCTGTGGCTGAGGCGCTCATATTTTAGACTCCTTTTTTTTCCCTCGAAATCTCAGGAGCTCCACATTTCTCCCTGAGATATGATTTCCCTTTGGACCTCTGATGAAATGTGAACAAGCTTTGAATTAAGGGACTTGTCTAAAGTCCCACTGGTAACAAAGGAAAGACTTCACAGGGTTGGAACAGTTTGGATAGATACTGCTAAAATTGTATCTTCTCATTTTGATTCCTCTATCATTGCCATGCTCCATTTATTCCTTTCCAGGAGTGGGTGCGTTTGCTTCATATCTCTGCAAGATGATAACCTCTTGCCTGTTTGGCTGGGCTGCTTTGGAAATTCACTCACTGGCCACCACTGCCAGGAACACATATCAACATGTATCTTCTTCAAACTTCAGCAAGTGTCAGAATCACTTGGGGGCAGAGGGAGTGGATGTTAAACACAAGCTTCTGGATTGAGCCCTAGACTTTGCAGTTCTAACAAGTTCCCAGATGATCCTAATACTATTGGTCCAGGGACCAAACCTTTAGTACTGGGGAAACGAGCTTCCCCTGGTGGTAGGAGTGCAGGCATTTCTGATAGCATTCTAGCCCAAGTAAAAGAGAGATTTAGACTGTAGATAAAGTTAAAAGTTGAAGTGTTTTCCATGCTTTACATTCTACTTTCTGCCAGAAGTTTACCCCTAAACATGCTTGATTGGGTTCAAATTATAGGACCAAGAGCAGAGAAATTGGTAAAAATCTGCTTAAGATAATGAACTGATGTAGAGAGTTCTAAAACGCAGGAGGACAAAAAGTGATATTTACAAAACACTGCTGATATTCAAAGAGCAGAACTGAAGAAAACACACTGAGTTTCACACACAAGGCAAAGGGAGATCAGAAACAAGAAGATAAAAAGAGAGCAGATTAGCAACTGGTTTGGATATGGTGCCTGACACATGTTAGCATAAGTGGTTCAGGCCCAGGTATATAAAGAGTAGTGATACAGTTCGGCTCTGTGTCCCCAGTCAAATCTTATCTTGAATTGTAATCCCCAAGTGTCGAGGGAGGGAAGTGATTGGATCATGGTGGCAATTTCCCCTATGCTGTTCTTGTGATAGTGAATGAGTTCTCATGAGATGTGATGGCTTTATAAGCATCTGGCATTTCCCCTGCTTGCACTCACTCTCTCCTGCTGCCTTGTGAAGAAGGTGCCTACTTCCCCTTTGCCTTCCACCATGATTGTAAGTTTCCTCAGGCCTCCCACATGAATTCTTCCTCCATGTGGAACTGTGAGTCAGTTAAACCTGTTTCCTTTATAAATTACCCAGTCTTGGGTATTTCTTTGTAAAGTGTGAAAACACACTAATACAGGTAGGCAGGTATTGAAGAGAAGTCCGCCTTTACCAGCTGATGGCTGCATACATCTCAGAGAGGACAGCTGATAGTTTAAGTGATCAAATAGGACTTCATACCTCTTAAAACAAACATTAGATGAGCGAGAAATTGTGTTTAAAGGGTCACATTTTATCAAACTACAATGCCATACTGTCTTCACCTATCAAAAGAATTAGGCAGCTCTATCCTCATTCATTCATTCTACAATTGTATATTGGAAGCTTAAATGTCATTGGCTCTGTTCTAGGTGTAGGAACAGACACACAAAAAAACAGCAAAACCCTGTTTTAATACTACCACCACCCGCCCCCCACTCCCCGACACACACAGAGGGAAATAAATAATACTTTAGGTGGTAATCAGTGCTATGAAAAAAATAAAGCAGAAAAAGGGCTGAGAAGAATGAGGAAGAGTTATCTTTTAAAATATGTAGTACTTTGGAAAGACTTTTCTGATAAGGTGACATTTGAGCAAAGACACAAAGAAAGTGAGGGGATAGTGTCTGATAACAATCTGGTATCCAGAATAGATAAAGAACTCTTATAACTCAACTACAAAAAGACAAAAAAGTTAAAAATGGGCAAAGATTTGAATAGGTATTTCTCTAAAGAAGATATATAAATGGTCAACAAGCACATGAAAAGATGCTCAACATCATTAGTCATTAGGGAAATGCAAATCAAAACTACCATGAGATACCACTTCATACTTATTAGGATGGCTATAATAAAAAGGAAATGGAAAATAGCAAATGTTAGTGAGGATGTGGAGAAATTGGAACCCTCATACATTGTTGGTGGGTGATCTGGCTTGGCTGTGTTCCCACCCAAATCTCATCTTGAATTGTAGTTCTCATAATCCCCACGTTTTGGGAGGGATCCTATGGGAAGTGATTGGATCATGGGGGTAGTTTTCCCCATGCTGTTCTCGTGATAGTGAATGAGTTCTCACAAGATCTGATGGTTTTGTAAGTGTCTGACATTTCCCCTGCTGGCATTTCTCCTGCCGCCATGTGAAGAGAGAGATGTTTTCTTCTCCCTCTGCCATAATTGTAAGTTTTTTGAGGCCTCCCCAGCCATGCTGAACTGTGAATTGATTATACCTCTTTCCATTATAAATTACCCAGTCTTGGGTACTTCTTCATAGCAGTGTGTGAGAACAGATCAATACAGTAAAGTGGTACCAGGAATAGAGCACTGCTATAAGGATACCCAAAAATGTGGAAGTGACTTTGGAACTGAGTAACAGGCAGAAGTTGGAAGACTTTGAAGAGCTCAGAAGAAAACAGGAAAATGTGGGAAAGTTTGGAACTTTCTAGAGACTTGGAGGGCTCAGAAGACAGGAAGATGTAGGAATGTTTGGAACTTCCAAGAGACTTGCTGAATGACTTTGATCAAAATGCTGGTAGTGATCTGGAGAGTGAAGTACAGGCTGAGGTGGTCTCAGATGGAGATGAGGAACTTGCTGAGAACTGGAGTAAGGGTCATTCTTGGCATGCTTTAGCAAAAAGACTGGTTGCATTTCGCCCCTGCCCTAGAGATCTGTGGGACTTTGAACTTGAGAGAGATGATTTAGGGTTATCTGTTGGGAAAAAATTCTAAGTGGAAAAGCATTCAAGAAGAAGCAAAGCATAAAAGATTGGAAAATTTGCAGCCTGACAGTGCGACAGAAAAGAAAATCCCATTTTCTGGGGAGAAATTCAAGACAGCTGCCGAAGTTAGCATAAATAATGAGGAGCTGAATATTAATCACCAAGACAATGGGGAAAATATCTCCAAGGTGTGTCAGAGACCTTCATGGCAGCCCCTCCCATCACAGGCCTGGAGGCCTAGGAGGGAAATGGTTTTGTGGGCTGGGCCCAGGGCCCCCTTGCTCTGTGCAGCCTCAGGACATGATGCCCTATGACCCAGCTACTTCAGCTCCAGTAGTGGCTAAAAGGGGCCAATGAACAGCTCGGGACATTGCTTCAGAAAGTGCAAGTCCCAAGCCTTGGCAGGTTCCACGTGGTGTTGAACCTGCAGGTAAACAAAAAACAAGAAGTGAGGTTTGGGGACCTCCACCTGTATTTCAGAGGATGTATGTAAGTGCCAAGATGTCCAGGCAGAAGTTTGCTGCAAGAACAGAACCCTCATGGAGAGCCCCTGCTCTGGCAGTGCAGAAGGGAAATGTGGAGTTGGAGCCCCCATACAGAGTTCCCACTGGGGCACTGCCAAGTGGAGCTGTGAGGAGAGGGCCACCATACTTCAGACCCTAGAATGGTATATTCACTGACAGCTTGCACCTGGAAAAGCCAAAAATACTCAATGTAAGCCTGTGAAAGCAGCCAGGAGGGGTCTATATCCTGCAAAACCACAGGCGCAGAGCTACCCAAGGCTACAAGAGCCCACCTCCTGCATCAGCATTACCTGGCTGTGATACACGGAGCCAAAGGAGATCATTTTGAAACTTAAGGTTTAATTATTGTCCTATTGAATACTGGACTTGCATGGGGCCTGTAGCCCTTTTGTTTTGGCCAATTTCTCCTACTTGGAATGGGTGTATTTACCCAATGCCTGTACTTCCATTGTATCTTAGAAGGAACTAATTTTTGTTTGATTATACTAGCTCATAGGCGGAAGGAACTTGCTTTGTCTCACATGAGACTTTGGACTCGGACTTGAGTTAATGCTGGAATGAGTTAAGACTTTAGGGGACTGTTCAGAAGGCATCATTGTGTTTTGAAATGTCAGGACATGAGATTTGGGAGGGGCCAGGGTGGAATGATATGGTTTGACTGTGTCCCCACCCAAATCTCATCTTGAATTGTAGTTCCCATAATCCTCACATGTCGTGGGAGGGACCCAGTGGGAAGTGATTGGATAATGAAGGTGGTTCCCCCATGCTGTTCTCATAATAGTGCATAAGTTCTCATGAGGTCTGATGGTTTTATAAGTGTCTGGCATTTCCCCTGTTGACACTTCTCTCTCCAGCTGCCATGTGAAGAAGTACATGTCTGCTGCCTTTTCCACCATGACTATAAGTTTCCTGAAGCCTCCCCAGTCACATGGAATTGTAAGTCGATTAAACTTCTTTCCTTTGTAAGTTACCCAGTCTTGGGTATTTCTTCATAGTTGTGTGAGAATGGACTAATACAGTAGGGATATAAAAATGGTTCAGTCACTTTGGAAAACAGTTTGGCAGTTCCTCAAAAAGTTAAACATAGAATTACCATATGGCTAGAAGTTCTACTCCTAGAATTGAAAACAGGGAGTCAAACAAGTACATATACACACATGTTTATAGTACTACTATTCATAATAGCCAAAAGGCAGAAACAGCCCAAATGTTCAACAGATGAATGGATAAACAAATTGTGGCATATCCATACAATGTAATATTATTTGACCATAAAAAGAATGAAGTGCTGATATAAGCTACAATATGGGTGAACCTCCAGAATATTATGCTAAGTGAAAGAAGCTAGCCATAGGAGGACAAACATTGTATGATTCCATTTATATGAAATATCCAAAATAGATAAATTCATCATGATTGCTGTATGCTGGGGAAGGGGTGGGAGAAAAGAGGAGAAACTGTTTACATAATCGGTGTGGGGTTTTATTCTGAAGTGATGAAAATTATTTTGAAACTATATAGAGGTGGTTAGGTGTACAACACTGTGAAGGTACTAAGTGTCATTGAACCGTTCACTTTAAAACGATTTATGTTATGTGAATTTCACCTTAATAAATTACTAGAAAAAAAGTGAGGCATGGAATGATGCCAAGACAAATTGCAAAGGCAAAAAAGAAGTGTAAAACACTGTACAGTGTACTGCACAGTGCAGTGCATTACCATGCAAATATCAGCATGGAATTTCCACTATTTATGATTTACCTTTCTGGACCTGATGAAATTTGGTGCATCTATTACCTTTGCAAAACATTAGAAGTTAATTAATTATTTTTAAAAACCAGTGCTAACCTCAGAGTCAGACCTGGGTTGAAGCTCCAGATTGTCCCCTCCCCAGCTGATGAGCTTGTGTTGCTCGAGTTCTCTCAGCGATGAGTTCCACATCTGTAATGTGGAGTGATGATTCTACCTATTTTCCCAGTTGTCAAGTATATTAATGAGATTGTGCATGTGAAGGTCACAGTGCTTGGGATTCAGTGAATGCTGACTAAGTGGCTGTAGATAGTTTTTGCTCTCATTTCTGACACTAAATATGTGAGTTTTCTCCACAGCAACAAGTTCTCCAACTCTTTGGCTACCAACTGGGTGTTCTAGAATTAAATTCAGTTCCCACAGGTAGTGCAGACCCTACAGGTTTAAGGTTCAGTCCCACAAGACTGCCCCTACTTCAGAAGCCAATGGCAAGTCCCAGCTTGTCACCAGTGCTTCTGACTAATAGGATATAAATGGGGGGTTCCCATGGACCCCTCCTCAGGTTTAATAATTTGCTAGAATCACTCACAGAAAAGCACTCATTGTTGCTCATTTGTTTACTTTACTTATTAATACCAGAAAACTGCTTTGCTTACTGCTACCAGTTTATTACTGAGGATATGACTCAGGAACAACCAAACAGCAAAGACGCATAGAGCAAGGTGTGAGGGGAGGGGTGCACAGAGCTTCCATGTGCCATCCAAGTGCACCACTCTCCCAGCACCCCAAGGTATTTACCAACCCAGAAGCTCTCCAAACTTCATTTTATAGGGTTTTTATGGAGGTTCTAACACATAGATATAATGAATTCAATCCTTGGCCGTTGGTAATGAATTCAATCTCCAGCCCCTCTTGCCTCTCCCAAGGTCGGGGTTGGGACTGAAAGTTCTAGTCCTCTAGTCATACCTTGGCCTTGCTGGTGTTCAGACCTGACGCTATGCAGTGTCCCTCAGCCACCAGTCATCTCGTTAGCATACAAAAGACACTCTTATCACTCCAGATACTCCAAGGATTTTTAGGACCTGTATGTCAGGAATCAGGGTCAAGGTCCAAATATATACTTCCCGTTGTGCCACAGGTTGTTATTAGCCAGGTCCTTAAAAGAAGAAAGAAAAGAGAAAGCAAGAAGAACACAATTTAAACCCTGCTTCCGAAATCCATTCATGATTTTTCATTTTCAATGGTGTAAGAGGCCTTGAGGTTTTGCAAACCAAAGGTAAAAGCAAGGCCATGTGTTACCGAAACACCAAGGGTTCAATCTGTCCTGCTGCTCACTGCACGGTAAGCCAATCACTGAAGAAGGCTTTAATTGGGTGCTGCAGCTGAGGATACGGGAGGTCAGTCGCAAATCCATTTCCCTGACCAACTAAAATCAGAGGTTTATATGGTAGAGAAGAAATGTAACTACATGCAGGAAAACAGGAATTAGGGAAGCGCAAGGAAGAAGATTTCGTCAACAGGAAGCAAGAGGTCACTTAGGCAATCATGACAATCATGATAGGTGAGGGATCTGGCATCTCATTGTCCAGATGTGATGATCTAGTACGTTTCAGTTCCTTGACACATCTGGGAGGCCTGGTGGTTGGTTTCCTGAGAAAAGAACTCAGATAAAAGAAATGTAACTTTCTTAAATTTTAACATTGGGGGGATCAATTTCTATGTTTATTCAAAAGAAACTATAGAAACCACAGAAACTATAGTTCTGTGGGACAATTGGGCCAGTTTCACATGCATCAGGCACCCCAGTCAAACATTCCAAGTCTGAGAGAGGTGACCACAGCCTATGTACTGGGCTGCCAGTGCACACTGAAGTCAAGTGTATTCTTGTTTGGGCTTCAGGTTAGAGTTTGACCACATGCATAGACACAGAGAAAACCAGCCAGCAGAGGAAGGCAAGAACAAATCCCTCACACGGGGGGATGCAGAGGCCAGGCCCAGAGATGGCACTCCTGTCCCTGGTTCCTGCCCCTTCCAGAGGCAGCCTGCCTCCCCACATCTTTGAGATCCGTGAGGCACTCCTGCCACCTTAGAATGAATTCTTCTTTTTGCTGTAATTAGCTCAAATCGATTATGTTACAGCTAGGATTGAAGAGTTTTGGCTTACACAGAGAGAAAAACTTTGGAGACTTCCTTTGTTACCAGCCAGGTCCAGGTCTGTTCTGCCCATGCACACAGTAAATCAATCACTTTAACATGGATTTTGCAAAGGAGAAAAGATATATTCTCAAAGGCACCAAGCCAGGAGGAGGGAGAACAGCTCTCAAATCTGCCTCCCGGAAGATAAGACTTAGGGATATGTATGGGTGAGGGAAGTGGGGTGGTTAAGACATGGGGAAAGACTATTGAAAGTGGATAAAAATGAAGTAACAGGTTCATTCTGCAGAAGCATAGCTGGAGTTCATGGCATTTCATAGGACAAATGTACAGAAAATGACAGCATTAGCGTGATCTGAAAGAGGGGTTTTTGGCCCTCCAACATAAAAGGCCACCTCTCAGGCACGTGCCCAGGCCCAGTTGAAGGATCGGAGGTCTCAACCAGTTTGAACTGGGCAGAAACTGGTCCAAGTTTCCGAAAAACAACAGACTCAAGCATTACCATGGTGGCCTGTGAATGTTACCTATGAAGTAGCCAGTGAAGGTTATGTTTCTGCATTCAGTGGCACAGCCTTCAGCTACCTTGGTCTTCAGCTTAATGGGTAAAGGGAAAAAAAATAACGAAAAACAAGCATGGCAGGCAGACCTGATCAAATTAACCCCTCGGTTGCACATTTCATTCACATTCCTGGCTTTGTTTAACAAACAAAAAACAAACTCTCTGCAAGCCAGGATGGGCAGGAGTGAGGTAGGCAGAAGGAGGGTTCTGAGGCCTTCCAAATATTAACTTCGAGAGGCAGAGTTGGGTGAGAATAATGGTAGCCCCCAAATGCAAATCAAATACAAATAGGATCAACCTATTTAAAAATAAGAACTGGAAAGGACACAAAAATTCTGATTCTCTCCATGATAGCTCTTTCAAGCTCTCACAAAGCACTTTGTTCCTTTTTTTCTGGTGCCTCCCTGGACCTTCCTTCACCCTCACTGACCACCCCCCAGCCTGGGTTGGAAGCCCCTCAAATGTGCTGCTATGGCACCTGGGACTTACACATGTCCCCTTCCCCTTACCATTCTATAATCATATCTTTGTCTGAGAGCCTTTGGATGTCCAGGACACTGTGTAATTAATCTCAGCACTGGTGTTTAGCAGAAGGCCTGGTGCACAATACCGCCCAGTAAATGTGGAATAAATAGGTGAATTGGTTCTGTGCCCCATCACTCCGTGTCAGATCTCAGAAAAAAACAATTATTTCTGCAGCTTGGTTCTGTCAGGCACCCGCACATTCCCCCACCCCAGTTTCCTCCTCTTCAATCACAAAGTACCACATTCCCAGATGTGGCAAGGCCAAGAGGTGGCTTTGGTGGAGGAGTGACGAGTGAGGGGCAGCTTGGAGACGTGTGCTTCAGGCCTACCCTAAAAGCTCCATTGCACCACTGACCAAGATTCTCTCCTTGAATAAACTTTAGTCGGTCTTTCAAATTCTGTTTTTAACTAGGCTCTGACTTTTGGGTTTCTGTGTTTGTTTCTGCATTATCCAATTTTAGTAAGGATCCTGCTACATCATTGTAATGTGCACCCCTCGCCCTCGATATCTGGTCAGGTCCCTCATCCACTATCCCATAGACAATGTCCAAACACCTTGGCCTATCTTTAGCGAGAAATGGGTTGGGTCTGTTTAGCCAGAATTCCCTCATACCCCAATGTTTCCACTTGATATTTTTCCATCCAGTGACACCTATGTGGAGTCCTAATTAGGGAAAGGAGTCAGGCTGGTGTGACCAGGGGAAAGCCAAAAGAAAAAGCAGATAAGCTACAAGTCTGCCTTTCTTGATGGTCCAGGACACAAATAACTCACAATCTTCCTGCGCCCAGCTGTCACCAGACCCTTGGCTGATACGAAAAATTCCAAGTTAATTCACTGCAACCTTGGCATTATCAGTACTGCACATAGCACCCTGTAACCCAAGAACTATTCTGTAAAATCCCCAGAAAGCTTTTGTTTCTTTGCAGTCAGTTCCTCTCTTGCTGGCTGCCTGTTGCTCCCTGGCAATGGATTTTTATACTTTCTGTAATAAATCCACCTTTCTTTATCTACAACTGTGTTGGTAAATTCTTTTACCCCACACCACTGGCCTACATAGCCGCTGCTCACGCCTGACATCCTACACTGCTCCCTAACTTTAAATTCCCACTTTTCCTTGTTGTATTCAGAGTTGAGCCCAATGTCTCTGCCCCACTGCCAAACACCACCGCAGAAGCCCCCTATACCTCTGGCAATAGTTCCCCTGAATTAGGTCTGCCTTGCTGTTCTTTAATAAGTGTCATGAATAATTTTTTCTTTAACACCCCCTGCTCCCAAGCCTTCGCTAAATCAAAGTAATGCTCTAACATATAGGCAGTTAACCTTCCCACTGTCTCATTCAAATCACGAATAAAGATTCTTTCAAAAGCCTTTCTAATGCTATTGCTCTATCCTACGCACTATATCTGCTCATGGAAGCCTGAGGCCTGCCGTGGAGGTGGGAGCTGACGTGCTTCACTGTTTCCAAAGCCACTCCTGAGCGTTGGGTATGTAACTGAGAGTGGCAATGCCTACCTTTACATGGCCATGGGCTGGGGATGATGGTTGTGCTGCCACGTGTAGATAACGGAAAGTGTTCCCTTAAGTCTGCCTTTCTTTGGTTCTCAAGATATTTAAATATTTGCCCAGCTACCCTAAATTTGGTGCTATTCTATTTGATCTTTCACACTCATCTGTGAGTCATCCATAACCTCTTTGACCCTGCTGGAATTCTGAATTCATTCCCTATTTCTGCTGTTGGAGGTCCCAGCTCTAATGAATGGCAGTGGTTGGAACCTCCTTGCGGCTCATGGCTTGTCCAGCTCCCCTGTGTCACACTACAGCCTTGTCAAACAAAACCACCCCTTTACCCATGGAAGGGCAAAAGGCAGACCCAGTAAAGTGTAATTAGCGTGGATTTAAAATATTTCATGGAACACAAGTCATACCTTAATGTATATATTCAATGACTATTTGGAAAAACAGCAAGTAAGAAAATAATATGATGCCACCTTTTCATGAGTTTCTATTGTCACCATATATAAACTCACCAATATTGTATTTTTAATTATCTTCCAGGCCAAAATTATACATCAGAAGCAAAGATTAAACATGCTTATTCTAAGAGGAAAGAGCGTAGCTCTTATTTTTGTAGAAAGAGAAATGAAAGGCCAGTTAGTTTTGCCAACTGATATGGTTTGGGTCTGTGTTCCCGCCTAAATCCCATGTTGAATTATAATCCCCAATGTTGGAGGTGGGGCTTGGTGGAAGGTGATTGGCTCATGGGGGTGGTTTCTAATGGTTTAGTACCATCCCTCTAGTGCTGTCTCATGACAGAGTCCTCACCAGATCTGGTTGTTGAACAGTGTGAGGCACCTCGTCTCTCTCTCTCTTCCTCCTGCCCTGGCTATGGAAGATGTGCCTGCTTCCTCTTCACCTTCCACCATGATTGTAAGTTTCCTGAGGCCTCCCTAGAAGCCATCATGCTTCCTAGACAGCCTGCAGAACTGTGAGCCAATTAAACCCCTTTTCTTTATAAATAACACAGTCTCAGTCTCAGGTATTTATTTATAGCAGTACAAGAATACACTAATACACCAACCTTCACTATACGTTAACAGATGCAACAGAAATGGTGATTTTTTTCATAGGAAATTCATTTTTGTGTGTGTGTAACCCAAAAGAGGAGGAGGAGGAGGTCTTACTCAAAAGTTACTCAAAATTAAAGTAATATGTAGTGGCCTTAGTCATTGATATTTAATTTTGTCCAGTTTCTTAACAGTAGATGCATGTAGAATTTTCTGAGAAGCTTTTAAACTATCAGTGTCTGATCTTCACATCCAGAAATTCTGCTGCAATAGATTGTAGTGCCTACAGTCTAGGCTTTTGTTGTTTATTTCCCCCCCATATAAAAATTTTCCCAATAATTCTCCCTTTCCACATTTTGACAAATAAGCTTAAATTTGCAATAGATTGTATCCTCACACAGAGGTCAGACAGTGGAAGCTTAAACATTCCCTGAGAATAACAATGAGATCTAAGAATAGGCAGGAGAACAAGAATGAGATAAGCCACATTTCATTTTCACCTCTATCAAAAGAGAAAACAACAAGAACCACCTTGTCCCTATTATGAGAAGAGACTGTTCCTCCACAGAAATTATAGTGGCTTTTTAATCAGTAAGTCTAAGCAGTGGGGAAAATATCCAAATCTGAATCTGCTCTTTCTTTCACAAGTCCTGTCACTTTCAAATGAGCCTTCCTTACATCTCTTAGAGACACACGTCCTGCCACTTTTGGGTCAAGGTGGCCATTCTCCATTTTCAGGTCTTCCTCTGGCTGCTTCTGGGCCCCGTCTCTGGAGGAGAGCAGGCAGCCCCACATCTTTGAGGTTTGAGAGGCATGGGCCATGGGTTAAGCCCAAGGAGAGGGCAACAGGGAACAGAAAATTCCTGAGAGCAGAGGCGGCATTCTCTCTCCCTCCCTGCTGGTTCCAGGGAGCCCACCTTTCTTGACTGCATCTTCTCTTTTTACTGGCAGGCAAAAGTGAGACAGATGGTAGGAGGACATAGCCCAGCAGTGGCATCTCCACACTGGGCAAATCTCCCATTCTGTGTCCTTTAGGAGACATAGAGCCCTGGTCTCCAGGCTGCAAACAGGACCTGGCCCTCCCAAGGATTGGGCTCTAGGTGGCTGCTGTAAAGCAACTCAAAGCCAGACACCTCAGCAGAAGTCCAGTTATACGACCTGGAAAAACAATTCTGAACTGGTTAAAAAACAGAGCAACAACTAGATGCCAACTAGATGCCAACTAGACTATCTGGGGCTTGGTAGGACTTTGGTGTACATTGCTTTGGGTTAGGACTGGGCTTGGAAAGTGGGAAACTGGCCAAGCCTTGCAGGTGGGGAAATAGTTCTGCTTTGAGGAAAGGGGACTGTGGAGAAATCGAAGTGGAGAAAGGGAGTTTGTTGCAGAGGCAGGGAACCAGGAGTCTGACAACCATGATCTTCCTGGGCACCAAAACCTCATTACCCTGCTGGGGCAGGCCCTCAGCTCCAGCCTATTCATAAGGCCTCTGCTCCAAGCCTGTCCTCATCATGTGCCACCTGAATTATTCCAAAGGGGCCTCCAGCCTCTCACCCCACAGTGAATCCAGCCTCTTATCCAGTAGTGCTGTCTGATAAAAATGAAACATTAAACATTCTAGTAGTTGCATTAAATATAAAGAAACAGGATAATAAATTTTAATATTATATTCTATTTAATCCAATGGACACAGAATACTGTCAACATGTAAGCAATAGAAAAATTATTGATGAGATATTTTACATTCCTTTTTTTTCATACTAAGTCTTCAAAATCCCATGTGTGCTTTACACATAGAGCATATCTCAATTCTCACTGGCTCAGTAGCCACATGTGGCTGGGGGTTGCCCTACAGAACAGCACAGGTTGATTGGTCATAAAAATGATCTTGCAACAATGCAGAACAGATATTTTCATTTCCCTCTTAAAATGTTAAAAAATATTTGTATACTCTTTGGCACACTAATCCCTATTTTAAGAATCTATTATTGAGAAATATTTACATAAATGCCAAAAGAAATCCAAACAAATATATTTATTATAGTTCTTGCTGAAGAGTCTGGGCTCTGAAGTCAAATTGCCCACGTTTGAATCGTGGCCCTGCCACTTTAGTGGCTGCATGTGCTTGAGTAAATGACTAACTGTTATCTCCCATTTCTTCATCCATAATAGATCTACCCTTGTGGGCTATTTACAAAGATTAATGAAATAATCTACATAAAATGCTTGTATGTGCTTAATAAACCTTAACTCTAATTATTGTTACCAACAGAGAAAAAGTATTACAACTGAAATGTCCAGTAATATAGAAATGATTTACTGAATTATGGCACATTCATATGGTTTACGCTACCTTCAAGCAGGGACTGTGTTTTATTCCCTGTCACATGACACATAGCATGTGTCAGGTACATGGTGGGCACTCAGGAAGTATTGGAAGGATGAATGGCATGGAAAATCTTTAGAATGAATGCAGCTAGTGAATGTATGCATGGAGGCTGGCAGGCCCACACCCGCCAGCACCCTGCACCTTCCACCACTGCCACTGGTGTGAGTGTGGACACTGACAACCTCACCTCCACCAGCACCCTGCTCCCACCATGCTGCCACCGCTGTTGCAATGAGCATGTGCAGGAATGCGGCAGTCCTACTCCCACTAGTGCCCGACCCTAGCTGACATATGCACCCTGCTGCACTGCCGTGACTGCTGGCACATGTGACCGAGCACGGATCATACTGCCATCACCCTGATGAAGTTCTCTAGCTGGCACCACCTTTTGGAATGTTGTGGCCAGTGGACTGGGAACACCTTGACCCCTCCAGTGTAGCAAGTTTCTAGCCTCAAGGGGCCAGAAAACAAAGCTGGGGGGCCAGTGCCAGCCCCCCAGAGTTAGAGCACACAGGCCAGGAGTGCTGAGCCTTGGCCCCCTAAAATCTTGCATAATCATTAGACTGAACCATAGCATAACCAGTAGACTGAATCTACCATATGCCACAATCAAACCCCCAACAGCATCAAGAAAAGATAAAAGCAAAAGTTCCCATCCAAAGGATAGCAACTTCAAAGACTGAAGGAACATTAGTCCACACAAGTGAGAAAGAGCCAGTGCAATAACTCTGGCAACTCAAAAAGCCACAGTGTCTTCTTACCTCCATAACAACCACACTAGTTCCTAAGCAGTGGTTCTTACTCAGGCTGAAATGGCTGAAATGACAGAGAATTCAGAATATGGATAGGAATGAAGATTATCAAGATTCAGGAGAAAGTCAAAACCCAATCCAAGAAATCTAAGGAATACAATCAAACAACACAGGAGATAAATGGCCATTTTAAGAAATAACCAAATCGATCTGATAGAGCTTAAAAGATCACTTTAAGAGTTTCATAATACGATCACAAGTATTAACAGCAGAATTGACCAAGCTGAGGAAAGAATCTCAGAGCTCAAAGACCAGTTCTCTAAAGTAACTCAGACCAAAAAAAGGAAGAATGAACAAAACCTCTGAGAAATCAAGAATTATGTAAAGAGGCCAAATATTTGATTCATTGGCATCCCTGAAAGAAAGGGAGAAAAAGCAAACCACTTGAAAAACTTATTTGAGGATATTGTTCATGAAAATTTCCCCAATCTCGCTAGTGAGGCCAACATTCAAATGCAGAGAACCCCTGCAAGATAATATACAAGACAACCATCCCCAAAAACCATAGTCATCCGTTTGCCATGGCCAAAATGAATGAAAAAATGTTAAAGGCAACTAGAGAGAAGGGGCAGGTCACCTACAAACAGAAACTCATGAGGCTAACAGTAGACTTTTCAGCAGAAACTCTGCAAGCCAGAAGAGATTGGGGGCCTATATTCCGCATTTTTAAATAAAAGAAACTCCAAATAAGAATTTCTTATCAACCCAAACAAGCTTCGTAAGTGAAGGAGAAATAAGATCCTTCTCAGAGAAGCAAATGTTGAGGGAGTTTGTTACCACCACACCTGCCTTACAAGAGACCTTAAAAGAAACACTAAATATAGAAAATAAAGGCTGCTACCAGCTAATACAAAAACACAGTTAAACACCCAGACCAGTGTCACTATAAAAGAACCACACAAACAAGCAAACATAATAACCAGCTAACAACACAATGACAGGATCAATTCCACACATATCAATACTAGCCTTGAATGTAAACAGGCTGAGAGTGGCAAGCTGGATAAAAAAGCAAGACCCAATAGTATACTGTCTTCAAGAGACCCATCTCATATATAATGACACCCATAGGCTCAAAATAAAGGAATGGAGGAAAAATTTACCAAGCAAATGGGAAACAGAAAAAGCAGGGGTTGCAACCCTAATTTCAGACAAAACAGACTTCAAACCAAGATAAAAAGATTAAAAAAAAAAAAAAAAAAGACAAAGAAGGGCAATACATATGGTGAAGGGTTCAATTCATCAAGAAGACCTAACTATCCTAAATATATATGCACCCAATGCAGGAGCACCCAGATTCATAAAGCAAGTACTTAGAGACCTACAAACAGACATAGACCCCCACATAATAATAGTGGGGGACTTCAACACCCCACTGACAGTATTAGACAGATTATCAAAGCAGAATATTAGCAAAGATATATTCAGGACCTGAATTCAACATTGGACCAAACGGATTGGATGGACCTCTACAGAACTCTCCACCCCAAAATAACAGAATATACATTCTTCTCATCATCACATGGCACATATTCTAAAACTGACTATACAATTGGCCATAGAACAATTCTCAACAAATTAAAAAAAAACAAAAACAAAATCTTAGCAACCACGCTTTTGAACCACAGTGCAATAAAAATAGAAATCAATACTAAGATTATGCTCAAAACCATAAAATTACATGGAAATTAAACAATCTTCTGAATGACTTTTGGGTAAACAATAAATTAAGGCAGAAATCAAGAAATGCTTTGAAACTAATTAGAATAAAGTAGAACATACCAGAATCTCTGGGACACAGCTAAAGTAAGAGGGAAGTTTATAGCACTAAACGCCCACACCAAAAAGTTAGAAAGATCTCAAATTAACAACCTAACATCACACCTAGAAGAAATAGAGAGACAAGAGCAAACCAACCCCAAAGCTAACAGAAGACCAGAAATAACCACAATCAGAGCTGAACTGAAGGAAATGGAGATGTGAAAAGTCATACAAAAGAACAATGAATCCAGGAGTTTGTATTTTGAAATAATAAGTAAGATGGAAAGCCACTAACTAGACTAATAAAGAAAAAAGAGAATAGAATCAAATAAACACAATCAGAAATGACAAAGGAGATATTACCACTGACCCTACAAAAATACAAAAACCTTCAGAGACTACTATGAACACCTCTATTCACACAAACTAGAAAATCTAGAAGAAATGGATACATTTCTAGAAACATACAACCTCCCAAGATTTAACCAGGAAGAAACTGAATCACTGAACAGACCAATAACAAGTTCCAAAATTGAATCAGTAATAAAAAGCTTACCAACCAGAAGCAGCTCAGGACCAGATGGATTCACATCCAAATTCTACCAGATATATAAAGAAGAGCTAGTACCATTCCTACTGAAACTATTCTAAAAAACATAGAGTAGGAGGGAATCCTCCCTAATTCATTCTATGAGGCCAGCATCATTCTGTGCCAAAACCTGGCAGAAACACAACAAATAAAGAAAACTTCAGGCTAATATCCTTGATCAGCATAGATACAAAAAAAAAACTCAACAAAATCTAACAAACCAAATCCAGCAGCACATCAAAAAGCAAATCCTCCCTGCTGAAGTAGGGATGCAAGGCTGGTTCCACACATATAAAAATCAATAAATGTGATTTATCACATAAAGAGTACTAAAAACAAAAACTACATGATCATCTCAATAGATGCAGAAAAGGCATTTGATAAAATTTAACATCTCTTCGTGTTAAAAACCTTCAAGAAATAAGGCATTGAAGGAACATACCTCAAAATAATAAGAGCCGTCTATGATGAACCCATAGCCAGCATCATACTGAATGGGCAAAAATGGGAAGTATTCCCCTCGAGAACTGGAACAACACAAGGATCCTTACTCTCACCACTCCTATTCAACATAGTACTGGCAGTTCTAGCCAGAGCAATCAGGCAAGAGAAGGAAATAAGATTAATAAAGAAAAAAAGAAAGAAAATCCAAATAAACATAATCAGAAATGACAAAGGGGACATTATCACTGACCCCACAGAAATGGAAAAAAACCTCATAGACTACTATAAACACCTCTATTCATACAAATGAGAAAGCCTAGAAGAAATGGATAAATTTCCAGAACCATACAACCTCTCAAGATTGAACCAGGAAGAAACTGAATCCCTGAATAGGCCAATAATCTGGAGTTCTGAAATTGAATCAGTAATAAAAAGCCTGCCAGCCAAAATAATCCCAGGACCAGATGGATTTACAGCCTCCAGATAGGAAGAGAGGAAGTCAAACTATCTTTGTTTGCAGATGACATAATTCTATACCTAGACAACCCCATAGTCTTTGCCCAAAAACTCCTAGATCTGATAAACAACTTCAGCAAAGTGTCAGGATACAAAATCAAAGAACAAAAATTGGTTGCACCTCTATACACCAATAACATCCAAGCCGAGAGCCAAATCAAGCGTGCAATTCCATTCACAGTAGCCACAAAAAGAATAAAATAACTAGGAATACAGCTAACCAGGAAGGTGAAAGATCTCTACAATGAAAATTACAAAGCACTGCTCAAAAAAATCAGAGATGACGAGGGGCGGAGCAAGATGGCTGAATAGGAACAGCTCCAGTCTCCAACTCCCAGCGCAAGCGGCACAGAAGACCGGTGATTTCTGCATTTTCAACTGAGGTACTGGGGTCATCTCACTAGGGAGTGCCGGACAATCGGTGCTGGTCAGCTGCTGCAGCCTGACCAGCAAGAGCTGAAGCAGGGCGAGGCATCGCCTCACCTGGAAGCGCAAGGGGGAAGGGGATCCGTTTTCCTAGCCAGGGGAACTGAGACACACAACACCTGGAAAATC
>NW_016807378.1:4069729-4142117 GCF_001698545.2 Rhinopithecus bieti | reverse complement strand
AAAAAAAAAAAAAAAAAAAGAAAAACTATCCTGCAAAAATAAGCTTACTAATTAGAATGAGAACGCAAAAGATATTCTAAATCACATTTTAAATTGGAAAAATGGTTCACTAAAAATTAATTTCATATATTTAAACATTATTTTATATATTTAAACAATATATTAAAAGCATTCCTTTAAACTAAAAAAAAAAAAAAAAAATCAGAGATGACACAAACAAATGGAAAGATATCCCATGCTCATGGATAGGAAGAATCAATATTGTTAAAATGGCCGTACTACCCAAAGCAGTTTACAGATTAAATGCTATCCATATCAAACTACCAATGACATTTTTTTCACAGAATTAGAATGAAACTATTTTAAAATTCATATGGAACAAAACAAGAGTCTGAATAGCCAACACAATTTTTAGCAAAAAGAACAAAGCTGGAGGCATCATATTACCTGACTTCAAACTACACTGCAAGGCTGCAGTAGCCAAAACAGCATGGTACTGGTACAAAACACACACACAAAGACAAATGGAACAAAATAAAGTGCCCAGAAATAATGCCACTTACCTACAACTAACTGATCATTGACAAAGTCTACAAAAACAAGCAATGGGGACAGGATTCAATAAATGGTGCTGGGATAACTGGCTAGCCATGGGCAGAAGAAAAAACCTCTTCCTCTTACACCATACACAAAAATCAACTCAAGATTGATTAAATACTTAAATGTAAAACAAAACTGTTAGAAATCTGGAAGTTAACCTAGGAAATACCATTCTGGACATAGGCCGTGGCAAAAATTTCATGATGAAGACACAAAAATGTATTGCAACAAAAGAAAACTGACAAATGGGACCCAACTAAACTAAAGAGGTTCTGCACAACAAAAGAAACTAACAACAGAGTAAACAGACAACCGAACCAAATGGACGAAAATATTTGTAAAGTAAGCATCCAACAAAGTTCTAATATTCAGAATCTATGAGAAACTTAAACAAATTAACAAGCAAAAAACAAAACAAAACCAAAAACCCCATTAAAAAGTGGGCAAAGACGTGAATGGACACTTTTCAAATGATGACATACGCACAGTGAACAAGCATACACAAAAATGTTCAACATCACAAATCATTAGAGAAATGCAAATCAAAACCACAGTGAGATACCATCTCACACCAGCTGGAATGGCTATTATTTAAGAGTAAAAAAATAACATGCTGGTGAGGTTGCAGAGAAAAGGGAACGCTTATATATTGTTGGTAGAAATGTAAATTAGTTCAGCCACTGTGGAAAGCAGTTTGGTGATTTCTCAAAGAACCTGAAACAGAATTAGCATTTGACTCAGCAATCCCATTACTGGATATATACTCAGGAATATAAATCATTCTACCATAAAGCCACATGCATGTGTATGTTCATTGCGGCACTATTCACAATAGCAAAGACATGGGATCAGTTTAAATGCCCATCAATAGTAGACTGGATAAAGAAAATGTGGTACACATACACCATGGAATACTAAACAGCCATAAAAAAGAACAGGATTATGTCCTTTGCAGCACATGGATGGAGCTGGAGGTCATTATCCCAAGTGAACTAATGAAGGAACAGAAAACCAAATAGTGTATGTTCTCACTTACTAGTGGGACCTAAACATTTAGTACACATGGACACAAAGAAGGGAACAACAGACATTGAGGCCTACCTGAGGGTAGAAATTCGGTGAAGGGTAGGAGGAGGCTGAAGGTCAAAAAATTACCTATCAGGTATCACGTTTATTACCTGGGTGATGAAATAATCTATAAACCAAACCCCTATGAAGCACAGTTTACAAACATGCATGCATACCCTGAATCTAAAATAAAAGTTAAAAATTAGAATAAACCACTCAGGAGAGGTAATTTGAAACTACAATGAGTTACCGTCTCACACCCTTTAGGATGGCTTCTATCAGAAAAACCCAGAAAATAATGTGTTGTCAAGGATGTTGAATTAGTCCATTTTCATGCTGCTGATAAAGACATACCCAAGACTGGGCAATTTACAAAAAAAAGAGGTTTAATGGACTCACAGTTCCACATAGCTGGGGAGGCCTCAGAATCATGGTGGAAGGTGAAAGGCACATATCACATGGAGGTAGACAAGAGAAGAGAGAATGAGAGCCAAGCAAAAGCAGAAACCCCTTATAAAACCATCAAATTTTGTGAGACTTCTTCACTACCACAAGAATAGTATGCGGGAAACCACCCTCATGATTCAACTATCTCCCACTGGGTCCCTCCCACAACATGTGGGAATTATGGGAGCTACAATTCAAGATGAAATTTGGGTGGGAACACAGCCAAATCACATCATTCTGCTGCTGGCCCCTCCCAAATCTCATGTCCTTACATTTCAAAACCAATCATGCCTTCCCAACAGTCCCCCAAAGTCTTAACTCACTTCAGCCTTAACTCGAAAGTCCACAGTCCAAAGTTTCATCTGACACAAGGCAAGTCCCTTCTACCTATAAGCCTGTAAAACCAAAAGCAAGTTCATTACTTCCTAGATACAATGAGGGTACAGGCATTGGTAAATATACCTTTCCAAATGGGGGAAATTGGCCAAAAAAAAGAGGCTACAGGCCCCATGCAAGTGTGAAGTCCAATGGAGCAGTCAAATCTTAAAGCTCCAAAATGCTCTCCTTTGACTCTGTGTCTCACATCCAGGTTACACTGCAAGAGGTGGGTTCCCATGGTCTTGGGCAGCTCAGCCCCTGTGACTTTGCAGGTTCCAACCTCCCTCCTGGCCACTTTCACAAGCTGGTGTTGAGTGTCTGCAGCTTTTCCAGGCACATGGTGCAAGCTGTCAGTGGAACTACCATTCTGGAAAACAGTGGACCTCTTCTCACAGCTCCACTGGCAGTGCCTCGGTGAGGACTCTGTGTGGGGGTGCCCACCCCCCATTTCCATTCCCTACTGCCCTAACACAGGTCCTCCATGAGTGCCCATCCCTGCAGCAAACTTCTACCTGGACATCCAGGTGTTTTCACACATCCTCTGAAATCTAGGTGGAAGTTCCCAAACTCAATTCTTGAATTCTGTGCACCCATAGGCTTAACACCACAGGAAACCTACCAAGTCTTGGGGCTCGCACCCTCTGAAGCAATAGCCCAAGTTCTATGTTGGCCCCTTTCAACCACAGCTAAAATGGGTGGGATGCAGGACACCAAGTCCGTAGGCTGCACACAGCACAGGGACCCTGGGTCTGGCCCACAAAACCATTTGTTCCTCCTAGGCCTCTGGGTCTGTGAGAGAGGAGCTGCCCTGAAGACCTCTGACACGACCTGGAGGCATTTTCCCTGTTGTCTTGGGGATTAACATTCAGCTCCTCCTTACTTAGGCAAATTTCTGGACCAGGTGCGATGGCTCATGCCTATAATCCCAGCACTTTGGGAGGCCGAGGCAGGTGGGTCACAAAGTCAGGAGTTTGAGACCAACCTGGCCAATATGGTGAAACCCCACCTCTACTAAAAATTAGCCGGGCATCATGGCACATGCCTGTAGTCCCAGCTACTCAGGAGGCTGAGGCAGAAGAATCACTTGAACCCAGGAGGCAGAGGTTACAGTGAGCTGAGACTGCACCATTGCACTCTGGCCTGGGCATCAGAAGTGAGACTCTGTCTTTAAAAAGAAAAGAAAAAAAATTCTGCAGCCAGTTTTAATTTCTCCTCAGAAAATGGGATTTTCTTTTCTATTACATTGTAAGACTGCAAATTTTCTGAACTTTTATACTCTGTTTCCCTTATAAAACTAAATGCCTTTAACAGCACCCATGTCACCTATTGAATGCCTTGCTGCATAGAAATTTTTTCCACCAGATACCCTAAACTATTTCTTTCAAGTTGAAAGTTCCACAAATCTCTAGGGTAGGAGCAAAATGCTGCAAGTCTCTTTGCTAAAACATAACAAGAGTCACTTTGCTCCAGTTCCCAACAAGTTCCTCATCTCCATCTGAGACCACCTCAGCCTGGATTTCATTGTTCATATCATTATCAGCATTTTAGTGAGAGCCATTCAACAAGTCTCTAGGAAGTTCCAAACTGTCCCACATTTCCCAGTCTTCTGAGCCCTCCAAACTCCTCCAACCTCTGCCTATTACCCAGTTCCAAAGTTGCTTCCATATTTTTGGGTATCTTTATGGTAGTGCCCCACTCCCAGTACCAGACTAATACTGCTGTATTAGTCTATTTTCACACTGCTGATAATGACATACCCGAGTCTGGGCCATTTACAAAAGAAAGAGGTTTAATGGATTCATAGTTCCATGTGGCTGAGGAGGCCTCATGATCATAGCAGAAGGTGAAAGGCACATATCACATGGCCGCACGCAAGAGAAGGGAGAATGAGAGCCAAGTGACAGCGGAAACCCCGTCTAAAACCATCAGATCTTGTGAGGCTTATTCGCTACCACAAGAATAGGATGGGGGAAATTAGCCCCACGATGTAATTATCTCTCACCGGGTTCCTTTCCTAACACATGAGGATTATGGGAGCTACAATTCAATATAAGATTTGGGTGGGGACACAGCCAAGCCATATAAGATGTAGAGTAACTAGAGTCTTTGTACACTGTTGGTGGGAATGTAAAAAGTTAGAGCTGCTGTGGAAAAGAGTATGGAAGCTCCCCTCCTCCAAAAAAAGGTGAGTGAAGCTGCCCACAATGCGTTAATATCACAGAAAGATTGTAGAAAGATATGCATAACGGTTGCATTTTCATCGTGGGAAAAATGATGCACTGTATGTATAAAGAGAATGTGTTTGATGATGTAACCATGAGTAAAAAACAGGAAGCATACCAAACTATTAATGGTTCTGAATGGGTAGGCTTGCAACATTCCTTTGTGGTTATTTATGTGCCTGTCTTGTCCCATCTATCTGTCAAACTCCATTGGCTTGTCTTACTCATCCTTGTTTCCCCACTTACACAGCACCTATTCTTGGGGATGTGAGGGTTTAGTAGTTTTGCAGAATTGAATTGTTAATCATTGCTTCCCCCACTTGTTCACCTACACTACAAACCAGAACTTGTTCAACATCATACGGCTACCTTTAAATATTCTCATTTTAAGTCTAAGTTCTGAAATATTATATTAGTAAATATGCTGACTTCCCTTTAGTACACTCCTCAAGACTTAATGCACAGAAATCCTTAGTAGGTGGGAAGAAATGAAAGATTTCAACAATAAAAATGCTGCAGGAGTCCAGCATTGTTTGAAGCCTGCCTTTCTCCAGAAGGTTACTGTTCAGAAAGACAAGAGAGAGAGACCAACACATCTCCCCATGCCTTGACAGCCATTCTCCTCCAAGACATCTATCAAGAGTTTCTGTCTGTGTGGGTTATGGAAATGGTGTTAACTCGTGCAGAATTTTAATTACTTGTCTCAGGGGCTACATGTATTTATGTACGTATCCATGTCATGATTATGTATTCATTCAATGAATGTTCAGAATCCTACAATATACCAGCTATAATGCTTCATCATGAAATGTAAAACTGAAGAAGGCAGGGTTCTATTCTCAATGAGGGAGTCTCTGCCCTCACTTTTGTTTTTCATCACCTGAGCACCAATACTGAGCAGCCTCCTCTTTTTTTTTTTTGCTTGTTTGTTTCCCCCCAAACATAGCATAAACTTAACTCTAGACGATTGTGTAGGATTGTCGCTGGAGTCCTGGATGCTAGTCTTTCATTTTGTTTTTTAGTGACACTCACTCACTTTGTGTCCTAAAGCAAGCCCAGTTCCTTCTCTGTGCTTTGGTCTTGCCTCAGCAAACGGGGTATCCATTTGCCCTGCCAAACTCTCAGAGATATTTTGAGGGCCCGACAGGGCAACAGATGCTGAAAGCATTAAAATGAACAGAGCTCTGTAGAAGTGTCGGGCAGTACTGTTCCTCTGCCCCGGGTCACGGTAACTTGAAGAGCATCTAGACATATGTCAGAGAAAAAAAACCTGTTTTTGTTTCTCAGTGAAAATACCTGCCTTTTGAGACTTTCATTTAAAATGAAAACATTCCAAAGTAGTATGTGATCTTGAACAAGACATTTTCCTCTCTGAGTCTCCGTTTATTCTCCTGTAAAATAAGCCAGTGAGACTAGATGGATACATTTCAAATTCTGCTCTAGGAAATTCTTCACTGGGAAGAGATTCTTTTATCCCCACATCTGCAACCAGAACCGCCATTTATTTTTCAAATTTTACCCTCATTTTACTTATTTGGCTTCTACGTGAAATCTTTTGGTTCTTTTAAAAGTGAAAGTAGTTTATTAACAAAGTAAGAAAATAAAAGAATGGCTACTCCATAGGCCAGTGCAAGTTTTTTTTTTTTTTTTTTTTTTTTTTTTTTCCTAAATAAAAAATCCTGAGGCTAAAACAAAAAAGAAAACCAGAACACGGCTAGATCACCTGTAGGGCCATTCTGCCCGGCCTTCGTGTCTGCACACGGAGGGCCCACGTGCTTCCTGCTTAACATGTGTGCATTCCTCTTGTATGTGTCAGGCGTGCACGGGGCCTCTCAGGACAGAATTCCTTTGTAGGGGGATTGACAGTGAGTCATAACCTGCTTGACTTTTAAGTGTGCACTCAGAGACGACCGTTTTTTATAGCAGAATTCCCGAGTCCAAACAACCTTTGGCAGCTGAAGACTGAGAAAGAAATTCACCAACCAGTCCAGGGAAAACCTCTTCCAAAAGCTGTAATGTTTTTGCTGGATGCAGGTGTGAGCCGTGATCTTGCCGTGGGGGAAGGGAGTGGTTGTGGGAACAGTGCCACCTTGTGGCCATTTTCATGAGCAGACACTCGGTGCTCCCTAAGCTGAGGGCAGATTCCAGGATGGTTACACTCCTGAAGTGGGGACTTTCATTTTGGGATTGGAAAGGGGTCTAGAGACACACTGAGACCAGAGCCAGTTCCCACCTGGCAGCAAGCTCAGCTGCCTGAGTCAGAAGCCCTTCTCCAAAGCTACCACACTTGAGGCCCAGGAAGGCTGCCAGGCTGGGCGTGTGGTTACTGGGGGGTCGTGTGGCTGTCACCAGCAGGACCGTGTCTGGATAAGTGTGGGAGTGGGAGGCAGAGTCTGAGAGGAGACAGAACAAATTTCACAATGGCCATGGCTGAACCCCAGTTGGGAAGACAGTGACCCAGGAAGTATGCAAAGGGGGTCAGGAAGGTGGTGCCCTCCTGTCCAGAAACCCAGGAGGCCTACAAAGCAGGGAGGACGCCACCTGTCCCCTCACCCCTGACCCTAACCTGGGGCCTGAATGAGCCCTCCTGCTCTCCACCTCCCTGCCACGCCACCATCCCTGGCACAGGGTTGCTGGGAGGATAAAACGAGATGGATGAGGCTTAACACAGCACCTGGGGCATGGGAAAGCCCTCAGACATCCCTGTGCTTGTCCTCCCACTCGTACTCTGTGCACTAGACATTGGAGTGACAATAATGAACCCAGCACAGCTGCTGTCAGAACTCACAGCCTGGCCAGGCATGGTGGCACACACCTGTAATCCCAGGACTTTGGGAGGCTGAGGCGGGAGGATCGCTTGAGCCTGCGAGTTGGAGACCAGCTTGAGTAACATAGGGAGATCTCGTTGCTACAAAAGATAAAAAACAATCAGCCAGTTGTGGTGGTATGCTCCTATAACTTCAGTTACTCAGGAAGTTAAGGTAGTGATCACTTGAGCCCAGGAAGATGAGGTTGCAGTGAGCCGTGATCACACCACTGCACTCCAGCCTGGGCGACAGAGCGAGACCTTGTCTCAAAAAAATAAAAAATAAGAAGGACAGGTGTAGTGGCTCATGCCTGTAATCCCAGCACTTTGGGAGGCCGAAGTGGGAAGATTACTTGAAGTCAGGAGTCCAAGACCAGCCTGGGCAACTTAACAAGATCCTGTCTCCACAAAAAATGTAAAAATTAGCCAGGCATGGTGGTGCGCCCTGCAGTCCCAGATATTTGGGAGGCTGAGGTGGAAGGATTGCTGGAGCCCAGGAGTTTGAGACTGCAGTGAGCCAATGATAATGCCACTGCACTCCAGCCTAGGGGACAAAGTGAGACTCTGTCTCAAAAAATAAAAAAAAGTAAAAAGAAATAAATAAAAATACATTTAATAATATATTTGACCCAATATATCCAATATCTTGTCATTTTAACATGTAATTAAAATAAAATTCAGTAATTAAAATAAAATTCATCAACTTCCCTAAGAGCTGGAAAATTAATGAAATATTTTATATTTTTGTTTTCTGTGCTGCTTGAAATTCTGCGTGTATTTTACACCCACAGCACATCTCAATTTGGACTCACCACATTTCAAGCACTAAATAGCCACATATGGCTAGTGGCTCCTGCACTGGACAGCACAGGGCTGGTGCAAGGAAGGGAGCTCACACACACACACACATACACAATACACACTCATACACAAATGCACACATACACACACATGCATACACACACATATACATACACACAAACACACATACACACACATGCACACACACGCATACACACAAACACACGTACATACACACACATGCACACACACACATAAAAACATATATACACGCACACATATACACACACAGAAGTCAGTAAGTTACTGGTCGGTAACTTTATAAGGGGCACAAAGTTGGCGGGTGATATGGCTTGGCTCTCTGTCCCCACCCAAATCTCATCTAGAATTGTCATCCCCACGTGTGGAGGAAGGGACCTGGTAGGACGTGATTGGATCATGGGGGCTGTTTTCCCCATTGCCATTCTCATGATAGTGAGTTCTCATGAGATCTAATGGTTTAAAAGCATGTGGTAGATCCCTTGCTCTCTCTCCTGCCACCATGTGAAGAAGGTCCTTGCTTCCTCTTCGCTTTCCACCATGATTTTAAGTGTCGTGAGGCTTCCCAGTCATGCTTCCTGTTAAGCCTGTGGAACTGTGAGTCAGTTAAACCTCTTTTCTTTATAAATTATCCTGTCTCAGGTAGTTCTTTACAGCAGTGTGAAAATGGAGTAATACAGTGGGGGAGGCTAACTTGGATTGGCAAGGTCAGAAAAGTCCTCTTGGAGGAGGTGCTGTTGAAACCCAGCTTGCTGGCTGCATGAGACTTGAAAGTGAAGTGATGAGGAAAGGCTGGAGGGTGGGAGATGGCTTGGCCTGTTCATGCACCATCCCGGCACCTTCTGATAGAATGAGAGTGAGTAAACTACAGCTCTCAAGCCAAACCCTGCCTGCCACCTGTGTCTGTGTGCCCTGAGAGCTAAGAATGGTTTTCACATTTTTTTTTAGACAGGGTCTTGTTCCCCGGCAGGAGTGCAGTGGCATGATCTCAGTTCACTGCAGCCTTGATCTCTCGGGCTCATTCGATCTTCCGACCTCAGCCTCCTCACCTCAGCACCCTCACCATCCCCCTCCTCTCCACATATCCTCCCCACTCTGGCCACCCTGACCGCTTTAATGCCCCGGTGACCATCCTCCCCTTCTCCTCCAGAGCTTTCCCTGACTGCCCCCTCCACTACAAAGTCCTTTCCTATCCTCTCTCTCCCTGTGGCCAACTTCTCCACCTCAGAGACCAGCCTTGACCTCACATCCTCGCCTGCTTCCCAGTTACTTCCGAAAGGGCCTCTGCCAAGTCATCCTCTCTGGTTTCTCCCTGCAAATCCAGGGCTGGCACAGTGTGAAGAGTGCACGGTGGCCTAGACACCTGGGCTCTGGAATGCTTCCGTTTCCAGACTCAACTGCCTCCCCTGCCTCTTCCCCAGCGCTGCCGGTAAAGTGCCTTTTCCCTGCAGGAGAAAGAGCTGCCCCAGCTGGGCCTGGACAAGGGGCAAGCATTCCCTCACTTGGCTGGCTAGCTGGGCTGGAAGTCTTTGACAGCCCTGTGGTCAGTCCCGGGGACAAGTCCTTGTCCCCTCCTGGCAAATTTATGTGCACCTGAACTCTGCAGGATGCCCAGGAGGGGACGCCAAAGTACTACCAAAAAGAACAGTTTGGAGCCTATGACTCAGACGGCCTTGTAGGAGTGCTGGCTCTGAGTTCTTTTTACCCCAGCCCCGGCCCAGGGCCAGGCACTGTGTGTGGAATGGAGGAAAGGACGCCGTACAAGAACTGACAAAGTCCTGCACATCTCCTATGCTGGCATTTCTCACGATCACAATGACTTTGGTGTTCCAGACCCAGAGGCTGGGAGCTGGCAGGAAGCTTGATCATTGTGAAGAGCTAGTGTGCCTAAAGTGGCCTACAGGTTTGTTGAGGGAGGCTGGGTGGGGCCAGGAAGGCAGGACCCCTTGAGCCAGTTGCCTCTGGCAGCAAACAGCCTCATTATTGCATAATTTGTATTTTCTATGTCGACTTGACAGGGACGTGGTTGGGAAGCACTGTCCAATATGGAAGCCACTGGCCACATGTGACCACAGTACTTAAGTTTTAATTAAGATGAAATAAGCAGGCTGAGGGGTGGTAGCTCATACCTGTAATCCCAGCACTTTGGGGGGCTGAGGTGGACAGATCTCTGGATCTCAGGACTTTGAGACCAGGCTGGGCAACTTGTCGAAACCTGTCTCTACAAAAAAAAAAATGTAGCCGGACATGGTGGTGCGCACCTATAGTCCTAGCTACTTGGGAGGCTGAGGTGGGAGAATCACCTGAGCCCGGGAAGTTGTGGCTACAATGAGCCAAGATCACGCCACTGCACTCCAGCCTGGGTGACAGAGCGAGACCCTGTCTCAAACAAACAAATTAAGCTAAAATAAAATTTAAAATCCAGTTCTTCATTAGCCACATTGCAAGTACTCGATGGCCACACGTGGCCAGTGGCTGTCATGTCAGCACAGAAATAAACATTTCCATCGTTGAAAGTTCTGTTGGACAGTGCCACCCTAGAACTTACTCTGATCTCTTGTGGGTAGGGTGTGCTGTAGAATTTCAGAGAGTTCACTCTTAGCACGCTGCCTCCCACAGATATGGTTGTTACAAGGTTCTGAGAAAGGCAGTCAGACACACCTAGGATTAACCCCTGATTTTGCTGTTTACAAGCAAAGTGTCCTGTATTCAAGGGCTCTGCAGGGCTGACTGTGGGACTTGAGCATCCGCAGACTTTGGAATCCAAGGGGATCAGGCAGCCAAACCCCCACAGTTAGCAAGAGACAACTGGACTACTTTTGTGGCTTCAGAGAGGTCACCTGATCTCTTTCAACCTGTTTTCTCATCTCTAAACTGGGGATAATACTACCCTGCTGCCACAGTTATTATTAGATAAGCTAGGGCAGATAAATCACAAAACACAGTGCCTAGGACACAGTTTTGTGGCATTACCACCCTCAGCCAAGTGTGCCTTTCTGCATGCACTCACCCACAAGCCCTCATCCCCTGGCTATACTGTGTCCAGACCTGTGTCGGTTTCCACAGCTCGTTCAAAGGCAGCACCGGGCTCAATGCTAGCCTAGAAGGAGATTGCAATCTAGGTGAGAAGGCGAGATAAAGCCCATGAAGCAACCTGAAAACAATTCTTAGGCAACACACAGGGCAGTGTGTCGTCCCGTGAGCCACAGTCTGATGGGAAAGTTGTGTGGGGCTGGAGGCTCTTCTAAGGCCTCAGAGAAAGTGGGTGGGATTAGAACTGGTCTTGAAGCAGCATAGAGTTTGGACCGGCAGAGCAAATGAGAGAGAAGTGGCAGCAGGGAATGGTGTTAGGGCAGAGGAACAGTGTGAGCAAAGAAATGCTCAGAGGTGGGTAAGGGAGGGGCCAGAGCTAACACAGCATGGGGCAACTTGGCCAAGGTGCTCATGAAGGGGATACACCAAGAAGAGAATTTGCTAAGAAGATCACTCAGATCTTGGAAACCAGGCTGATTTGCTTGAGTTTAATGAGACAGGCGGTCATCAGGCAGGCAGGGGCTTGAGCGTGGAAATTGGCAAGGCCTGGGGAGGATTGCACTGACAGCAGAAGTAGGAGGTCTGTGAGGGAGAGCCTGCAGTCAGGGTGACGTCAACGAGAAGTGACACCAGAGACCTTCCGGGGCAGTGCATGGTACCATTTACAGAGGGCTGTTAACATAGCCTGGGCTCAAATTGCTGGGTCCTAATGCAGTAACCAGAAACTGGACTCTATTGGTCTACACAAGTTAACATCAAATTGGGAGGGAGCAGTGGGTAGGCACCAAGAAGAGACATAGCAGAGGAAGTGCCTGTCACAGTGTGTCAAGATCTGAGTCCCAGCCCCTCAATCAGTTAAGAAAAAGAACAGGGGCTGGGCACAGTGGCTCATGCCTGTAATCCCAGCACTTTGGGAGGCCGAGGCAGGTGGATCACGAGGTCAGGAGTTCAAGACCAGCCTGGCCAACATAGTGAAACCCTGTCTCTACTAAAAATACAAAAAATTAGCTGGGCATGGTGATGGACACCTGTAATCCCAGCTACTTGGGAGGTTGAGGCAGGAGAATCACTTGAACCCGAGAGGCAGAGGTTGCAGTGAGTGGAGATCGCGTCACTGCACTCCAGCCTGGGTGACAGTGCAAGACTCTGTGTCAAAAAAAAAAAAAAGAAAAGGAAAAGAAAAAGAACAGGTACAAGGAGGAGAAGGGAGTGTTCAGAAAGAGGACTGCGTGTCTGAGAAACAGGGCTGGGTGTCACATCACACACATACACACACACACTCATATTCACATGCCTGTACACATAAATGCATACAAAGACACATGTATCAGCCCCCCCGACTTACTATTCATGCTAATCATACCCATGCAAATGCACACGCTACATGCAAATGCACACGCATACACATGTACAGGCACACATCGATACATATGCATATATACACGTGTTCTTCCTCAGCCCAGCCTCTCCTGTTAGGCCTGGAGCTGGGGCTGACATCGGGTTTACATCAATCAAAGCCTCCAGGAAACGTCTATCCTGCCTGGGCCCAGAGTCCATTTCTGACGGAGGCTTCTCCAGGCTTTACTTGTAAACACTACTTATTTTGGAAAGCAACTTCTCTGTTTTCAAATAAAACGTTGGGACATGCAGTATTGGATTTCCCTGATCTGACATTGACCTAGAAAAATGTGCTGGCAGGAACAGAAAATGTGATGCCCCACTGTGCTGGCAGGCACAAGAGTTTCCCTCTTCTTGACTTTGATTGCAAAGGTTAAGATGCGAGTGAGAGAGCGCAGTTCCCCCTCCCTGCCTGAACAGCACTCTCCCTGCAGGGCTGGAGGGAGCTGGGGGCCATGTTTAGGGGCTTCCTGCAGGTTTTGATGCTTGTGGTCTTAGGGGCATGCTTCTGGGGACGGCGGGGAGCTTATCACAGAGGGGCAGCTTGTCACAGGGCTGGTAGCCGAGACCAGTATCTAGAGAACAAACAGCTCCAGGATGTGCAAAACATGAATAGGGCCCAGCTATGGGGGTCCCCATGGTTGTCATCAGGGAAACGGGCAAAGCAACTTGAGCTCTGGGTGAGGTTTGAAGCCAGTTCCTGTGCCCTTGGAGAAGAGCCTTCCCGGAGGCAGACCTGCCAGGTCCAGCTTCAGGTGAAGGTCAAGGCCTGCTGCCGTCTGCAGCGGCCTGGGCACTAGTTGCAATGGTCAGGGGCAGAAGCTGGGAGCAACAGCTGAGGCAGGAGCCCCGCATCATGGTGGGAACCCAGACACCTGTGGTCTGCTTGTGGGGGTGGGTCGTGGTCTAATTCGCAAAGGAGACTCAAAAAGCAATACACAACTCGTTGCCCCAGCTGAGCCACAGAATGTCTCAGAATTCCTCAGCTGCTCCAGTGACTTAATTCTGTCCCTGTTAATTCTGTTCCTATTCCACCCACATCCCTTATGGCCTTTCTGAGGATGAAATGAGATCAGAAATGTAACATGCTCAGCCAGGGCTGGATGCACAGTAGGTAGGCTCAGTAAATGTGAGAGCAAATCCCAGCTTCACCACTCACTAGCTGTGGTACCTTGGGCGGGCTCCTCCTTGGGGCCTTAATTTCCTCATCTGTAGAATGCGGGTAATAACAAAATGTACATCATAGAACTGCTGGGGATTAAATGAGTAAATATTTGTAAAGCACTTTGAACAGTGCCTGGCACTTAGTAAGCATGATAGCTGTTTGCTATAATATTGCATTTATTCTTTTTTTGTGTGACAGGGTCTCACCCTGTCACTCAGGCTGGAGTGCAATGGCATGATCATAGCTCACCGCAGCCTCTACCTCCCAGGCTCAAGTGATCCTTCTACCTCAGTCTCCCAAATAGCTGGGACTAGAGGTGCACCCCACCATACCCGGCTAATTTTTTATTTTTGTAGAGACTGGGAGTCTCATTATGTTGCCTAGGCTGGCCTCGAACTCCTGGGTTCAAACAGTCCTCCCACCATGCCTTCCCAAAGTTCAGAGATTATAAGAGTGAGTCACTGTACCCAGCCTTAAATAGTATTCCTAATTATTCATGTATTTATTCATGAATTCATTCAACATGTCTTTCTTGAGGGCCTACTATGAGCCAGACTCTGTTCTAGTCACTGAGCCTAGGGAACAAGAGACATTAGCCCTATGGTAGGTATAATGATCCTCCCTGCCCTCAGAGATGTCCATGCCCTAATCCCTGCAATCTTGGCTATGTTATGTTACATGGCAAGAGAGACTTAAGGTTGCAGGTGGAATTAAGGTGCTCATCAGCTGACTAGGAGAGAGGGAGGGTGCCTTGGATTATCCAGGTGGGCCTAATGTAATCCCAAGCATTCTTAGAAGAGGGAGGCAAGAGAGTCAGAGAAGGAGGTGCGAGGATGGACACCGGGGTCTAAGTGATGTGATTCCTGGCTTTTTCCAAGATGCAGGAAGAGGCCATCACCCAAGGAAAGCAAGCGGCGTGTAGAAGCTGGAGAAAGCAAGGAACTGGAGTCCCCTCTGGAGGCTCCAGAAAGGAATGCAACCCTGCCCTTGATTTGAGCACAGTCAGGCTTCTGACCTGCAGAACTGTAAGATAATACATTTCTGTGTTTTAAGCCACTAAGTTAGGTTTGTGGGGACTCATTATAGCAGCAATGGGAAACGAATACAAACCCTTCCTCGTGGAGCTCTTATTTTTATAGGGGGAGCTCAACAATAAAATCAACAAAATGCAGTGTGCAGCAGGCAGCAGCAGTCGGACTGGCCCTTCCAAGTTGGCCATCCTGCTAACCATGGCCGCCCCCACTCCTAGTCTCCCTCTGTTTACCCATGGCTGAAGGGTGGGGGCTGCTCTACCCAGAGGCTTCCAGGCTCTGGCTGGACACACACTGCTAGAGCTCGCTAGCTCCTGGGCTGGGGAGGGGCAGGTGTGCAGTGTCTAGCCCAGGAGTGGGTGGGGCCTGCTGCCAAAATCTGGGGCAATTAGCATGTTCCTAGATTCCTGTGGGCGAGGAGATGAGAAATCGTGATTTGTCAAGGCCAGCTGGGAGTGAAAGCCAAAGCCAGGAGGCCGCCTCTGAGTCTCCCGGGTCTCTGTAATTATAAGTGCTTGATTGCGCATAATAAGGTGCATCAGAATCTTCCCATTAGGAGGCCATAAAACAGCCCTTGGGCTTTCATTTTGCCCAGCTGCTTACTGAAGCCTCGCTCTTTTATCTTCAGTGCCTTTAATTTGCTGGTCTGAGCCCAGGGAGCTACTTCTGGAGATGCTGCGGCCTGGGGTGGATCCTGCCTTCTCAGTCCCTCCCTGTTCAAGTCACTGAAGTCTCTGCTGCATCCCTGGGCTTCTGCTGAGCAGGGCTGGAAGGTCTTGGCTGAGGAGCTGAAGCCCACCAGCAGGTAGGGTCTGCCACTCAGGTACAGCTCATAGACCTTGAAAGGATGGTGCCTTGTGGCCCATGTTCAGGAAGTCAGGTTGAGCACTGCTCAAGGGCACCTACATCCACATGGTAGACATGCTAATTTACATGAGCACACTGGATGGCAGATTGACTAGGCCTCTAGGCAGGTAGCTGGGGAGAACGCCCTTTGACCTAAACTCACGGTGGCTCTTGGGGCTGTGCACAAACTGTCTGCACACCTGTGTGCCTCTGTCCCATCTGCACTCCAACTGCTTGATACCCTTTAAGGCCTGATTCCAAGGCCTCCAAGACTTTGACATGATTACCTCACCTGGCGGGGCTGTGGGGGTGGGGTGGGGGCGCGAGGGTGGCACCCAGTGTGTGTGTGCATGCTGCTACCATGAGTGGGCTGTGGTGTGTGTGGACACAGCCAGGGCTGCTTCTACTAACTTGACCTTTATTATTTTACCTGAGGAAGGGACAACCTTTCTTAACTTGCACACAAGTGCCACATGGGCCAGCTGGCCTTTGCAGCTGCCATCTGCATGGTGGAGCCCCACCCTGGGTTTCCCTGGGTAAATTTTCCATTCTCTAGTGGCCTGAACCTTGTTCCCAGGGTCAGCCTGCATCTGACTCTTAGTCTCTCCTGGCTGGGACTGGACACAGGCCTGTGCCATCCCTGGATGTCCCCTCTGGGTGTGCCCTGTGAACTAGCTACCTGCCCCTCAGTGAGGGACACAGGCAAGTGGAGAACTGAGCTGGGAAAACACTCTGACCCAGGCCTAGGGAGGCAGTGGGAGAATAAGTAGTTTGGCAATAGAAATGCACATCTTTCAACACAGTGACTTCCCTCTCGGGAATCTGTGCTAAAGAGATCAAGGATGTGTGCACAAATTTTGCCGAAAGGATGTTTGTTGCAGCATTGTGTTAGCAACCGTTGAAAATAAACCAAGTGTCCATCAAGAGAAGGAGTGACTGAGTCAAAGCAGTGCTTTATGTTCCTAGAAATCTGCCCAGAAGTCAGAGGTTTGAAACTTATGTAATTTATTTAAAAAAAAAAAAACCTGACAGTAGCTTTTAAAGTTATGAGAGATATTTACATCCCACCCCCCAAATTAAAACGTTATTAAATCACTAATTATTTTTCTCCCAGCTTTACTGAGGTATAATTGACAAATAAAAATTATATATATTTAAGATATATGGCATAATGTTTTGATATTACAGAAAGATTTTGAAACATTGTAAAATGATCACCACAGTCAAGCTAATTAACATATCCATGACTCACATAGTTACCATTTTTTGTGTGTGGTGAGATCATTTAAGATCTACCCTCTTAGCAAATTTCAAGTATACAATTCAGTATTATTAACTGTAGTCACCATGCTGTATATTAGTTCTCCAGAGTTTATTCTTCCTGTGTAATTGAAACTTTGTACCATTTCACCAACATCTCCCCATATCCCCTTCTTCCCCTGCTGCCCAGCCCCGGCAGTCACCATTCTACTCTCTGCATCTGAGTTTGACTTTTTCAGCTGCCATATATAAGTGGGATCAGGCAAAACAGTTGTCCCTCAGTATCCTCGGAGGATTGGTTCTGGACCTCCATACCACCCCCACCCTTGCAGATACCAAATTCTGCAGATGCTTAAGTCCCTTCTATAAAACGGCATAGTATTTGCCTATAACCTGTGCACATCCTCCCATATACTTTACATCATCTTTATTTTGTTTTGTTTTGTTTTTTTTGAGACAGGGTCTCACTCTGTTGCCCAGGCTGGAGTACAGTGGCACAATCTTGGCTCACTGCAAACTCTGCCTCCTGGGTTCAAGTGACTCTCTTGCCTCAGCCTCCCAAGTAGCTGGGATTACAGGTACCCACCACCATACCTTGCTAATTTTTGTAATAGTAGAGACAGGGTTTTGCCATGCTGGCCAGGCTGGTCTCAAACTCCTGGCCTCATGTGATCCACCTGCTTCGGCCTCCCAAAGTACTGGGATAACAGGCATGAGCCACCGTGCCTGGCCAACTTTATATCATCTTTAGATTACTCATAATACCTAACACAATGTATATAGCTGTTATACTGTATTGTTTAGGGAACAAGGACAAGAAAAGTCACAATCATCATAGGCCTGACTGCATTTTCAATCCACCATCGGTTGAATCCAAGGATGTACTCATGAGTAGAGAGGGCCAATTCCACTGCCTTTCTGTGCCTAACCTTTTTCACTTAGTGTAATGTCCTTCAGGTTCATCCATGTTGTTGCAAATAACAGGATCAAATCACTAAATTGTGCCTAACCTTTTAGATATAATCTTTAATATGTGTCTTAGTTTGTGTTTTCCCAAAAGTAACATCTAAGACAAAAATCTGATTGCAGGTAGTTTATTTTTGGGTGATTCCAAGAAATGCTGACAAGGTAGAGGAAAGAGAAAAAAAGAAAAGGATATAAAGAAAGCTATAATAAGCTGGGTGCAGTGGCTAACACCTGTAATTCCAGCGCTTTGGGAGGCTGAGGCAGGAGGACTGCTTGAGCCCAGGAGTCTAGGGCTGCTGTGAGCCATGATCATACCACTGCACTCCATCTGGGCAACAGAGTAAAACCCTGCCCCCTACCCCCCAAGAAAGAAAGGGAGCTAATGAAAGATGATTTAACAAGCAAATTACCACTTGGCAATACGGTTCTGCAGAGCACACACAGCAGGCCCCAGGGCCCGGGGGAGTCCTGAGGCGAGTCCAGAGGCAGGCAGCCGAGGCCAGGCTTGAGTGCACAGAAATAGTGAATGTGGTGGAGGTGACAAGGAGGGGCACTGATAGTGTCTGTTACAGTGTATTTCTAGATTTTGTATGTTTTTCTTTAATCTTTTTTTTTCCCTTAACAATTGAACCTACAGGTGACAGACAAATCCAGAGGGTATTCATTGAGGATGAAGATTTCCTGCCTCTGGTATACATGATTTCCTATCTTTGTCACCATTTGATTTTCATAGGCAGCAACATTTCTACATTTCTATTTTCCACTGGTTTTTATAAAACAGTAAGAAACCGCTCATGGTGGTGTGCACCTGTAGTCCCAGATATTTGGGAGGCTGAGGTGGGCAGATTGCTTGAGCCCAGGAGTTCAAGACCAGTTGGGCAACACAGCAAGACCCAGTCTCTCTAACAATAACTAGATAGATAATAAGAAATGTTATCTCCATGTAAGTGCTCAAAGAAAAAACAATGGCTAAGACTTATGAACACATACCATAAGCCAGGTTTGCTTCATTCTAATGGCAATGCTCTGGGGTAAATATTACTGTTATTGCCATTTTACAGTTAAAGAAATGGAGGTCCAGGGAGGTTAAGTAATTAGCTCAAGGACACACAGCCATTAGATGACAGAGCCTGGCAGTCTAGCCCCAGAGTCCATGCTCTTAATCAGCCTGCCCTGCAATGGCCATGTGACTGAAATGGTCCCTCAGCTGACTTTGGAAGCCTGAACATGGCATGTGAAAGAGAACTTAGGGGTGTCAGTAATAATGCACACAAATGTAGATTTTTTTTTGTCCAGTTTGAATATAACCGCAGTGTGGTATAAAATGGTTTGTGGCAGGTAGAAATGTTATGAACTTATTTGGGCTAGAAACATACATTTCGTATTTTCTATGACCTGAGCTGAGTTTTATTCTGAGACACACCTCACTGAATGAAGGAAATTAATCTCAATCCCTGTGAGGGCTGCCTTGGCTTTTTCCCAGGGCCAAGGACGGTGTTTAGTACCAAACATGGTGGGGTGGTGAGAGTGAGGTGGTGGAAGGGCGTCCACGCTGAAAGGGTGATATGGTTTAGGTCTGTATCCCCACCCAAATTTCATGTCAAATTGTAATCCCCAATGTTGAAGGTAGGGTCTGGTGGGAGGTGACTGGATCATGGGGGTGGTTTCTAATGATTTAGCACCATCCACCTGTGGCTGTCTTATGATAGAGGTCTCCTGAGATTTGCTTGTTTAAAAGTGTGTAGCACCTCCCCTTTTCTCTCTCTCCTGCCGGCCATGTGAATATTTGCCTGCTTCCCCTTACCCTTCTGCCATGATGGTAACTGTGCTGAGGCCTCCCCAGAAGCAGAAGCCTGTACAGCCCACGGAACCGTAAGCTGATTAAGCCTCTTTATAAGTTACCCAGTTTCAGGAATGTCTTTACAGTAGTGTGAGAATGGACTAATACAGAGGGCCTCCTTGCCGTTCATTACTGGGTCATGGTCCACACCTCCATCCTCACCCTGGCCCTGAGTCTTCTCTGGGCACACTGGCTCTACAACAGCATTTCCATGCCCTCTTGGAATGCAGGGACATCACCCTTAGGCCACTGGCTGTGCTGAAAGACCCAGTTGCCCTCTGCTTTCTGAGGTCACTCCCTACATCTCTACACTGCCATGTGTCCCACCCCACAGGAAGAGACTCAACCTGGGAGAGGGAGGCAAGGGGAGGAGGCACCAAGTCTTTTATTTCTATTTTTGCTTCCAAGGGTGAAAAAAATGGCTCTGTCTAGGGACTGTATACCTCCACATTTGGTGTATCAGCTATCCCAGATTCCTTTCTGTCCCCACTATCCTAGTTGTCTATTGTTACATGACAAACACTGAAACTTAGTGGTGTGAAACACACATATTATTTTGGTCTACACTTGCCAGATAAAATACTGCAGATCTTTTACCTGTAAATACTGTAAATATTTTATCTTCAAGCTTAAAAAATTAACTTCTATCTCTACTACACAGATAAAAATTTAACCTGAGTTAAATCTGAATTTCAGATAACGTACAATTTTTTAGTGTAAATATGTCCCATGCAATTCCATGCAATATTTGACAGATACGTAGACTAAAAAAAATTCCTTGTTGATCTAAAATTCAAATGTGACTGAACATCCTGTAGTTCTATTTGCTAACTCTAGCAACCCTATTTTGGTCGCAGCAGTGTGGGTCAAGAGTTTGGGAAGGGTTTGGAGGGAGCCGAGGGATTCACTTGCAAGGAGGCTTTTCATGCACATGTCTGGGGTGCTGGGGTGCTCCTCGGCCTCCTGCCCTTTCTTCACATGAGGTCCGGTCTCCGGCGCTTCTCCACACAGCTCGGGATTCTCATGGTGTGGCTGCTGCAGGAAAGTCAGACCGCCCACACGGAGGCCCGGGGCCTGGCTCTGGGAGCAGGAGGCAGAAGCTGCCAGTCTCTAATCTTGGGCCTGGCAACTGGCATAGCATTACTTCCGCCCTATTCCATTGCTCAAGCAATCACCGAACCCACCTGACTTCAGCAGGAAGGGGCATGGACCCTGCCTCCTAATGGGAGCAATGGTGAAGAATTTACAGTCATCTTTAATCTGTCATACCCGCTGAGAAAAAATAGATTTTCTGCCACCTGAAAAGTTGAAAGTCAGATGTGTTTATTTCTTACATCATGACTTTCCTGAGGTGATGGCAGCAGCTCAGTCCAGCTGCCATCTGATTGGGCGAAGGGTCCTAGAAGAAGGAAATACAGAAGGGGAGGAATCTTGGCTATTTCAAAATGTCACTCCTTGCATTTATGCCATCAAGGAATCCACGAAGTCAAATAATATGTAACAATTCAAAAGATCTTCAGAAAGATCTTTTAAAATTTTTTATTTTTTAAAAGTATGTTTTTTCTTTTGAGACAGTCTCACTTTGTCGCCCCACCTAGCTATTTTTGCATGTAGCTATCAATACTTATGTATTCATGGTTTTAGAAGTAATATCATACTATAAACACATTTTGTAACCAGGTTATTATGCTTACCATTTTATCTTCAAAAGATCTTGGCTCACTGCAACTTTTGCCTCCTGGGTTCAAGCGATTCTCTGTCTCAGCCTCCCAAGTAGTTGGGATTACATGTGTGTGCCACCACACCTGGCTAATTTTTTGTATTAGTAGAGACTGGGTTTCACTATGTTGGCCAGGCTGGTCTCAAACTCTCGGCCTCAAGTGATTCTCCTGTCTTGGCCTCCCAAAGTCCTGGGATTACAGGCATAAGCCACTGCACCCAGCATGTAAAGATCTTTTGATTCTAGCACGTCTTGATGTTTTCTGTTTGTGTGTTTGATGTTTTATAACATGGATACGCGTCTTTTTTATTTCAGGAGAAAAGAGGTTATAAAACAAAAAGAAAGTGCTGCTACAATGAATTAAATATTTGTGTCCCTATAAAATTTGTATGTTGAAGCTCTAATCCCAAGGTGATGGTATGAGGAGGTAGGGACTTTAGGAAGTAATTAGGTCATGATGGTGGAGCCCTCATAAACAGGGTAAGTACCCTTATAAAAGGGACCCCAGGCTGGGCATGGTGGCTCATGCCTGTAATCCCAGCACTTGGGAGGCAGAGGTGGGCAGATTGCTTGAGTCCAAGAGTCAGACCAGCCTGTGCAACAGGTGAAACCTCATCTCTACTAAAAATACAAAAATTAGCCAGGCATGGTGGTGCATGCCTGTGGTTCCAGCTACTCAGGAGGCTAAGGTGGGAGGATCACTTGAGCCCAGGAGGCAGAGGCAGCAGTGAGCTGTGATTGCACCACTGCACTCCAGCCTGGGTGACAGAGTGAGACCCTATCTCTAAATAAACAAACAAACAAACAAACAAATCAACCACCCCAGAGAGCTCTTGTGCTTTCTTTCCAATAAGAAATTGGCAGTCTGCAAGCCATAGAGGGCCCACAACAGAACCATGCTGGCACCCTGATCTTGGAGTTCCAGCTTCCAAAACTGTGAGAAATAGGCAGGGTGTGGTGACTCACGCCTGTAATCCCAGCACTTTGGGAGGCTGAGGCGAGTGGATTACTTGAGGTCAGGAGTTCGGGACCAACCTGGCCAACATGGCGAAACCCTGTCTCTACTAAAAATACAAACATTAGCCGGATGTGGTGGCATATGCCTGTAATCCCAGCTACTCAGGAGGCTGAGGCAGGAGAATCGCTTGAACCCAGGAGGCAGAGGTTGTAGCAAGCTGAGGTTGTACCACTGTACTCCAGCCTGGGCTACAGAGACAGATTCCATAAATGAATGAATGCTTGTTGTTTTTAAGCCACCCAGTTTATGATATTTTGCTATAGCAGCCTCAACAGGCTAAGGCAACTGTCCTGTGAATTATTAACTAGTTAGCTCTTTATACAAATTCTATTCAGCCCCTAGTATGTACCAATTACCAGTCTACTCACTGCCATGAGCAAGCTAGACAGGGTCCCTGTCCTCCTGGAGCTCATGGTCTGGAGAAGCACCTGGACTGTTCTTTGGTAGTGGCATCTGAATCCAGAGCTTCCTGAGTTTTGCTCCTAGAGGACCTTGTGCAGAGCTGCCTGCTGAGGGGGAGCAGCCCAATGGCTTCCTAGTGCACTTGCCAATACCTGCCTCCAAGCCGTCTGCTTTTTCCATCAGGTCCTTGCTTTGGGATCCCAGAGACTTCATTTCCTGCCCTACTTTTCCTTCCAAGAGCTCAGTGGAGAGTTATCTTCCTAAAAAAAGAGAAGCTTACTTCTTCAGCAGTGTTATCTCTGGGTGTCAACCGTAAGGCTGGAATTTCCCCCACTCAGCCTTGGGGTGGTGGCCCCTTTCCATCTTCCTGAAGCCAGAGCATGTAACATGTGGTAGAAGCCATTGGTAAGAGACGGGTAGCAGTCAAGGGCATGGCCCCAAGTCTGGACTTGTGGCTAGTGGGAAAAAGGGGAAATTGATGAAGCTCCTATAGTGTGACTGCTACTGTGTGCTACATTCACAGAATCCCCAACTGCCCTATAATGCAGACCAGGCTCCCCCAGGCTGAGACATGGTAGTTTCTCCAGATGTTAATGGGTTCTGTGTGCAATTTTGGGAAATGCTATAGTTCTTTGTTCAGTGCCTTTAATAGCCTAATGTGCATTGTGAAACTCAAAGGGGGAGGTTATGATAGGCAGTTTCCCCCAAATTTATTTCACCCAAATGCCCCTATACTAGATTTAATAGTGTCCTCCCAAAATTCAAGTCCACCCAGAACCTCGGAATGTGGCCTTATTTGGAGAGAGTCTTTGCAGGCATAATTAATCAAGGTGATGTGCTGGAGTAGAGGGAGCCCTAACCCAATGGCGGATGTCCTTAGAAGACGAGAAAACAGACACATGGGGAAGAAGGCCATGTGATGAGAGGGTCAGAGACTGGAGAGATTCATCTACAAACCAAGGAACGTCAAGGGATTCCGGCAACCCCCAAAGCTAGGAAGAAGCAAAAAAGGAGCTTTCCCCTCAGGTTTCAGAGGTAGCATGGCCTGGCTGACACCTCGATTTTGGTCATCTAGCTCCAGAACTGAGAAAATAAACTTCTGTTTTAAATCACCCGGGTTGTGGTCATGTGTTACAGCACCCACGGGGAACTAACGTGACCCCTTTACACCTTGAATCCTATTAACCAGTGATACAGGTTACCACTCTGAAACTAGGCAGTGTCGTTGTCTCCACTTTACAGATGGGGAAACTGAGATTCTTTGAGGATCAGTAGCTTGCCTCAGGCCCCACAGAGTGTGGCTTCCATAGCAGTTATGTCTCTGAGTCCCCAGTGTTTAAACCCTCTCTCTGGTGCCACAGCTACATCCTATAGACCCAGGCTTTCCATGCTTTCTATTGAGTCTCAGGTGTCTGTTTCCAAAGTGGTTGCTCCCTTTCCTGCCTGGCACCCGGGAGTGACCAGCCCTGGAGGCCTCTCTATGCAGGATTCTCTCTTCCTCTCGGCCATTGAGAAGGGAAGTGTCCTTGCATCAGGCTGCCTTGTACCAGAATCTCTAACGGACTGAGGATTCCAAGCTGGGATGAGTGGGACTCAGGCCACTGTTTCCAGGTGGGCTCACTGCCATTGATGTCTGCAACTGCTGAGAGGCCCTCTGCATCATTTCACTGAGCCCAGGGTGTACCCTTCGTGGAAGAAACCACAGCCTCTCATCTGACCAGGAGAGGGGAGATCTGCCATCTCTTTGCTTTCTTTATTCTCTAAACAAATTTTTTATTTCATTTTAAAAACAAATACATGCTTTTTGGAAAAAAATAATTGGGCTGAACTCAGTGACTAATGCCTGTAATCCCAGCATTTTAGGAGGCTGAGGTAGGGAGGTCATTTGTGGCCAGGAGTTCAGGATCGGCCTGGGCAACAGAGCAAGACCCTGTCTCTACAGAAAACAATGTTTTTGTTACCTGGGCAGAAGATCACTTGAGCCCAGGTGACTGAAGCTGCAGTGAGCTCTGTTCATGCCATTGCGCTCCAGCCTGGGCAGAAAGAGTGATGCCCTATCTTTAAAAATTAAAAAATTATTATTTTTGAGACACGGTCTCACTCTTGTTGCCCAGGCTGGGGTGCAGTGGCTTAACCACAGCTCACTGCAGCTCAAGTTCCTGGGCTCAGATGATTCTCCCACCTCAGCCTCAGAGTAGCTGGGACAACAGGCATGAGCCACCAACCCCGGCTAATTGTTTTGTATTTTTAGTAGAGATGGAGTTTCGTCATGTTGTCCAGGCTGGTCTCAAACTCCTGAGCTCAAGTGGTCCACTCGCCTTGGCCTCCCAAAGTCCTGGGATTACAGGTATGAGCCACTGCACCAGGCCAAAATTTTTTTAAAAATCAGAAGATATAATGAGCAAAGAAGAAAACAGATATTACTTACATAGCCACCAGCAGTTTACTATGTATAAATGTCCAGAAGGAAAAAAAGCTATATTCATATATGCATCTGGTTATATTATATATAGAGAGTCACGCATTCACAGCTCAAATTCAACTGTGTTTAAAAATAAACATTTATATATAAGCTCTTTTTACTCTTGGAGAAATGTGGCCATAATAACAATTTGATACTCTATCCTGAGCATTAACCCAAGTCCTTAAAAATTATTTGTATGTACCACTTAATATGGCTACATTCTATTCTATCAAGTGGATCACCACTTATTAGTCATTTATTACTCTATTGCCAGGCATTCAAGTTGTTTCCAGTTTTTCATTAACTCATAAACAAAAACCACACACACACACACTCTCTCTCACGAGCACAGTTGATGTGAGCCTTTATATACATTGCTGATGGTGCCCTGAGCATGATTCACTGGGTTCAAGGTCATAAATATAACCCTTTCTCTTTTGAGACAGGGTCTCACTCTATCACCTATGCTGGAATGCAGTGGCACAATCACAGCTCACTGCAGCCTTGACCTCCTAGACTCAGGAGATCCTCCCACCTCAGCCTCCCAAGTAGCTGGGACTACAGGCATGCACCACCACACCTAGCTCATTTTTGTATTTTTAATAAAGACAGTGTTTTGCCATGTTGCCCAGGCTAGTCTCAAATTCCTTGACTCAGGCAATCCACCTGCCTCAGCCTCCCAAAGTGCTAGGATTACAGGCGTGAGTCACTGCACCCAGTCAGAATATAACCTTTTTACAGCTTTATTGAGGTATAATTTACATAACATAAAATTTGCCTACAGTAAATATACAATTCAATGATTTGTAATAAATTTATATACTTTTACAACCATGTCCACAATCAGTTTTAGAATATTTTTATCAACCCCAAACATTTCATGTTGTGCTTATTTGCAGTCAAATATATTCCTACCTTAAACCCAGTCAATCTCAAATCTACTTTCTCCTTCTATTGATTTGCCTTTTCTGGACATTTCATATAAACAGAATCACACAACATGTATTCTGTGTGGCTTCTTTCCCTTAGCATACTGTTTTTATGGTTCATTCATGTTGTGGTGTGAATCAGTACTTTTTTTCTTTTTATGCTAAGTACTATCTCATTGGATGCGTTTATTACATTTTGCTTATTCACCTGTCAGTGGAAATTTGGATTGTTTCCAGTTTTTGCCTATTAAGAACAATGCTGCTGTGAATATTTGCATACAAGTCTTTGTGTGGACGTATGTTTTCATTTCTCTGGGTTAGATTCATAGGAGTAGGTCATATGATAAGTTTATACTTAACTTTTTAAGAAACTGCCAAATTGTTTTCCAAAGTGGTTGCTCCATTTTATGTTCCCACCAGCAACGTATGAGAGTTCCACTTTCTTCACATCCTGTGGTACCTCTTTGTGGTTGGATTTGCATTTTCCCGATGACTAATGGTGTTGAATGTCATTCATGTGCTTATTAGCCATTTGTGTATCTTTTTTAGAGAAATGTCTGTTCAAATATTTTTCTCATTTTTAATTTGGTTGATTGTCTTAGTGTTGTCAGAGTTCTTGACATATTCTGGAAACAAGTCCTTTATCAGATAGATGATTTGCAATTTTCTTCTCCTAGTCTGTGGCTTGCCTTTTCAGGGTTTTTTTGTTGTTGTTGTTTGTTTTTGAGACAGTCTCCCTGTCACCCAGGCTGGAGTGCACAGTGGCACGATCCTGCCTCACTGCAACCTCTGCCTCCCAGGTTCAAACGATTCTTGTGTCTCAGCCTCCCAAGTAGTTGGGATTACAGGCATGCACCACCATGCCCAGTTAATTTTTGTATTTTTAGTAGAGATGAGGTTTCACCAGGTTAACCAGGCTGGTCTCAAACCCCTGGCCTCAAGCAATCCACCCGCCTCGACCTTCCAAAGTAATGAAATTACAGGCATAAGCCACCATGCCTAGCCTTGTCTTTTTATATTTTTAATGGTATTTCTAGAAGAGCAAAAGATTTTCATTTTGATAAAGTCCAATTTATCTTGTTTTCTTTTAGATTGCCCTTTTAGTGACTTGTCTAAGAAAGTCTTGCCTAACAAGGTTAGAAACATTTTCTCCTATGTTTTCCAAGTTTTTAAAATACAATTTTAAAATAATTTTTCATTTTGAACATAAACCATAGTAACATTGCAAACAAATAGAAAATGTAAACAAGGCACCGTAGCTCACACCTGGAATACCAGCACTTTGGAAGGCAGAGGCAGGTGGAGTTCAAGATCAACCTAGGCAACATGGTGAAACCTTGTCTCTACTAAAAACACAAAAATTAACCAGGCATGGTGGTGGGCACCTGCAGTCCCAGCTATGTGTGAGGCTGAGACGGGAGAATCACTTGAACCCGGGAGGCAGAGGTTGCAGTGAGCGGAGATGGCGCCACTTCACTCCAGCCTGGGCAACAGAGCGAGGCTCCTTCTCCACCTTAAAAAAAAAAAAAAAAATTAGCTAGGTATCTTGGCACATGCCTGTAGTCGCAGCTACTTGGGAAGCTGAGGTGGGAGGATTGCTTGAGCCTGGGAGATCAAGGCTACAGTGACCTGTGAGCATGTTACTGCACTCCAGCCTGAGTGACAGATTGAGATCCTGTCTCAAGAATAGAAAAGAAAAGGGCGACCGCAGAGAGAGACGGAGAGATGATTGAGCGAGCCCGACGAGAGAGATCGAGGGACCGCGAGGCGAGGAGAGAGAGAGAGAGAGAAAGAGAAAGAAAGAAACAGAGAGAGAAAGAAAGAAACAGAGAGAGAAAGGAAGGAAGGAAGGAAGGAGAAAAGAAAAAATGTTGATCAGCAAAAGGAAGAAGTTACAGATCACTCATAATCCCCCCTGCCCCAAAATTCATGTTTTGTTACACGTGTCTGTATTGGTTACCTATTGCTGCATGACAAATTATTCCCAAAATGTAACAGCTTAAAATAACACATTTATTATCTCAAAACTTCTGTGGATCGGGAATCTGGGAGCACTCTTCTCGGTGCCTTTGGCTCAGGATCACTCACAAGGCTACAGTCAAGGTGTCCCCTGGGGCAGCCATCATCTCAAGGCTCCACTGGGAGAGGGTGATTGTCCAAGTTTGCCCACATGGCTGTGGGCAGGCCTCAAGTCTTCACTGACTGTTGGCTGAAGGCATCAATTTCTTGCCATGTGGGTCTCCCCACAGGGCAACTCACAACATGGCGGCTGGCTTTCCCGAGAGCAAGCAAACAAGAGCAGGCAAGAAGGTGCCCAAACAAGCCACTCCCTTTTTGTAACTTATTCATAGAAGTGACATCCCTTCATCTTGTGCCCTGTTGTATGCATAGAGGTGAGTCATCAGGTCCAGCTCATTCTCCAGGGAAGGGGATTGCACAAGTGCTGAATACCAGGAGGTGGGGGTCGTTAGGGACCATTTTAGAAGGCTGCTACGATGTCCTTCTTGTTATTCATCTTTTGTTGTTCTTATGTATTGGGTGGTAAATCTTTACCTGTGAAACTCTTTCCACAGATGCAGGGGCCCCTTTCTAGATTCTAGATTCTACTGAATCAGGATCTCCAGAGAACTGCAGCTCTCTGTATGCTTATCTCTGAAAAGCTCTGCAGGTCATTCTAATGGGAGCCAAGGTTAAGAGTCACTTATAAGTGAGTATTTCCCATATGGATTACAACTGTATATATGCTTAGAAGCATTTTTTTTTCTTTTTATTCCCTCAAATAGTGTTGAACACAAATGTGTTCCAGGTCCTTGGTTCTCAGTGTGGGGCCATCATTTCCATTTCTCCTCAGGAAGCTGTGTTTCAGGGTCCCTCTGCAGGCAGAGCCCCACCAACCAGGCCTGGCGATCATGACATCCAATTCCAGGGGCTGCAGAGGAGCCCTTCCTTCCAAGTGAGCCACAAGGCTGCCTGCCCTGGTGTTTGGCTTCAGGCAGCTCTGACATCAATTTGTCATTCCAGAGGACACTTTAGATGTAAGTCTGCTGGTGTGCAGACTTTATGAGAACAGGAATCCCTGGCTGTGAAAATGCTGGCATTTCATGATGTGAGAGAAGATTTACAAGCTCCATGCTGAGCTAGGCTCTTAACACAAGCCCAAGCAGTTCCACAAGCCAGCCTGCCAGGCAGGCAGAACACGCAGGGGGCAGCGGGTAGGAGGAAGGAGAAGCCGCCACTTTACCGTGTTCAGGACTCCTGGCCCTATTCAAACACCCACTGGGCGCTTAGTGCAAAGTTGCCTCAGCTGTATTCACTGCACTGCATTCACTCTGCAGATCTTAACAAGCAAATGGGCAGTGGTATTTTGTGAGACTATGGATTCAGAAAGGAAGGAATTTCAAAGGTCACTCTCTCCCATCCTCTCCTGATGCTCCGCTCCCACCTTCCTAGCTAAAAGCTAACTCCTACTCCCCGATCCAAAGGAAACACAAGCATGCCCTCTCCCATAATCCTGTTTAATTTTTTTTTTTTTCATAACCCTCTCTACTGTGTATGGTATACTTTTTAGTTTTTTCATGGCTTACCTCTGGCATTCAAATCATTGCTAGACCTCAGTACATCCAGACATAGGATGGGTTGGCCTGTAAGGTCCTGAGTGTCTTGCTTCCAGTACCCAAATATTCATTCATTCATTGAATGAACAGTTTTACCACTGTACCTGCTCAGGTCTCCTAAGCTTAGTGGTGGCCTCATCACACTGATTTTCACCTTGACAGCTTGATTCAATGAATGAATTAATGACTGTTGTGATTCTGCCAGGGGCAGAGAGCTCAGGGTCTTACGGGTCAGCCCAGCCTCGGTCTGATGGCTCTGACTCTTGGCCCCTCCTCAGTTTTTCCTGCTGTCTCCCTGTGTGTACCTGCCTTCATTTTCCTCACTTGTAAGACCACTCTGAACTAGCCTGCTCCTCTTGGAGATTCCAGAGATTCAAAAACGGAAGCTGCATGCTTTTCAAGATGAATGTCTCTGTTTCTTTTAGCTGTCTCTGATGTGTCATTGTCATCCTACTCACCATCCTCGGGAGGGTTCTAGTGAGCCATTGCCCCTCAATAAGTTAGGTTAAGTCTTTGAGATTCTTAGTAAGTCTTGGCAGTTTGCAGATTTTGAGACACTTCCCACTCAACACTTAGTTCACTTCTTCATGCTCAGATTTTCATGTAGAAAACAGTCAGTGGGTTTAACTGAGGATTGGTGCTTTTAACCAGTTCTCTCTGCTTCTTTGCCCAAATTTTCTAGTGGACAACAGCCAAAAGTAGGGGCCCCTGGATCTTTGGGGTCAAATGGCCCTGTTGTTTCCCCCATACCAGAAGTATTTCATGGTCCCACCCTACAGAGAAGAGGGGACCAGCTCCCTGTCTCTCACTGAAGGGCAGTCTCACTTGGGAGGGGTGGAGTATGTGGGGCCTTAGACCCCTAGGGTACTTTTCGAGAGTCTGAGATGAAGCGGGTGTGCTGTTTGAAAATGGACATATGGGCTGGGCGCGGTGGCTCACGTCTGTAATCCAAGCACTTTGGGAGGCTGAGGCGGGTGGACCATGAAGTCAGGAGTTTGAGACCAGCCTGGCCAAGATGGTGAAACCCTGTCTCTACTAAAAATACAAAAATTAGCCAGGTGCGGTGGCGAGCACCTGTAATCCCAGCTACTTGGGAGGCTGAGGCCGAAGAATCTCTTGAACCTGGGAGGCGGAGGTTGCAGTGAGCCGAGATTGTGCCATTGCACTCTAGCCTGGGTGACAGAGCAAAACTGCATCTCAAAAAAAAAAAAAAAAAGGAAAAGAAAAGAAAATGGACGTATGATATTCTTATTATTCTCACAATTTAATCCACAAATTCAATTTTGTGGCCTTGTGGGGAGAGATAGCTAAGTGTGCAGGTTTATGAAGGTTGGGACACTGGCTGGGACTTGACACCTGTCAGGTCTCCTATGCTTAGAGTGGCCTCACCACACTGACATTCAACTTGCATGTTGATTCTGACTTCCCCCTCTTCCAGCTGGGCACAGTGCTCCTTTTGGCTCCAGGTGTAGAACCCAAGTGTACAACAGGATGATCCCTGCTCCGTCTCCTTGGAGGGGTGTTCCTCCCAGGAGGAAACCCCATGGAAGGGCTTGATAAACTAGCAGGTGGCCAGCAGGGAAGGGTAGGTGTTGCCTCGGGGCATCTGGTACTCAGCCACTGCTCTATCCTGGGTCCCAGGTAGTCTCCAATCTCTCAAGAGGGCCCTGAGCCCTGAACAGGCCGGTGTTTGTTTATCAGAGATTTCTGGATGATCTTGCAGGTGACAGGGAGCAGCAATGATTACATATGTCCCCTGCTTGACAATCATTCTATTCATTCATCTGCCCATTCCCTTGCCCAGCCGACATGTGCTCTGGGCCCATGCAGCCAGGCCCTGCGCCGCGCTTCTCTCTCCTCCTTCCCTCTTCTTGCTGCTCCACCTGCCTTCACAAAGGAATTTATGGAGACTTTCAAATAAAACATTCAACCATAAAAAACTAAATGCCCAGGAACATTCAATCATGCAAAAATGCTGCTTAATTTTCATGAAAAAAAAATTTTAAATAAGAGAGTACCCAAAATTAGAGTTTTGTAGAAACATCCATGTTTCTATCCATTTCTGGCCGAATAAAATACCCTGAGTCATTTCTTATGGAAAGTCTATGCACTTTTCATTTGGAAAAATAATCATGGCTTATACATTTCATAGTGGAGAGTTGAGAGGACAGGGATTTGGGTGACCACTTTATTAAAGAAAAGGACAAAGTGGGTTTCATTATCCATGGAATTCTGGTTGGGCTGCTGGGATTCAGGTAACTGTCAGTGTCACTTAGAAGGGAGATTTAGGATTATATACTGTCACAAAACAAATAACAAAATTGAAAAGACTGGTTGTTTGGGGGCCTTATGAAGACTCATATCTGTTGTCTTAATGATGAGAGAAGCCCCATTCTATGGATGTGGCTGGGGAATTATGTGGGGGGCCTGCTCTGATGGACGCTTCTACCACCATCAACCCCCTGGCATCCAGAACTCTGAGCACCACCATCCACTACTGCCCATCTGGTTCACAAATGGCAGGGCCCACAACACAGAGGTAAAGTCAAAATTTTATTTGGAGATGTTTACTGCTGCTACTAATTGAAACCCACCATCAGAGCATCAGACCTGTAATGGACATGCTTGGGGACCATAGCCCACCCACTTACAGCCCTCACCAGTTTTTGAATCCCAGGTTAGGTGCAAATCTCTTTGTGCCTCAGTCTCCCCACTTCTAACATGGGTCACTGCACAAGGATTAGCTCTGGGAATCTCATAGAAGCTGCTGTTGTGTAAACAATGAGAGGTTCAGAGTGTTCTGAGGAGACTCCTGCTGTTCCAGAAGGTCTGTGTCATTGGGTCTATGAAATTTGAGGACCAAAGGGCCTCTGAAGATGGGAGCACATTGTCCCCTGCCACGCTGGTGTGCACGCTGTGTACCCTGGCTCTGCGGCTCCCTCAGACATCTCACTCACTCCCAGCCAAGGTTGGCTTTCTAAACCCCCTACCTTCAGAACATTTATAGCTTTAATTGTGACACGAGGGCCACAGTGCCTCTGCACTCTGGTCTATTTCTGTCAGAGCCGAGTTAAGAGGAGGTGACCTGACAGTCGTGGTGTGTGCAGCCTGAAAGGTGCAGCTGGAGCCTCCTGGCAGCTGTCTGAGCACATGGGCGTTGGCTCCAGGCAGTGCGGGCTCGAATCCCAGCTCTGCCATGAATGGCCACATGCTCTTGGGGCTGACTTCTCTAATCTTGCTGAGGCTCAATTCCCCATCTCTCAATCAGGGGTTAAAAGCACCTACCACACACACAGTGTTGCTGTTCAAACTGAAATAAGTGCAGTGGGCATAGTGCGCTGCTTGGCACAAAACAGGTGCTTGGTTAATGGGAGTGGCCTTCCTCCCTCCCAGCTTCCTTCTTGGTGCAGCAGAGACTTGGCAGGCGTGAGCTGCCCAGGCCAGTCTGGAAGAAGTGGCTTCTCCTGCAGTCCTGGGCCCCACAGTGGGGCCAGTTCTCAGACTTGTGTTGCTTGGCCATTGGCAGGGCTTCCAGAACCTTCTATTGTTTTTGGCAGCAGAGGGAACAGGGGCTCCTCAGGACTTGACTTCCACCCAATCCCTGTACCAATGCTGATCCCTGCCTTGAAGTGACTGCTCTGGGGTCCTAGGCTCTCCCCAGCCTCTCTTTCCATGTCTGTATGTACCAGAGCTGGGGGGCCCAGACTCTGATGAACAAGAGTAGGAACCCTCAGCTAGCTCTTACTCTAGCCAGACACATGATCATCTAGTTGTAAGGGCCTTTGGTCATTTGCTTATGAGGACCATTTTGGAGAATATATGACATTTCCAAGAACACAGGGAATGTTTCTGCCCATACCTCCCCAAGCACCCCCCACCCTACCTCTTTCTCTCCCTCTCTCTCTCTTGCATCTTGGCCCACATAATCCCTAACTCCAGGTGCTTGACTACTGGGCTCATATCTTATTGTTCTTGCTTGCCTGGTTTGGTTTCATTTTTCCTGCAGATTTTTGGGTAAATCATCATTGATCTTTTTGAAAGTAAACAATGAGAAAATAAATCTGTGTAGTAGCTCTCTCAAACATTAACTCCTGTTGCACAGTTAACTAGTTTCTGTGTCGACCTCAGAATCAACCTTTTCTAACAAGTTTGTTGAAGAGTTTCTGGAGCTTACAATAAGTTAAAAAATACTTGTTACCATGTGCGGTTACTAATTTATGTTCATCAGAACTCCTTCAATACTGTATAAGCAGCCAATACAAAACACAGAGGTAAATCAGATGCAGAGGGCGGACTACAGCTTAGTAGCAGGATCCCTGATTTCATTTTGTTGTTGGTCAAGGAAACTTGTTGTTCACATAGAGTTTATGTCATAGACCAACTTATTATGAAAATAAGCAAATGTTGTATTTACTTACAAAATTTAGTACCATGTTAACATTTATGAAGTATGTTTATGCAAATTCTTTTTTTTTAGACAGAGTCTTGCTCTGTCGCCAGGCTGGAGTGCAGTGGCGCGGTCTTGGCTCACTGCAACCTCCACCTCCCGAGTTCAAGTGATTCCCCTGCCTCAGCCTCCTGAGTAACTGGGACTACAGGCACGCACCACCACATCTGGCTAATTTTTTGTATTTTTTTTAGTGGAGATGGGGTTTCACCGTGTTGGCCAGGATGGTCTCAATCTCCTGACCTCCTGATCCACCTGCCTTGGTCTCCCAAAGTGCTGGAATTATAGGCGTGAGCCACCATGCCTGGTCTGCAAATTCTTTTGTTTTATTATTAATACTTTAAGTTCTAGGGGTACATGTGCAAACGTGCAGGGTTTGTTACATATGTAAACAATGTGTCATGTTGGTGTGCGCACCCATTAACTTAATCATTTTACATTAGGTATATTTCCCCTAATGCCTATCCCCCAGACTCGGTGCCACCTGCCCCTTCCCCAAAATAGGACCCAGTGTGTGGATGTTCCCTTCCTGTGAGCCCAAGGTGATATCATACTGTTCAATTCCCACCTATGAGTGAGAACATGAGGGTAATTTGGTTTTTCTGTTCTTGCGAAGTTTGCTTGAGAATGATGGTTTCCAGCTTCATCCATGTCCCTACAAAGTACATGAACTCATCCTTGTTTATGGCTGCATAGTGTCGCATGGTGTATATATGCCACATTTTCTTAATCCAGTCTGTCACTGATGGACATTTGGATTGGTTCCAAGTCTTTGCTATTGTGAATAGTGCCACAATAAACATACATGTGCATATGTCTTTACAGCAGCATGACGTATAATCCTTTGGGTATATACCCAGTAATGGGATGGCTGAGTCAAATGGTATTTCTAGTTCTAGATCCTTGAGGAATCGCCACACTGTTTTCCACAATGGTTGAACTAGTTTACAGTCCCACCAACAGTGTAAAAGTGTTCCTATTTCTCCACATCCTCTCCAGCACCTGTTGTTTCCTGATTTTTTAATGATTGCCATTCTAACTGGTGTGAGATGGTATCTCACTGTGGTTTTGATTGCCTGCAAATTCTTTTAAAGTACACTTTTATACTTGCATAATGCCAGTGTAGACTAACCTCTGTAACAACCAACCTTCAAATGTCAATGTCTTAATATTTTACTTTCATATCAAAATACAAAGTGACTGAGCAGGGAGACTGTTCTAGGGTCATTCAGGGACCCTGACTTCTTCCATCCTGTGGTTCTACCTTCCTCTGGGTCCTCTTCACTCAACTTATGGATGGGCAAAAGGAAGCTTTCATCTGAGGTGGTTGTGTGAGACTGTGTGAGCTTGCAAGCACTGCCCATCCCTTACACCCACACCCCACTGGCCAGCACTCTGTTCTCTGATAAACAGTGGCGTCGTTATAGTGCTTGACTGCAAGAAAAGGAAGTGTGTGTCCAGAAAAGAGAGAAGACACATGTAGCTGAGGAGTGGCAGTTTCGGTTGTAAATATATAACCTCACCCAAGGGGGTGCTTCATCAGAAAACTTGCGGTAGGCAGAATGATGGTCTCCCCAGTGATGTCCGCGTCCTGATCCCAGAACCTGTGACTATATCACCTTCCATGCACAAGGACTTTGCAGATGGGATTAAGCTGAGAATCCTGAGATGGGGATGTTGTCCTGGATAATCTGGGCAGGCCCAGTGTTGTCACAAAGGTCCTTAGAAGTGGAAGAGGGAAGCAGGAGAGTCATACAGAGGTTTGAAGGTGCTGTACTGATGGCTTTGAAGGTAGAGGAAAGGGCAAGGAACCCAGGCAGCCTCTGGGAGCTGGAAAAGGTGAAGGAATGAATCCCAGGAGGACGCAGCCCTCCCAACACCTTAATTTTAGCACAGTGAGACCCATTTTGGACCTCTGATCTTTAAGACTATGAGACAATAAATCTGCATTGTTATAAGCCTCTAAGTTTGTGGCAATTTGTTACAACAGCCATAGGAAATGGATATGGAGCTCACTCAATGTTGTATCCCTACAATGTGTCTGATCCATTGGAGGTTCACATAGTAGGCACATTTTTTTTCACGTGGGCTTCAATGGGGGAGCAAAGAGCACCTGTGAAGCAGGAACTAAAACGATGGAGGAAGGGGGGTACCATGTCCTAAAGGTTAGGAGAGTGTTTTCACAAAGCCAAGGTAAGATAGGGTGACTGAACTTGCAAAAAGGAGGCGCCATGGAGGGCGGTGTCCTGGAAGCTGCAGAATAAGAAGCACGCCTGTTCCTTTGCTCCTGCCTCTTTGTGCCAGTGTGTGGGGAATGGAGTGGTTTCTGGTGATGACGTGGTGGCATCAGGGGCGCCACGCTTCTCTTCTGGTGAGGGAGGAGTGTGGGAGCAGAAGGATCACAGAGGGGAGGGGGAGAGAACAGGGGAGTGGTTAGGAGCTCAGACTCTGGAGTGAAACTGCTAGGTTTGAAGTCTGTCTTCATTCCCCTTCCTGTTACCTAGCAATGTAAACATAGGTATTCTATCTTCTATCTGTGTAACAAGCCACCCCAAAACCCCGTGGAGTAAACATCCATTTCATTATGCTCATTCTGTGGGTTGGACAGGGCACAGTGGGGACAGAATTTCTCTGATCTATGATATCTGGCCCTCAAGGGGGAAGGTTCAATGTCTGGGGATGACTCAACAGCTGGGGACTAGAATCACTGGGATTTCCACCTAGGCTGGAACACCTACCTGTGAGCTCTCTGTGTGTGCTAGGATTTCTCACAGCGTGGCAACCTTGGGTCACCAGACTTCTTTCTTGGAAGTCCAGGCTTCAAAGGTAAGTGCTGGGCTGGGATTGGTGGCTCATGCCTGTAATCCCAGCAATCTGTGAGGCTGGGGAGGGAGGATTGCTTGAGTTCCGGAGTTTGAGACCAGCCTAGGCAACACAGCAAGACCCCGTCTCCATATAAAGAAAAGAAAGAAAAAAAAAAAGACGAGTGCTCCAGCTCATAAGATGGAACTTGTAGCATCTTTTATGACTAAGCCTCAGAAGCCATGGTAGGTCACTTCTGCTTCATTCTATTGGTTTACAGTCAAAGCCCACCCAGATTCAAGAAAGGCATTATACTCTGCCTCTTAATAGGACCCTGGCATGGTCCAAGCAGAGCATATTAGATGGCAGATATTGTTGCAGAAGCATTTGGAGGATACCGTCTGCCACATTTGGCAATTTCTTTATTTCCTCTGAGATTTGGTTTCTTCATCAGAAGATGGTGGTGATACTGTAACATTCTCATCTGGATTAAAAATGAGAAAGCCTTGGAAACAGTGCCTGGTATGTGATAATGTCATAAGTGTCCTAAGACAGCAGAGCTCATGTGTATTCTTTCTCCTGGCTGCATCCACAGTGCCTCCTACAGTGCCTGGCATGTGAATGAACTTGAGAGGGCTGTGTCAGATTGTCAGTGTATCCAGTAGTTATTGCTGTGTAACAAACCAGCCCAAAACTTTGTGGCTTAAGACAACAACCATTTTATTTGCTGTGGGTTTTGTGATTTCAGCTGGGCTCTGCTCTCCTGGGATCATTCATGCTGTTGCAGTTCCTGGCAGTGTGGCTAAGGCTAGGTCTTATGAGGTGGCTTTACTCATGCATCTAGCAGTTAGTGCTGGCGGTCAGCTGGAACGCCTTGGTTGGCGTCCACATGGCCTGTCCAGCAGGCTAGTTCAGGCCTATTCTCATCCTGGCCTCAGGGCTCCCATTGTAGCCAGGAGAGCAAGCCCTGATAAGTGGGTGCTTCTTAAGCCTCTACCTGTGTCTCATTTGCTCATTTCCTATTGTCTACAGCAAGTCACATGGATTCAAGCCTGGATTCAAGGAATGAAGAAATAAACTCCACTGCTTGGTAGGAGAAACAGTAAAGTCATATCACAAAGTGCACAGAGATAGGAGAAATCATTACAGTGATCTTTGCAAAATTTCCCACAATAACTGAAATAACTGAAATGCAGGCTAGAGGTTGGGAACGGGTGGAGGCTCAGTTAGCCTGAGACGGAGGTGGCGGGAAGAACTGCTGGGCACATGCAGTCGATCCACAGACATGTGTCAGGGGGCTTCACTCCAACTTCTGGCTTACACCACAAGGAAATGGATTGTTTCACATAACAGGGGGTGCAGAGGCAAGACAAGCAGCTCGGCTGAAATGGCCACTCAGCAAGGTCCTCTGCCACCAGGTTCTTTCCATCCATTCTCTGCTTTTTGGCAAGGGCTTTGTCCCTTAGGCTCTCATAAGATGACTGCAGCAACTACCAGAGTCACATCTAGGTACAGGTCGGGGAAAGAGCAGAAACCTTTCTCTGAATCCAGCCCAGCAGTCTTCCTCTTATGGTTCCTTGGCAAGGACTGGGCCAACAGGATGGTACTACCATGGTTGGCTATATGGTTTCCCAGGGTTGTGTAACAAAGTACCATGCACTAGGTGGCATGAAGAAATAGAATTGTATTTTCTCACACTTCTGGAGACGGGAAGTCCAAACTTGCAGAGTCAGCAGGGCCATGCCTCCTCTGAAGCCTGGAGGGGAATCCTCCCTTGCCTCTTCCTAGCTTCTGGTGGTTTGCTGGCAAGTCCTGGCCTTTGTGGCTCGTAGATGTATGATTCCAATCCTCTGTCTTCACATGGCATTCCCTCTGTGCCTTCACATCAGCTTCCCTGTCTGCATGTCTGGGTCCAAATTTTTCCTTTCCATAAGAATACCAGTCAGATTAAGTCCCACCCAAATAACCTCATTTCAACTTGATCTTCTCTGTAAAGACCCTATTTCCAAATAAGGTTACATTCTGAAGCACTGCTGGTTAGGATGCTGACATATCTTTTTTAAGGGACACAATTCAACCCATTATCCTGGCTAAGAAGATGAATCATCTGAGGTGGAATAGATGTTGGGAGAGAACCACGGTGACCCCTACAGCCACCGAATGAGTCAATGAGTGAGTGAATGGGTGAACATGGTACACAGGGCTTCACATGGAGTCAAGCGATAGCTTTCTGGTGAGCCTTGGAGTATAATTTTAGCCCTGGAACTCACTGAGGATATTTGGGCACTTGTGCCTTCTGCTTACGACAGATTGTTGATCACAGTTATGATTTATCTCTGGCTGCGTCTTTGGGCAGGAACGCAACCCCTCGAGGAGAATAAATCCTGCTCCTCTGGGGAATTTTGACGAACCACATTATGACATGGTTTCAAGGAATGTATCGTGGTGGAAAAGTCCAGCCTGCTTATACAGACACTCAGCAAGTAACCGCCAAGCACCCCCTTGTACACACAAACCATCATCACCAGGGCAACTGCAGGACAGCAGACAGCTACCTAGCAACACGGCTTCCCCATCCAGCACCTTCCATTACCCTAAGGCAGCTCCGCCAGTGGAAAAACGAGATTTCACTGGGGGAGGGAGAGGGCACCTGTGGAGACCCTACTGTCAAAGCTTACTGAAGTTGCCTTGTTGTTTTAGAATCTGCTTAGGTCTACCCTGTCTCCAAATGTACTATGCACTTCTTAAGAAGCGAAACTTAAAATTTGCACCCACCATTGAAAGTTCTGAGTAAATACATAATGCCAGATTAAGGATTGCCACATTTTTGAGTAGGCACTGTGTTCTTTTGAGGAGGAAGGAACAGGGACTTCCGAGTGCCCCTGGGAATGTCTAGAGTTAAAAGTAAAAACCTTATCTTAGTCTTTTAGAGATTCATCATAGTAGATCCTTTAAAATTGCAGTTGTATCCACAGAGAGCTAGCAGTCACTCAGTTTTTATTGGAATTGCTTTTTCTTTCAAGGACAGGTGTTTTGACTGATGGACAGGGGAGAGAAGTGGGGCAGAGAAATCCTTCTGCAGCCTGGGAACCTTGAGGAGGGCAGACCTACACTAACATGGGTACTCAGGAGCTGTTGAGTGGTAGAGAAAAAGGCACAGAAGTGGAAGGAGAAGGACAGCAGAAACCGCTATGATTCTGCCCAGCACAGGGACATGGGAAGCCATCTGTCCTCCCACCTACAGCAACCTTTGCTGGCTGGAAAAGAGTGCTTTCTTTGTCCAGTAGCAGTGCCTTCTCTTAGAGGCTCCCTCTGCTAGTTGATGGTGCCACCATCCAGCCTCCCTTCTCCTTTGTCCCTGTTGTACCTCGAATCCTTCTCTTCCTCCCCATTTCCATGATGATGCTTAATTTAGATCCTGAACTCTCTTCCTGTCCTCCTCCCTCTGTCTCTTTCATTCTCCTCTCTGCCCAGATGGTCTTGTTGAACAGCTCATCCAATCATGCCATTCACGCAGGACATCTTTCATTTGCTCATCTGATCCACTCTCTGCCCTTCTCTATCCTGCTTTTTGCCCTGGGAGGCTGACCCATATGGGCCATGACAATGGCCTCCCTTGGCCTCTGGCTTCTGTTCGGTTTGGCCAGTGTTGGGAAACCTGCAGGGGGTCAGATGGTGGGGAGAGTGAGGTTAGAGTATTTATGCCCTAGCTTCCTTACTGCAACCAAAGGCCACAGCTTCTTCCAAAGTGACAACCTTCACATGACTTCAGGAACTGCCCCTTCCAGATCCCTTCCTGCTCGGTAGCCCTGACATCACTTGCTCTGCATAGAGCATTTCACCTAGTAGTGGTACTACATGCTGCCCAAACCTTAGTAAATAGTCCCTTCATAAGACTCCTCAGATTACCCTCGTCTGAATGTGTCATCTCTTTCTGCTGGGTCCCTGAGTGATTCAGTTCTCCTACTCAACACCCTCAATGGTACCCATTGGCCTTTAAAATAAAGTCCCAGGCTAGGCACTGTGGCTCATGCCTGTAATTCCAGCACTTTGGGAGGCAGAGGCAGGCAGATCACCTGAGGCCAGAAGTTCGAGACCAGCTTGGCCAACATGGTGAAACCCCATCTCTACTAAAAATACAAAAAAATTAGCCAGACATGGTGGTAGGTGCCTATAATTCCAGCTACTTGGGAGGCTGAAGCAGATGAGTCACATGAACCTGGGACGAGGAAGCTGCAGTGAGCTGAGATCGCAACATCACACTCCAGCCTGGGCAACAAGAGCAAAACTCCATCTCAAAAATAAATTAATTAATTAATTAAAGTCACGTCCCCATTGATGATTTTGAGATTGAAAGCCCTGTAGCATTCAGCCCCAGGTTACCTTTCCAGCTTGATGCTTGCCACTGGCCCTCACTCCAGAATCTAATCATAGTGAGTCGTTTGCATTTCCTCTCAGACATTTGCACCTCTGCACACACTGTGCCTTACTTCAGAGCTGCCTTTCTCCACTTATTGGCCTCAGGAAAACATGGTTATCTTTTAAAATTTTATTTTATTTTAAGTTCCGGGGTACATGTACAGGACATGAAGATTTGTTAAACAGGTAAATGTGTGCCATGGTGGTTTGCTGCACCTATCAACCCATCACCTAGATATTAAGCCCAGCATGCTTTGGCTATTTTTCCTAAAGTTCTCCCTCCCCCATCCCACTCCCTGAAAGGCCCCAGTGTGTTTGTTCCCTTCCCCGTGTTCATGTGTTCTCATTGTTCAACTCGCACTTATGAGTGAGAACATGCGGTGTTTGGTTTTCTGTTCCTGCGTTAGTTTGCTGAGAATAATGACTTCCATCTCCATCCATGTCCCTGCAAAGGATGTGATCTCATTCCTTTTAATGGCTGCATAGTATTCTATGGTGTATATGTACCACATTTGCTTTATCCAGTCTATCATTGATGGGCATTTGGATTGATTCCATGTCTTTGCTATTGTGAATAGTGCTGCAGTGAACATATGTGTATACATGTCTTTGTAACAGAATGATTTATATTCCTTTGGGTATATACCCAGTAAAGAGATTGCTGGGTCAAATGGTATTTCTGGTTCTAGATCTTCNGTTCATGTGTTCTCATTGTTCAACTCGCACTTATGAGTGAGAACATGCGGTGTTTGGTTTTCTGTTCCTGCGTTAGTTTGCTGAGAATAATGACTTCCATCTCCATCCATGTCCCTGCAAAGGATGTGATCTCATTCCTTTTAATGGCTGCATAGTATTCTATGGTGTATATGTACCACATTTGCTTTATCCAGTCTATCATTGATGGGCATTTGGATTGATTCCATGTCTTTGCTATTGTGAATAGTGCTGCAGTGAACATATGTGTATACATGTCTTTGTAACAGAATGATTTATATTCCTTTGGGTATATACCCAGTAAAGAGATTGCTGGGTCAAATGGTATTTCTGGTTCTAGATCTTCGAGGACTCACCACACCATCGTCCACAATGGTTGAACTAATTTACATTCCCACCAACCGTGTAAAAGCCTTCCTATTTCTCCACAGCCTTGCCAGCATCTGTTGTTTCTTGACTTTTTAATAATTGCCATTCTGACTGACATGAGATGGTATTTCATTGAGGTTTTGATTTGCATTTCTCTAATGATCAGTGATGTTGAGTTTTTTTTTATAATGTTTGTTGGCCACATGAATGTTTTCTTTTGAGAAGTGTCTGTGCATGTCAATACCATTCAGGACAGAGGCATGGGCAAAACTTTCATGACAAAATCGCCAAAAGCAATTGCAATGAAAGCAAAAATTGACAAATGGGATCTAATTAAACTAAAGAGCTTCTGAAAGCAAAAGAAACTACCATCAGGGTGAAAAGGCAACCTACAGAATGGGAGAAAAATTTTGCAATCTATCCATCTGAAAAAGGTCTAATATCCAGAATCTACAAGGAAATTAAACAAATTTACAAAAAAAAAATCCCATTAAAAAGTAGGCAAAGGACATGAAAGTGTCTATCTTTTAAGGCCTCACATAAAAGTGTTAAACATCTAGGGCAGTTCCTGGTAATTGGCAAATTCTCAGTCACTACATATGTGATGAATAAATACATAAATAAATAAAAATTATCGAGTGCCTTGTCCTTTTCTTCAGGTTCTGTGTCATTATGTCCGGTATCATGTAAAGGCATGTTTATGGATACAGGACTTGATGCTTAATGAAAGAGATTTTGTACTAACGTAAACCCCAGGCACTATACAGTCTTCTGCCCTAAGTTTTGGGGCTGAATGGCGAATGGGAAATGAGGCTTCTAAGCACAAACCAGCACAAAGTTATATAACCTTAATCAAAGCTTGGGAGGGAACAACGTCATCATCCCCATCAGGCTGTCTCTGATGATTCCTGGATGAATCACTGTCGGAAAAAATAAGAGTGAATGTTCTCAAGCAGCAGACATGTAATCAGTGGGAAAATTCTTCCCTTTAGGGCTTTCTCATTGAGTAAATATTCCTCTGCTGTGAGCTTCCCCAAGAGGCAGTGCCCTGGTGAGTTGCTGGGGGCAGTGGGAGGCAGCCCAGGTCCATTAGCAAGATTGCACTTGGAGCCAGGGCAGGGAGGCATGCTTGGGAGGGCGTCAGAGGGCCTGGAATGTTTTGGATCTGTCCTCATTCAGGTGGAACCTCTAACAGAGCAATTCTCCAATCCTCCTTTGCTCTGGGTCTGGTGGCTAAAGAAATAATCTTTTAGAAAGTAAGAAACTCTGATTAGTGGGTCCCTGTGGAAAGGGAGGCTAAGGAAGAGGATTTAGCTTTTTCTCATTTTTTCTCATTTTTTACCTTTCTCTATAAATAACATGCATGAGGGTTTTATTTATTTATTTATTTATTTTTTAATTAAAAAAACAAATGTAATAAATACTATTTAAAATCAGTGCAGCTACTGTACTTCTAGGATTTTCCAAGATAGCCCTGAGTTCAAATATGCTATCCCTTTGATCTCATACACTAAAGACATGTTCCAGAAATTTTAACAACATTTAGAAATAAAACTTCCTCCCCAATTTGGAAGTACCGCCAAATCTTAGACCTCAGTTTCCAATTTCTAGTATAGAAAATATATTCAAAATTTTTCTTTAATAAGAACATTCCTTTTTTTTTTTTTCCTCTCTGGGAGTCCTCTCCAAATGCTCAGAATAATTATAGATGAACAGTTTTAGGAATCTGAGGATGTGAACATGCCTTTATAGGGTTGTGTGTGTCTGCCAACCCCTAAGCCTAAGAGAGTAGTTCCCCAGGTACTAGGACCACCAGGGGCACCCACCATGTCCAGAGATGGGGGATACTTTCTGAGTTGTCCCCAGTTATAGATCCTGCTGATGACAGGACTGCTGCTGTCTGTTCCTGTTCCAAGGTCTCGTCTTTTCTGTGCATCTTCATCTTACCTTTTCTTGGTGATTGCTGACTCTCCTACAGCAGAGACAAGATATTCCAAGAACCTGAGTCTGATGATATCATTTAAGATTCTAGATCAAGCTTCTCTTAAAGGCAGGCCTATCATTATATTTTGTTTCAAGTCCACAGATTCTCCTTTTTTGTTAAACTATTTATGTGAGTTTTTGGTCTTGATAGAAAGATTTGTAAGTGCTGTGCTCAAGGCAGTTTGGGGTCTATTCCGGGTCTCTGGGCCTAGTGAGCATCCTAATATCTCCTCCCTGTGCTGTCCCGGGCTGTCCTGCAGAACCATCATGCCTCAGGTTCCAGAGTTGGCAGTGCTATCCTGCCAACAGCTCTGCTCAAGCCCCCATCCTGAGTCGTCTCCTCTGACTTCCTGTCTGATGGCTGGGGTCCCACTACCCTTGGACTAATCTTCACATGACAACTGTTCACCATGTCCTTAACCAATTGAGTCTGGAAACCACAATGAACTGAACCCAAGATCAGGGAGTGCTGGGCTCAGTTATGGAGGACTGCAGTAGCAGAGTCTGGAACAATGAGGCAGGGACAGGCAGTGAGAAGAGAGAGAAACAAAGGCACATACAGATTAATTTCTCTGGAGAAGTTTTTCCATCTGAAGTATCTCTGCAGGTTGAGCAATTCTGGACCTGTGGTCTCCTTCCCAAAGTATCTGTTGCAGTTGTCTAACAAAGAGAGCAAAGGCACCACAACTTGGAAAACAATGTGTTGTTATCTGGTAAGGGTGAAGAAACACATCCTGTGACCTAGCAATTCCACTCTTAGGTATAAACCCTGGGGAAATATGTGCATATTTGCTTCAGGATATGCATACCAAGAATACTTATTGCAGCATCACAGTATTTAAAACCTGGAAACAGTATTTAAAACCTGGAAACAACCCAAATGTTCATCAATAGTAGTATGGATGAATAAATATGGCATATTTAGCCAGTGGAATACTATACAGCCATGAAAATTAATTCACTACAGCTACCACAACAACATGGATGAATCTCATAGACACAATTGAGCAAAAAAAGCCAGATATGGAGAAACCCCATAAACTCCATAATGTGATTCTATTCATGTAAAGCTCAAAATAGGTAAAATGAAACTATTTTCTTTAGGGATGCAAACTCAGGTGGTAAAACTAAAGGGAAAAGAAGGAGACACCACAAATTCTAAGGGACAGGGGATGAGTGTGATCAGATAGGGCCACGCAAGGGGTTTGGGGTGCTGGCAATGATTCATGTCTTTCTTTTTTCTTTTTTGAAACGGAGTCTCACTCTGTCACCCAGGCTGGAGTGCAATGGCGCAATCTCAGCTCACTGAAACCTCCACCTCCCGGGTTCAAGCAATTCTCCTGCCTCAGTCTCCCGAGTAGCTGGGATTACAGGCATGTGCCATGACACCCGGCTAATTTTTTGTATTTTTAGTAGAGATGGGGTTTCACCCTGTTGGCCAAGCAGGTCTCAAACTCCTGACCTCAGGTGATTCACCCATCTCAGCCTCCCAAAGTGCTGGGATTGCAGTGGTGAACCACTGCACCCAGCCAATGATTTATGTCTTGACATGAGTAGTGAGGACATCGGTGTTTGCTTTATAGTTATTTATTAGAATGTATAATTTTCTATGCACTTTTCTGCACATGCATTCATTTCCATAATCTAAAAAGTAGAAGTTGGAGGCAGCCTTGTTTTAAGAGGAGGTTGGATGTCAGTGTCACCCTCCACTTTCTTTCCACTTCCAAATTTACCATTGTGGTCCCAGAAGAGAAGTCTCTGTTTGGTGCTCATGTCCCCACCCTTCTCCTGGATCCCCCATCCCCTGGGGATCAGTCCTGAGACCTCCAGCACTGTCAGAAGCAAACTCATCCTTGACTGCACCTGACTCAGCCATCCCTGATGGCATCTTCTGGGCTCTTGTGCTCCCAAGGATGTAATTGAGTGTGCTATGTGGGGAGACAGTCTGTCGTGATTTCCTCAGTTGGAAACCAAGTGGAAATAAAAATAGTTGTGCCAGATTGTCGGTGTGCATCACAGCTCAGGAGTAGCCCTGGGATGCCTGGGCCTGGGCTGGAACCTGGCATCCATGTTGCATGCCCGATTTCCTCCACCTCCTCCGCTCAGGGTGCTGGTGTGCATGCCAGCTCTCTGACTGAGACAGGAAGATTGCGTTTAGCTCAGGCACCTTCTCATCAAGACTATTTCGGAGGGTTCAGAGGGCTTGTTTCTGAAGCACCCGGCAGGCAGCCTGGCATAAAGCAGGTGCCCAGTGACCAGTGGGGATCAGCTGTCCCTTGCTGCTTTGAGTTGGGCAACACTGAGGGTGGGACTAAGGAGGTCATTGCCCCTTAAGAAGAGCCTAGAGCAAGTTATCTCTGAGGCCCTCAGAAGCTTTGTTCAAGGGACATTAAGTCCCTTTGTTTGGGGCTGGGGAGTACTGAGACTACAGTTTGGGAAAATGTTGGTCTCTGGGATGTAGGCTGTCTGATGACTAGTTGTGCAAACAGAACCTCGGACTTCCCTCCACCTTTCTCTCCTTTGTCCCCAGAAAGTTCAGGGTCAGCAAGCTCAGGGTCGGAAACCCTGCACTCAACTCCTTTGCTAGGGATTTGTGGAGGCTGATCGAAGCACTCAAGGTGGCCAGGGCTGCCGGGCAGTGTTGGCATCCTGCTGATACAAAAAGTCAGCTTGGATCTCCAGCTCCCACTCCTCAGATGAAGCTGGCAATTTCCTGGACCAACCACACTTGGAGAGAACCAAGCTTGCAGGGAACTCAGAGAAGCCTAGGCAGGTCACAGTGGACAGGAGGGATGTGGGACTGGCAGGAGGAAGTCAGGAAGGAGCCTTGATCACTGACTGCAAATAAAAGCTTCATGTGGTGCAATGAAATCACCCTATATGGCTTGAGAGGAAATTCTCTGCAAGGAGCTGCATGCAAATAGGTCATCAAGTAATGGCAAAAATATGCAGCCAAATGGAGGTGCCGCTGCAGTTTCTGTGTCTCTGAGGACTAGATAAACTCCAGGAAGGACTCAGGGCTTGATGCCACAGAGGAGGGGGAATAAGAGATTCTCCTTCTGCCCTCATGAGCCCCTTAGCCAGCATCCTGCCTCCTGCTTCCCATCTTTCCAAGGGGATCCGCCCTGAGTCTGACCAGCATCCCTGTGTTCCCTGTGGTTGGGATCAGGCAGGGACACAGAGATTGCTTGAGACACTCTCTGGTGACTAATGCAGTATACTTGAACAGGAAACAGACTGGAAAGGACTTAGGAGGAGCTATAAATAGCCTGTGTCCTAAAAAAAATGAACTTGGGAAGAAATAGAATTAACAAACTGGGAGGAGAATGAACCTGGAGGAGAACGAGGAGATCACAGGCTTCAAGCAAGACCAAGCCTTCTCTTGGGAAATGAGTTTTTCTCCCAGATGGAGCTCCATCTACCCTTGCAGGATCAGCTCCCCTAAGTGTGGCCTGCTCCACCCGGGGGTTGACCAGCCAGCTCAACCTGCCTGCCAATATGATGCCTGGAATTGTCTGTGGTTCTGGGGACCAAACCTTGTCAGGAATATCATGTAAGGGTGTGTATGTGCAGAATGGCAGTGGCTGAGGCTCAGGGTTCAAGGACTATGGACCATGGTGGGAAAGTAGAGAATTGGAGCAGTGACAGGTCAGGGACATCCCTTCTGATGTTCCTCAGTTATCTCCTGTTCTCTGGGCTTCAGCAATCTGCTGTCATCTCGAACCCCGTGAGGGGAGGGGTAAGTCAGGCAGAAGAATGAGCTCAGGTAGGATGGCATGTCAGCAGCCTGGAGTCTGACACCAGCCAAGACACTCAGTGGCAGAGTAATGCAGAATAAACATTCCGTTTCACTAAGACTGGTTCCTTTTCTGTAAGATTGAGAGGTTAGACTAGTTCACTGGATTTGAAATCTTTTTATTTTTCAAAGCTGCATAACCTTTCTGCAAAGGAAATCACAAGGGAAGAACAGTGCTGCCCTGGTTAAGGTGGAGACTCAGGTTTTCTCACACTTATACTCAACCATTTCCGGTGTGGTAGCCCTGAGAACCTGCCACAGTGCACCAGGGCGTCGCCCAGCACTGTTGAAAGCCACAGGACTGGAGCACTTGGCAAGTTTGGCTGGCCACCCAAACACAACTCCTCACAGTTTCCTTCTGTCTTTCCTTTCTCCACAGAGGCTGGAAAGCTAAACCAGTGAAAGGTAACCCTGAGCAATGGAGGCTTAACTAATGATGTCAGTCAAAACAGAGCAGGAACTTCTAATTCACACTGCCCAGCTAACTTCTTCCTCTTCTTCTTCTTTTTTTTTTTTTAAAGACAGCATCCTCCTGTCTTTAGGCTGGAGTGCAGTGGCATGATCATGGCTCACTGCAGCCTCAAACTCCTGGGCTCAAGCAATCCTCCTGCCTCAGCCTCCCAAGTAGCTGGGATGACAGAGGCATGCCACCACACATGGCTCCTAGCAAACTTCTTAATGTCCTCATTAGTTATTGTGATAGACTGATTGCAAAAACAGCCACAATCCTCCATCCCTTCAAGTCCACACCCTCTGCATCCTCAATCCACACCCTCTACAATGTGACTGTGTAGCTCCTCCCATCAAGAGACAGAATCCATTTCCCCACCCTTTGAATATGGGTCAGCCTTGAAATTTCCTTTAAACAATGTTGATTGAAAGTGACAGTGTGCCAGCTCCACGCTTAGGTCTTAAGAAGCCTTGTGTCTTCTGTCTCTCTTAAACCCCTCCTGCTGCCATGAGAACAAGCTGGGGCTGGCCTATGGGAAATGAAAGATCCCACAGAGCAGAGCTGAGTTGTCCCAGCAGAGGCCACCCCAGGCCAGCCAGCCTCCGGCCAACCTGCCAGCAGACCCGAGATGCATGAGCAACTAGACTCACGAGAAAGAATACATGTTGTTTTAAGGTATATGTTTTGGGGTAGTCTATTTTTGTTCTAGTACTTATTGTAGAGTAACACACCACCCCAAAACTTAGTGATTTAAAACAATGTATTACATACTCATTTATTACAATCTCCCAAGGTTCTATGCATTGACTAGTCTCAGTGGGGCAATTCCCACCTGGGGCTTTCAGATGATTACAGTCAGATGTCGACTGGGGCTGCAGGTATCTGAAAGGTTCAGCTTGATTGGGTGCCTGGGATAGCTCACCCAGGTGGCTGGCACTGGATGCCAGCTGTCATGCTGGACTCAGCTGGGCTGTCGACTGCACATGGCCTCTGCATGGGCAAGGGATTTTCATATCGTGGTGCTGGGTTCCACAAGGCAGGAAGAGGATGCTAGGCCAGGTAAGAGTTGTGGCAGCACTGGCATGGCATCACTTCCTTTCTATTCTATTGGTCCAAACAATGACAGCATCGACCCTTGGAAACACAGATGTCACTTTTTGATAGGGAAATAGCAAGGTCACATTTCAAAAGAGAATATAGGATGGGAGATATTGTTGGGGCCGTCTTTGGAAATTACAGTCTGCCACAGTTGCATAGCATTATTGAAGCAATGAGTAACAGAGACAGACATTTTTATTTTCCAGGGTTCCCTCTTCCTTGCAGCACTGCTTTCCGTCCAGCCTTCCTGCCTACCCACTTCATAATACACAGGGAATGGCAAACACTGAGCAGCTGGAGAGGAAGGCCTGCAGGGCCCTCCTGAGCTTTGTCACCAGCTCTTGGCTCAGCAGGAAAGAATGCAGTGACTGACCAGTGATCACTGCTTCAAGGGCCAGGAGTAGGTGGGAAGGCCCTGGTATGAATGAGCTTGTACCCTTCACCTCTCTGTGTCTTGGTTTCCTCTTTCACATTTTTCTAAGGATTCTTCAGCATGGGTATGAGGAAATACAATTGTCTAATTTCATTAGTGAGTGGATCCAGGCAATGCAAGCCAAGTGCTTTGCTAGTACTAGGTGCTGTGGAGGAAAAAAATAGATTGTTCACAGGTTCAAGTTGAGATTCTCACCTTATTACTCACACAGTGAGACTAAAGGTATCAATTTCTGCTCTCCCCAGCCTGGCCTACTCACAGGAACTAGAGATCTTCAGCTGTCTTATTTAGCTTCACCCAGGCCCAGGAGCTGCTGAAATTAGACCTGGCCTTGTAGTGGGAACCCCATCTGGGCAGTGGGAGAGAAATGGTTAAGATCTGTGCTCATCGCATGTTCTCGATCAAAAGTGGAAGCCAAACAATGGGAACACACGGACACAGGGAGGGGAACAACACACACTGGGGGCCTGTGGCAGGGGCAGGGGGAAGGAGAGCATCAAGTCAAATAGCTAATGCATGCTGGGCTTAATACCTAGGTGATGGGTTGATAGGTGTAGCAAACAACCATGGCACGTGTTTACCTATGTAACAAACCTGCACATTCTGCACGTGTATCCTGGAACTTAAAGTAAAACTTAAAAAATTGAAAAATAATTAAAAAGAAAAAAGATCTGTATTTATGACCCAAGTTTCCTTGAGGAGGCTCCCCGCCTTGGGCCTCCACCTCTGTTCTCAGCTCCAGCCTTTCCCCAGTGCAATCTGGGTAACTGAGCTTCTGCCCCAGGTTTTCCAGTGAGTGACAAGTCCCCTCAACCCCATCCAGCTGAGATTCTATGGTGTTGCCAACTTCTCGTATCATTTTTCCTTTTAGACCACACCCTGTTCCTGAATCCAAAACCACTTCCTGTTTCCAACAGGAAGTTCCTTCAGAAGCTAGATGCTGTCACCCACCTGAAAACAAGTATCTTTGGCAAAAGTCAGAGACTCTTCCTGTCAGAGCCCTGCCCACCTGCCTGAGAGCCCCTGCCAGGTCAACAGCCAGTATGTTAACCCCCCTGAGGGCCCTTGGCCCCCGCTACTCCTGTCCCGGCATGTCTCAGAGCTGAGCCCAGAGGGTTACGATAGGAAGAAGGCAGATGCCTCCCATACTGACTAGGTTTTTGGCTTGCTTTGGTACCAACATCCTGTCTGCCCTGTTTCCTACTGAGGGGCAAACTGGACTGATTTTTAATTAAGCCCATTTCCCAGAGAGCTTGGGGGAGAGATAGCCTCATAGAATTCCTTCAGTAGTTATCAGAAGGAGCCCCTGTGGAGGCGGAGGTTGCAGTGAGCAGATCGCGCCACTGCACTCCGGCCTGGTAAGACTCTGTCTAAAAAAAAAAAAAAAAAAAAAAGAAGGAGCCCGGGTTGGGGTGGGAACAGGAGAGAGGGAGGGGGGAAAGTGAAGTTGCAAGTCCGGAGTGGTTCCTTCCTGGCTGAATGCCCTAGCAATGCACCTTAGGTAATGGGCAACTCACCTGAGCATCTGAGCCCACAGAAGTGCCAGCCCCTCCCTGCAGTGCCTTCCCTGCAGGGCCCACAGCCACGCCCTCAGTGCACACACTCTCCTTCCTATCTGTCCACTGACACGTGGGGATGACCTTTGAACAATGTCCAGCAAATCAAGCAAAATAAAGGGAATCACATCCTCTGTAATACATCTGTTTGGTAGAACATTTGAACAGAGAAAACATTCCCCAGAGCTCCACCCCTAGCGATAGTTTCTTTTTTTCTTTTTTTCACCCAGGTTGGAGTGCAGTGGCGCAATCTTGGCTCACTACAACCTCTGCCTCCCAGGCTCAAGCAATTCTTCCACTTCAGCTTCTAGAGTAGCTGGGACAATAGGTGCACACCACCACACCTGGCTAATTTTTTGTATTTTTGGCAGAGACGAGGTTTTGCCATATTGCCCAGGCTGGTCTCAAACTCCTGAGCTCAGGTCATCCACCTGCCTCAGCCTCCCAAAATGCTGGGATCATAGGCATGAGCCACGACACCCAGCCTTCTAGAGACAGTTTCTATATTCTACAGAGGTTTTCATTTTTATTTGTTTAACCAAATTAAACTCTTCAGTTCATCTTTCTGGTGCTTCCTTTGGTCTTTAGCTGAGTTCATCTCCAAAACTAGAGGCCATAGGGTTGCTGTGGTTTTTCTGTCCCCATCATAAAGGGTAGTGCTCCCTCAGTGATTAGTTTCAGGATTCTTCCCAATACAAATCAGGCCTCCAAGAACCATGTCCTCTTTAGAGAGGATTCCTAACCTTCCTCCTCTTCCTCCTCTTCTTACTGCAAGGGAAATACAAGATCAGTCTGGAATGGGCTTCCAGACTCGTAGGACCTCCCCCAGGACACAGACTCTGGGAGAGGGAAGAGGAGGGCAGGTATGGAGCCTTCACCACCACCAGCTTCCCTCATGCCCTCTTCTCTCCCTTCCCCTCTTTCTCAACTTCCTCCTTTCCCTCTCTTCTTTCCATGGTCTCTCCCTGCCCCTGTGTCTCCTCTTCCTTTCCTTCCCTTCCTCCCTTCTCTTCTCCCTTCCAGAGCAGGCAGCAGTGAGCAGGTGGCACTGAACTTAGATTCCACCGTCACAGGTGGGTAGATCTTGGTTCACAATCCTGTCATTGACTAGCTACATAGCCCTGATTGGAGGAGTCACTTTAGCTCCCTGAGCCTTTGTTTCTCACCTGCAAAATGGAGATTTTACCCACCACTGTGGTGCAAAGTAGGACAAAGTATCCTTTAACCTAAGGCTTGACACATGACACTCATCAAACATTGCTGAGCTCTAATCTGTATCAGGATGTGGTAAGTGTCTACTGGGTGCTGGGACAAAAGGTACAGAAGAGAGCAAGGCAGAGATCCCTAAACAGACCTCTGTTGTGATCTTTGTTGTAATACATGGTAATTATTTGTTTCCAAAAGAGGTGGAAAGAGACATAAATAGCATCTACCACCAGGCATTCAGGCACCAGCTGTGAAGGCCTTCTGCACATTGAAAAACACACAGTAGCCTAGTGGCTGGAAGGAAAAGTCAACTCCAGTTCCCCCAGCAAAATATTGCCCCATTCAGTCTTTTCAGCTCATTGGTTTGCCTGAAATCAGTTGTTTCTCCCTGGGGGAGCAATCTTTAAAATGGTGAGGGGAGTATGCGTCTGATGGGCCTGCACGTGTGCCTGTGGAACAGGGTGGGCTCAGAGCCCCATGCAGGCCCATGAAGTCCCCTCAGAGCCACCAGTAATGGGTTGTCATAGGGTCCCAGAAAATGCCTGTCTGCTTGGTGAGATTTAGGCTGGGTTGTCAGAGGTTTCACTTGGTGTGCCTGACTCATTTAGGGGACTGCCTGAAGTGCCATGTGAGAAAGGAGGCTGAGGCCTTTGGGTCTGGAGGAAGAGAGCACTAGGGTGGATTAGCAGTATCTGCCGCAAGTGGAATTTGGAGGCGACAGAAGTCGTGCGTTCAGCTTATTTGCCATCTCTGGGTTGGTCTCACCTTGGCAGTTGGTACCTGTGGCTAGGCTCCACAGTAGCTGGGGAGATGGGGAGAAGGGGAGTGCTGGCTAGTCTCTGCTCACACGCAGTGAGAAGTCTCTCAGAGGCTCTTTGTTCTGCTGCTAGGGATGCCTTGGGAATGATGCCCTGGGGTGCACTGCCACATCCCACACAAAAGGTCTCGATAGCTGGAGAGCCTTACCAGGTGCATGGAGGGGAAGACCATAAAGATGGGGATTCCTCTCAAAGTAATACATGCATTGAATGAAATGCCTACTTCAATAAGGAATTTCACAAACCTTTACAAGCTAATTCTAAAGTTCATATGGAAGAGAGAGGTCAGAGAATAGCTTAAATGTCTTTGAACAAGGAGGAGAGACTTAGCTTGCCAGCTATTAAAATACATTATAAAGGCACTGATGTTAAAGAATCATCTCACAAATAGACAAACAGACAACGGAGCAGAAGATAGGGAACAGAAAGAAGCTCACCTGTATCTGGATAACATTGACAGGAAAAACAAATTGTAATGTCACGCACAGGAGTCTTCATGAAGGTAAGGTGTTTAAAAACATTTTTAAAAGTATAAAACATTGTTTAGAAACATATGCCTTTGTAGGAAGTACATAAAAACATGCATTAGAATGATGAACACCAAATTCCAGAGAAAGGGAATGGATTCCTGTGGGACACAGAGTATGCATTAACTATGTTTATGTCTTTAAAGGAAGAAAATATTTGAAGCAGATATGGCAAATGAAGAAGATTCATGAAAGCTGGATGGTGGCGCATGAGCGTTTGCGATGTCATACTTTGTTTCCTTTTGTTTGAAATATTAGCATGGCCAGGCATGGTGGCTCACGCCTGTAATCCTAACATTTTCCAAGGCTGAGGTGGGGGGAATCACTTGAGTTCAGGAGTTCAAGATTAGCCTGGGCAACATAGTGAGACCTCATCGCCAAAAAAAAAGAAAGAAAAGAAAATGAAATATTAAGGAAAAAAAATCCCCATGTCCCTGGTCTGCAGGATTCCCCAATAGCCTGATTACGGCTTGGGAGGGGAAAAGGAGGGGTGTTTTTGTCTATTTCTCACATATGACACTCAATGACTTCACAATCATTAATTCATCACTCACTAAGGGTCATGCACTGAGGTACCAAGACTAATGAAGGTCCAGTCCTCCCCAGTCTAGGAGGCAGGTAAATGATCATACTGTGACAAATGCTCAAACGGGGATGTGCTTGCAAAGGCTAGGGACAGCGCAGGAGGAAGGAGCAATCCATTCTGCTGAGAGTGTGAGTACTGAGAAAGCATGGCATTGGGCTTGAAGGATGAGGAAAGCGGCACGTGAGTAAAGAAAACAAAGGAACTGTCTGTCATGTTGTGGGCTGGAGGGCAGCATTCACACGGGACAAGTGATTCAGAAAGATCCTTCTGGCAGGTAGTGGGCAGAAAAATGAGTGAAGTCAGAGTGATGGACTAGGAATCCACTGAAAGTGGATTTAAATGAGAAGTGATGAAAAACTCAGCTACAGCTGGGCGCGGTGGCTCACACCTGTGATCACAGCATTTTGGGAGGCCAAGGCGGACGGATCACAAGGTTGGAGTTCAGGACCAGCCTGGCCAACATGGTGAAACCACGTCTCTACTTTAAAAAAAAGAAAAAAAATTAGCCAGGCATGGTGGTGGACACCTGTAGTCCCAGCTACTCGGGAGGGTGAGGCAGGAGAATCGCTTGAACTCAGTAGGTGGAGGTTGCAGTGAGCTGAGATCATGCCACTATACTCTAGCCTGGGCAAAAGAGCGAAACTTAAAAAAAAAAAAAAAAAAAAAAAGGAAAAAAACTCAGCTACAATGGAGTGACTTTGGTTATAATTTCCCTGCAAAACTGCAAATTCTCTGAGGGAGGGACAAGCGCTGAATCAGGTTTTTATTTATTTATTTTTTATTTTGTCTCTCCAGAGCACCTACATTGTTCCCTGCTTATGATAGGAGCTCAAACAAATACATGTTGATGGAAGGGAGGGAGGAAGGAAGCAGGCAGGCCCATGCCCTTCTTTTACAGATAAGGAGACAGAGCAGGGATGGGTGGAGGAGTGTTCAAGGACATCCTTGGCTGGAAACTTACTATCTAAAATAGTAAAGAGGCCTCTAACCATTCTGTTGACAAACTTACAAGCACATAAGCTTTGAATAACAAACACTCTGCAGGTAAAGCTCCATGACAACGAATCTTGTTATAAAGTTGTGTTCTTTATAGAGAAGTGCTTTCCTCTCTCCTCAGGCAGGAAGAGTTCCTTTAAAATAGATCGAAATGCTCTGTGATGAATAATACGAAACAGTAAGCCCTTCACCTGGCCTGGGTCCAAATAACAGGCTCTATTCAGGGGCTCTGAAAGCACCTGGTTGTGTGCTGTCGGCATTGTGGGCAGGGCAAGTCCAGCAGAACTTCACAAGTCTTTTGTTCTGCCACCAAGCAGTAATTTGTTCTCCACCCCAGTGCAGTAAACTCACAGCCACCTTAATAAAATTCACCTAACTTACAAAACTGCGCGAGAAGCAAAGCAACTCCCAGAGCACACACAGGTGTGAATATTGTGCATCCGTCTTCTCTGTGATTCCTGTTGTCTTGAGGCTTCCACACCCCTCTGGTCCTTGGTTCATCCTATCCCCTCTGCTCCAGACCCATCTCCCCATCTACTACAGATAAGGAGACAGAGCAGGGATGGGTGGAGGAGTGTTCAAGGACATCCTTGGCTGGAAACTTACTATCTAAAATAGTAAAGAGGCCTCTAATCATTCTGTTGACAAACTTATAAGCACATAAGCTTTGAATAACAAACACTCTGCAGGTAAAGCTCCATGACAACGAATCTTGTTATAAAGTTGTGTTCTTTATAGAGAAGTGCTTTGGGTATTGAATCTGCTTCTCTCCACACCTGTTTCCCCCTTTCACCAGGCTCTTCCTTTTAGCTTCTAAACATGCTCAAGGCTTGCAGCCTAAAAATGAAAATACTGCAAACAACTCTTTATTCTGCTTCTTCCCACACTGTGTCCCTTTCCAGTCATAAGCGATTCTGCAAGGAGCCAGCTAAACTCAGTCTCTACCATCTCACTGCTTGCTACATAGCAAACAACATTCTAAGAATTTTACATGTATTGCCTTATGGAAGTCTGACAACATCACTGTGATGTAAGTGCTATTATTTACATTTTATGGACGAGGACAAAGAGGCACTGAACAGCAGAGTATTTGCCCTGGATCACCAGGATTTGGGCAAAGGTATGCTCTTAGACCTTTTTCCCCACCTTATGCCTTATGCCCATTACAAGGTACTTGAATGAAAAAATACACAAGAACGTTGCATGGACCTGTCTCATTTATTGATTCATTCATTTCTTCATTGTTTAACACTTATTGGAGGTCTACCATGTGCAAGACAAGAGAGAGACATGAGTCTGCCATTGAGATGCTCGGAGTCCAAAAGGGGAGGCAGGCCTGCAATATAGTGTAAGAAGAGCTCTGGTAAATCGGTGGGCAGGGGGCCAGGGAAGCCCAGAGGAAGCAGCTCCCTTTGCTCATAGTGGTGGTTCCCGAATTTCACCATGCATTGGAATCACCTGAGATCTTTCAAAACGGTAAATTCCTGTCTTCCACCCCAAGGTATTATGACTTAATTGACATGGCGGAGGGATTTAAAAGCTCTCCAGGTGATTCTAATGTTCAGCAAAATTTGGGAAACACTGGCTTCAAGGGTAATGAGTAGGGAGTTTGGTTTGTAACAACACAAAGCCCAGCTCAAACTGTCTTAAGAATAGAAAATGAAGTGGGTAAGGAGGTGTTGTGTCAAACCCCTATCGACTCCCAGAGAGATGGCACCAGCCTCAGCAAAACCTTGCCGTTTACATAGCATTTTCACTTAACACCCTCCCCTTAACAACCTCCACTTGACAAACTTCATTTAACCCCTCAAATGGGCCTGGATCCCATGTAAGGAATTGTAGCCGGGCTGGGGGGCTCAGATGTTTGTCATAGAAAAGGAATGAATCTCTGGGTTGGCCACTCTGGGATTCCTTAGCTCAGAACTCTAAACACACATTCAGATGCGTCTGTTTCACAGGGTCATTCTCAGGGTAGGCTTAAGTTACCACTGTCAGGTGCATCTACCATGCACCGATGTATCTACCATAAAGCAGGGGAGCTGTGTATTGGCTTACATTAAATTTTTAAAAGATGGCCAAAGGCTATATAGTTCCGGAAAGGGTTTGATCCGGGTCTCAAAAGTTGTCACCAGGATAAAGTTTTCCTTTTTTCCCAGTGATGGCTGCATTCTAAGTCTCCCCTTGGTTACAAGATGCAGCAGTTCCAATCTCTGTTCCTGCTTCCTTCACATCCTGTGCGAAGAAGAGGTCTGAGATTCTTATATCTCAAAAACCCAGCATTGCATTTCATTGGCTCTGGTTTGGGCTTGAGCCAATGACTGGGGCCACAGAGGTGGAGACTGCTGGTGGTTTAATCTAGTCATGTGTCCCACCTCTGGGGCCAGAAATTGGAGGCAGCCTCACCTAGAAGCCTGTGGTAGAGAATGGAGGATTTGTAACAGATCCTGCAGGGAGATGAGGGTGAAGAGGTAGTCAGGGCTATACAGAGGAGAGTTGCTGTATTTTGTAGGAGTAGAGGCATTTAAATAGGAGAATGACAAGATGACTTTCATATTTTAAAAGCCACTCTGTCAGTTATGGAAAAAACATATGTAACTCTTTTTTTTTTTTTTTAGACACAGTCTCATTCTGTCACCCAGGCTAGTGTGCAGTGGCAAGATCTCAGCTCACTGTAACTTCTGCCTCGCAGGTTCAAGTGATTCTTGTGCCTCAGCCTGCAGAGTAGCTGGGACTACAGGCATGCACCACCACGCCCAGCTAATTTTTTTTTTTTGTATTTTTAATAGAGATGGCGTTTTGCTATGTTGGCCAGGCTGATCTTGAACTCCTGGGCTGAAGCCATCCTCCTGCCTAAGCCCCAAAGTGCTAGGATTACAGGTATGAGCCATTGCACCTGGTCATGAATTTTTTAAAAAGGTGTATAGGCTGCGTACAATGGCTCACACCTGTAATCCCAGTGCTTTGCAGGCCAAGGTGAGAGGATAGGAGACAGGTAAGTGATCGTACTGTGACAAATGCTAAAATGGAGGTTTGCTTGAAAAGGCTAGGGATAGCACAGTAGGAAGGAGCAATCTGAGTGTGACTTGAGCCCAGGAGTTTGAGACCCTATGTACTAAAAAAGAGAGAGAGAAATTAGCTGGATGTGATGGTTCATGCCTGTAGTCCTAGCAACTCAGGAGGTTGAGGTGTGAGGATCACTTGAACTCAGGAGTTCGAAGCTGCATTGAGCTATGATCGCACCACTGCACTCCAGCCTAGGTGATAGAATGCAACTCAGTCTTTTTTAAAAATGTAATTGTAGTTGTTCAGAAGAGATATTGGGAACCTAAACTAAGACAGCAACAATAGGGATGAATAGGAGGGAGAAGATTCAAGGGATGTGTCTGAACTATAATTTAAAGGATTTGTTAACCAATTGGAAAAGAAGATTTAGGCAAGGAGAGAAACCACAGAACCACAGAAGAAGCACTGAGAATTCTAGTTCAGGAAATGGGGTGGGTGGTGATACCATCAGTGAGATTTGGAATGTAGATCATTAAGAGGGTTTTGAACAATTCACTTTGGACATGTTGACTTTGAGATGTGTTGAAGGCATCCAGGAAGCAACAACCAAGGGCAGATGAACATGAATCTGGAATTTGGGAGACAGCTGGAATTCCAGTGCCCATATGATAGCTGAGACAGGGGTGAGGAATGTGGTCACCCAGGGAGAGACATTGAGGGAGAAGAGCAGGAAGACAAGCTCTTATGGCATGGAAAATTGAGGTGGAGCAGTGGTGTTTGGGAAACAAAGGAAGATGGCTGGGCACAGTGGCTCACTCCTGTAATCCCAACACTTGGGAATGACAAGGCAGGAGGATCACTTGAGCTCTGAAGTTCGAGACCAGCCTGGGCAACATGGCAAAACCACATTTCTACAAATAATAATAAAAAAGAAAAATAGATAGGTGTGGTGGTGCATGCCTGTAGTCCCAGCTGCCTGGGAGGCTGAGGTAGGAGGATCTCCTGAGCTGGGGAGGCAGAGGTTGCAGAGATTGCACCACTGCACACCAGCCTGGGTGACAGAGTGAGACCTTGTCTCTTAAAAAAAAAAGAGAGAGAAAAGGAAGAGAGAGTTTCAAGGAGGGGTGGTCAGCTATGTCCTGTGACACAAAGAAATTAAGGAAGTTAAAAGTCAAAAGTATATTTGGCTCTCTAACAGGGATTTGACCACTAGGAGGGCTCTGTCATCCTAACAAGAGCCAACTTACAGGGTTTAGGGTGAGTGAAACTGGAGGACACAGAGAGAAAAAGTATGGATGGATCACTCTTAAAGAAGTTTGATGGTAAGAGACAGGGCAGTGGCTCAAGTAGATGTGTCAAATCTTTTTTCATTCTTTTTGTGATTTGTTTCCTTTTTTTTAGTTTGGTTTGATGAGAGAAGTTTGACTACAATTAATGCTGCAGGAAAAACTAAAGGAGAGAGAAAGTCTGAAGATAAAAGATAGTGATTTTCCATAGAGACAGAAAGCAGATTAGCAGTTGCTGGGGACTATGAGGAAGGGGAGTAGAGTGACTTTAATGGGCATGGGTTTCCTTTTGGGGTGATAAAAATGTTCTGAAATTATGTGTGAAGCAGCTCCCATATAAGAAAGAAAAATGTTCTGGAACCAGATAGTGGTGGTTGTACAACACTCTGAATTTACTTTGAATTTTATTTGAATTTTATTTTATTGTATTTTGAGACAGGGTCTTGCTCTGTTACCCAGGCTGGAGTTCAGTGGCATAATCTCAGCTCACTGCAACCTCTGCCTCCCAGGTTCAAGAGATTCTCTTGCCTCAGCCTCCCGAGTAGCTGGAATTACAGGTGTGTGCCACCACACCTGGCTAATTTTTGTGTTTTTAGTAGAGACGATTTCACCACGTTGGCCAGGCTGGTCTTGAACTCCTGGCCTCAAATAATCTGCCCACCTTAGCCTCCCAAAGTGCTGAAATTCCAGGTGTGGGCCACTGCACCTGGCCAACTTTATGACAACTTTATAACAACTTCACTACCCCTATTCGATGAAAGAGGAAGCTGAGGATCAGAGACTCATTTATCCAAGGTCATACAGCTAGATTTGAGATTTCACCCCAAGCTGGTTTAACTACAACACCCAAACCCTTAGCCCTCTCATCTGGCCTCTACAACTACAAGATTTCATAAGTGCATATGTTGATAATGTGAATTGATCCATATTCTCCAAGGTGTAATGGCCCCAATCCCTGGATAATGAGAATGTCTTTTTTTATTTTTACATTATTCCTTTTGATTGACCTTTTTAATTGGGCACAGCTTTGATTATAAAAAAGACAAAGCCTATGTTTAATACAAGGAGGAAAAGATGTTAGAGGTAGGGCGCTTCTCTGAAGGAGGTGTCATAGGCATGTAAGCTACCACTAGCGAGGATGTGAAACTTCACGGGGACATGGGTGAGTCTGTTTGCAGAATGTGGAAGGAGCATGAACTGGGGCAATAAGGAAGACTTTCCAAGGTGGTGACCACAGTCTTCTCACTGGGTGGAAAGGAACAGGGAGGGCCTTTTACAAGGGGAGCACTAAGCCTGAAGCCGAGCTCAGGAGGGATAGGGGAGGAATGGACAGACAGGTTGGATCCATAGGGTGATGTTTCATGCCATCTCTTTCCTGGTCCTCCCTCTGCCCCTCTTCCAGTTCCCATTCCCCCTCTTCTGCCCAGAGTGAGCCATGCAACATAAATTTGCTTTGCTCTTTGCTGTCAACAGAGCAGCTATAGCCTTGTTCTAAGATGCTTCCCTTGGTCCTTAGGGAAACAGAAAACCTCGAGGGCTGGCCGCTCAGGCATTCTTAGAAGGCCGCTGTGGCTCGTGCCTTCCCACTTTGTTCTGGGATCCTGTGACTCTCGGGCACAGACCCAGCACAGCCTTCACTCAATGGCTTCTTTGATTTTCTCCCAGTTGGACTGTCAGAGATTGTTGGCCAGCGGGAAGAATGCTGAGTGGTAAACTGGAGAGAAACAACTATTGCATTTCTGCCAGAAGTCAAATTTCTTTTCAGCCTTGCCTTACACAGAAGGATCAGACCCCTGCACTTGAGATATTGCCGAAACCAGTTTGCCCAATCTGCCACTTACCTGATGACCAGCAAGTCTACAATTCATTTCCTTTCATCAGTGTTTTACTATCTTTTGTGGGGGAGATGGCCTCCTTTTTTTTTTTTTTTTTTTTTTTGCCACTCCTTTGGTAATGTCTTTGGATATATCTAAAAGTTTTTCCTATTTCTAATAAGTATGTATCACATTTGCAGCAGTTTTACTGCTAATGAGATATGTACTTGTGATATGTTTCAGAGTGACGAAGTGACAAGAGCTGAGGCTCAGGAGATGGACAGACCAGGGTTTGAATCCTGGTTCTGCCTGTTCCTATGACTTAACCACCCTGGTCTTTGGTTTCCCCAAGTATAGAATGGGGTTAAAAATCTCAGCCTGCTATATGGATGTTGTGAAGATACATAAGGTAATATATGGGCCCATTGTAGGCTCTTGAAAAATGGCAGTTTCTATTTACCTATTGTATCAGTTAAGGTTTGATCAGGGAAGCAAGATCATTAGTATGTAGAAGAGGGAATTACTATAGGAATTAGAGTTCACATAATTGTGGGAGCTGACAAAGAGATTGCAGAAAGCTGTTGCCTCAGTGTTTACTTGTGGACTTGAATTGCTGTAGATCCACAGGGTCATCAGGTGAGAAGAAAACCTGATATGAAGAGGGGCAAATCAAGAGCCAGCTGAAACTTGGACAAATGGATCCCTTGAGAAGGTGGAATTCATGTCTATTTCTCATCACTTCTGACTTGGACAATGTGGTGACCCTTAGAAGAAGGTGGCACCTTTCACCAAATAAGTGAACCTGCACCTGGCCCTAGATTCAGCAAAGTTGAAGGAGGAGAATCTGCGTGAACTGCAGGAGCTGGAAGCCTGGCAACTGCCCCATGCCAGCAACACGTGACCGGCAGTGTTGCCTGGTGACCTGTGCTGACCTGGCACAAAGATTGCTTCCTATGGCTGGGCGCAGTGGCTCATGCCTGTAATTCCAGCCCTTTGGGAGGCTGAGGCGGGTGGATCACCTGAGGTTGGGAGTTTGAGACCAGCCTGGCCAACACGGTGAAACCCTGTCTCTACTAAAAATACAAAAATTAACTGGGTGCAGTGGCGCATGCCTGTAATCCCAGCTACTCAGAAGGCTGAGGCAGGAGTATCGCTTGAACCTGGGAGGCAGAGGTTGCAGTGAGCTGAGATTGCGCTACTGCACTCCAGCCTGGGCACCAGAGTGAGATGGAGTCTCAAAAACAAACAAACAAACAAACAAACAAAAAAACAGAAAAAAAATCCTTCCTAATTTCATGCAAATATCCCTTATGGCCAGTCCTAATTCAGAACCATCCAGGAAAGGAAATTCTGGGAAACAGGTCTAGCTTAGCAAGTTGCTATAATACAAAGCCACCACACTTATAAATAGGAGGGAAGGCAAGTAACATTAATTGAGAGCCTTTACATATGCCATCTTATTTGATCTGTGCTCTGATCTTCCAAAGACAGCGTTATTATCTCCATCTACTGGCTTGCTCCAAGTCGCACCATTAGGGAGCACATAGGTTGGAATCCAGGCTGTTGGAGGCTGAACTCTTTTCATGGGAGTTTGACCAGTGAAGCTGGTTTGGGCTTTTCTATCTGGGGACTTGGCTCCATCACAGTAATGCTTGGAATGCCCCTGTGGACCTCGCTCACCTGAAAAGGAGGAGAACACCCCTCTGAACCAATCAGAGCCAGGGCTGCCCTAAGTTGTCTCTTGGCATCTGAGTTGTTCCTAGGAGAAAGCTTTTAAGAGAAAAGTAGTTAGGTAGGAACTTAATTTTCATTTAAAAGTATTAATCCACTACAAAATGTACTGCACTTAGAAGCTTACTCTGAGGGCTGATGTGTGAAAGTAGGGGTGGGGAGGGGATAATAGGGGAGGAGGTCAGGATGAAGTAACTTTCCCAGAGGTAAAAAGTAGAAATTCCTCTGAAATTTCATATGGGCCCAGGTCTATAACTAGGGCTCAGGCTCATTAGAGAAATAGTGGCTGGGTGGTACAAGCACTTGTCTAGTCTATTTTTTGTTTGTTTTAAATAGTTTCCTTTCATTCTTTCAACAAACATTTCCTGACACCTCCCAACCCTTTGGGAGGCTGAGGCGGGTGGATCACCTGAGGTCGGGAGTTTGAGACCAGCCTGGCCAACATGGTGAAACCCTGTCTCTACTAAAAATACAAAAATTAGCTGGATGCAGTGGCGCCCACTGGTGCTGTTTAAGCAGTGTGCACTGAGGTTACAATGTTGCATACCACACAGAGCAGCCTCCTGAAGAGTTTTAAAGTCAGGGGCACAGATAAGTTGCTCCTGTCTTCACGTGGGTTCCTGCAAAAGCTGACCCTGGGATAAGAGTCTAAATGTCAGCAGTTTATTGGGAAGTAACCACAGGAAGCACCAGTAAAGGACCGGGGAAGTGTGAGGGAGAAGTGACAGGGAGGAAGCCAATACAGGTTACTGCTGTGACACGTGGGGCCCAGTCCTGCTGGGGCTCTCTGAGACAGAGGTAGAGATAGAGAACTCACCTTTAAGATTTCTCACATTGAGGGGTGAGAAATTGGGGGTATACATCCACAAACCCTTGCCCACACTGTGTTGAAGGTTGCTCCCTGTGGCGTTAAATCACCTGTATTTCTGGTTTGCCCAGTGCATTCGCTGAGCTTGCTGCTGAGGCTCGGGGAGAACCCTCAGGCAGAGTCCGAGATGTTTGCATTAGAAAGTCAGTGGCATATATGCAAACCAACTGCCTGTGCTAGATCTACCTGACATACATCCATGTGTCCTTCCTCCCTTCCTAACTGCTCTCAGAGTTCACTCAGATGTTCCCCCTCTTCCATGCACCCCAGATGTCTCGGGGAAGCTGAGCCCACCCCAACTCTAGGAGGGGACCTTGGCTCACATGGACAATCAGCACATTCCATTCCTCTGGCTATGGCACCAGTTCAACTGGGCATGTGACCCACTCCAATCCGATGAAGCTCAGGACCATGCTTGGAATGCTGGGCCAGAAATATCCTTGTGGATAAGGAAGCGTTCAGCCATGAGAGCAATGGCACTTGCTACCATGAGGAAAACCAGTCTGGAAAGAAGCCAACAGAGAGGAGGGCAGAGCTGAGACAACCGCAGAGAAAGGTGGCTGGAGCTTTCACCCTTGCAGTCTTCAGTTAGAGGAGTCTCTTTCTCTCATTCTCTTCTTGTGGTCAGGTTTCCTCCATTGCACATGGCACACAATTGTTGGTAGCCCTAACTTTCATGGAAAGAGGGCCTCTCTCACATTGTATCTACACATTGGTCTTAAAGAATTCTGCTTGGACCAGGTGCTTGGCTGTTGGACTGATCACCACTGGGGCTTGATGGTTGACCAGGCCTGGGAACTGTGTCCATTTCTGTAGCCAGGAGGGCAGGGATGTTACCAAAACAAGCAGGAATGGAGAAGCTGGCCAATTAATTCCCTCCTCCGCATACAACAACTAGCTTCCACAGTCCCCTGTGTGGTTCTTGCCACCTCTCTAGCTTCATCTTGGATTACTTTCATGTTTTATTCCCTGCTGCATCCCCTCCACCAAAAATAATGCATAGAACACGGCAGGCACTCAATCAGCATCTGCTCAATGAATGAATGAAGGAATCTCTTGCAGTTCCTCGCTCTGCCCCTCATCTCTGATTCTGTGTTTCAGTTGCTGCCTGTCCTGAGCACTCACCACACTCCTTCCCATCTGCCTGCCACTCATCTCTCACGGCTCAGTGGAAGGAATGCCATCTCTGTGAAGTCTTCCCACTCCCCTCAGCCTCCTCGCTGTCCCCCAGTACCCCAGACAGATCTGGGGAGGCAGTATTGGGAAGTGTAAAGAGCACTGGCTTGGAAGTCCACCAGTTCGATTCATTTTGCGGGATGCTAGCCCCTAGGACACTCTGGGCCAGTGGTTTCACTTCTCCAAGATCCCATTTTCTCATCTCTAAGGAGTGAATGAAAATAGTGCCTGCCTTTATAACAAACACACAAGTCTGAGGCTGGGGACTAGGCAAGTCCCTGACCAGAATTTGCTTACAGAATTGATGCCTCTTATAGACTCTAGTTCTCTATACCCTTAGTGGTATCATCACCAAGTTTATTTACTCAAACCCTTACATATCATTTACTATGTGCCTGGCACTGTTCTAGCATGCATCTCCCCATTACTATTCCCCTACTGCCTGCTGTGCAGGGAGGTTAAGTCACTTGCTCAAGGTCACACAGTTAATAAGTGGCAGACCTGGGATTCAAACCCAGTCATCTTGACTTCAGAGTCTGTGCTATTAATGACTTGGCTATGATACCTCCAGCCTAACTGCACTGTACATATTTCTGGGGTGGACACATGATGGGTGGATAGACAGATGACTGAGTTCCCTCCTTGGACTAGAACAGAGAAGAATATTCCTGTCCTTGCCTCTAGCCAGCTGTTCTGGAGAGGGTTTGGAAGTACAAGTTGAAAGCTGTCTCCCAAGCTCCATCAGTTATAGCAGTTCTGGAATGGGCTTTGGGTTTATGTGGACAGGAATCTGCCCAGGCTGCAGGTATGGCCCAGCCTGCCATGAGGGTGCTCTGGGCTTTGTGGCATCGTTTGATCTCTAGAGGTCAGAATTATATTATGCCCCTGGATTTCACAATTGTCTGTGAATCCCCAGTCTATCTGGGGCTAAGGCTAGACTACTGACATGACCCTATGTTTCTTCCCCTCTTTTCTGCACGTCCACTCTGTCTCTGTTTGCTCTGGTTGCTATATCTGGCTGGGATGTCACCTCCTGCCTGCAGCCACAGCTCTCTGCTCTCCAGAACTGACTTTCTCACCATTGCTGGCAACGTGCACACATTCCCCAACATGATGGGGTGCCTCCGAGGGCATTACTGACTTCAGCAGGTCCCAGACAGGTGCCATTTTTCTCTAAACCACCTCTGGAAAAGCCACTTAAGGTGTGGTAGGCTTGATGAGTTTTTAGTGACCTTGAAAACTTTTAGATGTTTTATCCATGAACAAGCAGTTTGTTCTGAGGTCTATGAAGATGATAAAGAGCTAGAACAAGGCCCCAGGGATATTGCTTCTCACACACTGCTGAGTCTGTCTGCGGGAGATACAAATGTTTCCACTTCCTGGCTTAGAAAGTCCTCCGCAGACAGCTCCCAAGGTTCCTGGGGCCAATCAGCCCTTTCTCATCATTTAACAAGGTCACTGGACTCTGTCTAGATACCAGTCTTCCTCTTCCTTCTGAAAGACCAAAGCCCTTTGATAGCAGCTTGGGGAGGAAGCCAGTGAGAACCACACTCATTGTTTTGCCCTTCTCTGGATCTATGGCATTTAGGAAGAGATCCAGAGCCTGGTGCAACTGTCTTCTCTGCCATTCAAACGTCTTGAGAGGCACCCTGGCTTCATTACAGAAAATATCTCATCAGGAGTCCACTTAGTTCAACTCTGACCTTTCTTCAAGCATATTGCTAGGCTGGAAATCAAAAGAAGCCAGAACTGCCACCCCACAGTCCTCTGAACACCATCAGGTGGATAACCGATGGTGCCCTCGAGTACCAGCTGGGTTCTTTCAGGGGGAGGCATGCATAGTGCTGTGGAGGCCATTGCTTCCATCTGAGATGAAACTATATTTAGGGATGAATCTGGGCCTTCCTTCCCTTCCTCCCTCTCATGCTAAGTGGCCATCTGCATCTCCCAGACAACCTCCACAAGCAGCATCCTGGAAAAGTGGCCTGGGGAAGAGGTGGCTATTAAATATAGACTATTGAGCCTGTTGCATAAGGAGATTGAGTTAGTTTGTCTGTCATGCTAAGAGTGAGAAAGGGACATTGCATGCCTGGAACACACATATTCACTCACTCTGTGACCATCAGAAGTGTCCTTCTGTCTCTGGGCCTCCATTTCTTTCCTTTTCTTCTTCTCTTTTTTTTTTTTTTTTTGAGACAAGGAGCTCTCGCTCCTGTCGGGCTGGCGCGCTTGGCGTGCAGTCGGGTCTGTGATTCTTCAGCTTCACCTGCAAGCTTTCCGCTCCGGCGTTTACTGCCCATTCCTCACTGCGCTCAGCCTCCCGAGTAGTGGGACTGCACCAGGCCTTGCCCACCATCGCTTTCCGGCTTAGTTTTTTGTGTATTTTTTTAGTAGAGACGGGTGTTTCACAGTGTTAGTCCAGGATTGGTCTTGATCTCCTGACCACCTCGCTGATCCGCGTGCCTTGGCATCCCAAAGTGCTGGGATTACAGGCTTGAGCCACGGACACACGCCACCCGGCCTTTTTTTTTTTTTTTTTGATGGAGTTTCACTCTTGTTGCCCAGGCTGGAGTGCAGTGGTGTGATCTCAGCTCACTGCAACTCCCACCTCCTGGATTCAAGCGATTCTCCTGCCTCAGCCTCCTGAGTAGCTGGGATTACAGGTGCACACCACAGTGCCCAGCTAAGTTCTGTATTTTTAGTAGAGATGGGGTTTCACTATGTTGGCCAGGCTGGTCTCAAACTCCTAGCCTCAGGTGATCTGCCTGCTTTGGCCTCCCAAAGTGTTGGGATTACAGACATGAGCCACTGCACCCGGCCTCTTTTTCTTTTCTTTCTCTTCCTTTCTTCCTTCTTTTTTCTTCCCTTCCTCCCTCCCTCCCTCCTCCGCTCCCTCTCTCCCTCTTTTCCTCCCTCCCTCCCTTTCTTCCTTCCTTCCTCCTTCTTTTCTCTTCTCACTCTTTTGTTTTTTTGAGATGGAGTCTTGCTCTGTCACCCAGGTTGGAGTGCAGTGGTGTGATCTCGGTTCACTGTAACCTCCACCTCCTGGGTTCAAGAATTCTCTGGCCTCAGCCTCACAAGTAACTGGAATTACAGGTGTGTGCCACCATGCCCAGCTAATTTTTGTATTTTTGGTAGAGACAGAGTTTCACCATGTTGGCCATGCTGGTCTTGAACTCCTGACCTCAGGTGATCCACCCACCTCAGCTTTCCAAAGTGCTGGGATTAAAGGCATGAGCCACCATGCCTGGCCTCTTCTTTTCTTTCATTTGCTAGGTAAAGGATTAGATAAATATTCCTCTAAAGTTTGCCCTAACTTTAGATCTTTCATTTGAAGAGCTGAGTTGTATAACTCCTAGACATAGTCACAGCCCAGCAGGATATCCTATGGTAACTGCTTAGTCCAGAGGAAGGTGAGTTGTGACATCCTTAACCCATTCCTCTTCACACTGCAGGAAGATGGTCAGCAAGGGTGGCTTGTGTGAGGTGGTGAGTGGCTCTGGCCACTGGCTCAAGAAGTCCCCAGGTTTTATCTCCCTCCATGCAGTTAGCCCTTCTCAGTTCCCAGGTTGCCCTGCATCCAAGGAAAAGCTCACCTCTCAGCCCTCAGACCCATCTAGCAAGAGTCTTTCTTATCTGAGCCCCTGTGTTAAAATATTGGGAGTAGGGTAGGGGAAAGGAGGCAGAGTTTCTGGGAATGCATTGATAACTTCTAATTTTTAAGTTGCTTCAACTTCTGTGCTGAGCAATGCTATCTTTGTTAAACTTGGTTGGTCCACAGTGTTCCTGAAATAGCAGTAAGCTTGTTTTAATGCCAAGGGAGAATGTTGTGCTATTGGTAAGGTGATAAAACTGTAAAAGAAAAAAATAAGAGTAATAAAGAATACAGCTCCCAAAGCATTGTGCACCACTTCTTCTTCTTCTTCTCCTTCCCCTTCCCCTTCTCCTTCTTCTTCTTCGTCTTTTTTTTTTTTTTTTTTTTTTTTTTTTTTTTTTTTTTTTGATGGAGTCTAGCTGTTGCCCAGGCTGGAGTAAAGAGTAAAGTGGCATGATCCCAGCTCACTGCAACCTCCACCTCCCGGGTTCAAGTGATTCTCCTGCCTCAGTCCCCCTAGTAGCTAGGATTATAGGCATGTGCCATGATGCCCAGACAATTTTTGTGTTTTTAGTAGAGACAGGGTTTCACCATGTTGGCCAGACTGGTCTTGAACTCCTGACCTCAGGTGATCTGCCTTCAGCCTCCCAACTGCTAGGATTACAGATCTGAGCCACCACGTCTGGCCAGCATTGTATACTTCTGATTATTCATCTGTTGCATTATAAGTTACATGAGTGCAGGGACCACATTTGGTTCACAGAAGGGTTTGTTAAATGAATGAATGATTCTATCTCCATCTCTATCCACAACATGGGTGTCTCAGGTACAGGCCAATAGCAAGAGACTTTATGTCCAGTGCAGTCAAGGTAGGGACAGATGTAACCTGCTTCCTGAAGTTCCTCACTGCCTTGGGTTTTCTATATCACTCTTCCAAATAAGGTAGGGCTAGCCCAGTGGAGTCTCCTCTCCCTTACAGTGCCCTGGCCTGAGCTCGACAGATGGTTTGGATAGACTGAGAGTGGGTCAGGCCCAGAGCAGCTCTTTCAGGGTTAGACTTGACCTTTCCAGTACCCTAGAGGCAGGGGCAGTGCTGTAGAGACCCCAGTACATAGTGGTTAGGCACGTAGATTCTGGAGCCAGATGTGGCTCAAATCCAGACTCTGATACTTACTAACCATGTGACGTTGACCAGTTGTTTTACCTCACTGGTCTCAGTTTCCACATCTGTGAAACAGGATGATGATAAAATACATACCTGTCAAGCCAGGCTATGATGAGATCACGTGTGAAGGGCACTACCCAGGCTGGCATCACAGGCAGATTTCCATCAGCCTGGAGTGCTGGCCCTCTGAGAGTATAAGCTGACTGGGCCTTGCAAATTGGGCAGGAACAGTTTTTGCTGGAAAGTTCATCTACAGGAAGTTGATTGAATTCTGAAGAGAGAGCTAAGAGAGCTGCCAGGTCGGACAATCCTTGGTAAACACCAAATGGCTGAGAGTAGGATTACATGGCAAGAAGTAGAGTAGAGAGAAAAAAAAATAAGCTGCAGGTTTGGGGAGGCAAACTTTCTGTTTGCACTTGTCTGGCAAGGGAACGTGGTGTCTCCTGGAGGTGGTCTTGTGCTGGGGAAATTCCAGCAGCCTGGAGCCACGATACTGTTTCTCAGTGCTCAAGTCTGCCTGTTTTCCTCTGCCTAGGTAGCTCAGTTCAAAGAACACCTATTGATGCTTACGCTGGGTCAAGCCCTGTGCCCTGGGTTCCAGAGGTGAGTCAGACATGGCTCCTGCCCATGGAGATCCCCATTTCATGATAACTGCTACAAGACCCTTTTAAACACAAGGTGTTTTACAGTATTTGTAGTCTACAGAGTGCTTCCGAGTGCTCACTAGGCCCCACTCCATTCACACTGTGTTGTCTGTGAATGTTGCTCTCTGGAGCTGTGGGAGGTAAGGGTAACCCGGGAAGGTGGGCAGAGCAGAGATTAAGATAGGGATCTGACAGCCAAAGGTAGAGGGTGTTTAGGTGATCTGACCAAGGTAACACAGGTAGTCTGCACCACCGCCCCCTTCCCACTAGCTTTAGCCTAAGCACGGCCAGGTAAGGGGAAGATCCTATTAGTTAGCAAGGAAGTTTGCGGAAGCTCAGGGTGGTCAAGGAGCCAAGCAAAGAGGAAGGTCCACAGGACGTACACAGTCGGTACTAGAAGTGCCATGCCGCTCCCCCATGTCCAAAAGGGGATGCGGTGGCTTGCTTTCCAGCTTCGTAGACCAAGGAGCATGAGGCCCAGGCCCTCGCCGCTCCCTTGATACCCGCATACCAACACCGGGGGTTTCATCTCGCAGCGCTACCACGTCCCGCTCCCAGCAGCCCTCCCCTGGTCTCCGACCTGCGCTGGTCAGGGTGGGAGCGCCCGGCCACTCCCTGCGTTCTGGGCCGGGCTACAGCCCACGTGCGCCGGCGGCAGCGGCGGTGACAGCCGGCCCCACGGGGGCGGGGCGCGCTCCGTGCTGTCCTGTCATTGGCCGCGCCGCTGTCGGGGGCGTTCCCCAGCCCGGTCCACCGCGCGGCGCAGAACCGCAGGCGCTCGGCTGGCTAAGCCTGCGCTGGGCCGCCTCGCTTGCTCCCAGCTCCGCCAGTGGCCCGCGGGGCCCGATCGCTGCGCCC
>NW_016807378.1:3893295-4066575 GCF_001698545.2 Rhinopithecus bieti | reverse complement strand
TGACCCGGAGCCGGGCAGCCCGTGCGACTTTCGGTAAGGCGGGGCGGCGCTGGCCTCCGGGTGGGGGGGGCGGGGAGGGGCGGGTGGGGACCGTGCCAGCCCCGGCTGGACTCTGCGGCTTGTCCGACGCCCGGGAGGGTCAGGTGCGGCCGCAGCATTCCCCGCCTCAAACCCACCCGGCAGGGCGCACAGCGAGCAGGTGGCGCTGCCGGGAAGCCCGGGGCGGCCCTGGCCGGCCTCTGAACCAATTAAAACGCAATAAAAGCCTCCCACCAGCACGCCGAACTACCTCTTACTCCGCCCCGCAACACCCAAACCCTGCAGTTCCAAGCCTAGAAAATCCCAAGCGCCACAACGGGGTGGGAGTGACGCGCCTGCAGTGCCGCCTGTCAATGGGCAGAAGACCATCCCCAAACTTCCCAGGATTGGGGCTCCGAGCCTTGCACGCCCCGTTCCAGCTCTTCACTGGGCGCCCTTTTCCCCCTCCCTTGTCCCCTCCCTCTTTAGTAACAGGAAGTTAACTTGGGCCAAATGTCAGTGGCCTGGCAGGCTGCGGTCTGGAGCCGAGTCGGGGTGGGGTCGTGGCAGTGGTCCCAGGGCCGCAGCACTGTCCGCTCTGCATCGTGTCCCCTGCATCCCCAGTAGCCCGCGCTCGCTCCAGGCACAGGAGCACCCCCGCGGGGTGTCCGCGGGGCCCGCCCGGTGGGTGCCTGGCTGGTCCCGGGGAGAGGTGGAATCTTGCCCACAGCGTCTAAGCCGCTGCTGGACCAGACGGGGCAGGTGGGGTTAATTTTTATTCACCGCCATCCTCACTGGCAGAGCTGGGAACATCCTTTACTGGATGGGGATGAGGGGATGTGGAAACCAGAGTAAACGTATGTCTCCTTCCACATTGTTTATTCTGAGGCCTGGGTTTTTGAGGCGGAAAGAACTTTTATCTGGAAGCCTGTAGGGCCCTGCCAGGCCTACAGCAGTGTGTCGGCTCTCTTGCTGTCATTGTCGCCTGTTAACTACAATCTACAATGATTTTGGTGAAGAATAAAGTCACTAGCCAGGCCCCTTGTGGGCAGATCCCACGGGAGAAAAGCCAGAGGCGAATTGGCCCTCCAATGTTTGTGCCAGGTTCCCTGACCCCCTGCATCTACTCTGCCCTGCTCCCCGTCTCCAGTGGCAGTCTACCTAACAAGTGGGCCTCCAGTCTCCAGGGCAGCCCTGCGCGATGCCATGGAGACTTTAATACAATAAGAACTCACTTTTCTTCATGCAGAGAGAAGGCGGATTTATTAAGTGCTTACTGGGCAACAGGTCTTGTCTTGTGGCACTTTTGCAGCCAATTTCATGGTTATTCTCCAAAAACGCTAAGGGTTTTGCCCTCCCCATTTTAGAGATGGGGAAAGAGGCTCAGGTATGGTAGGTGCCCAAGGTCACACAACAAGTGTCTGAGCCCGGTCCTGGCCCTGTCATTGTAAGTCTAGTGCTCTTGTTTCATGGCTGTGGGAAGTGGTGTGCTGTGTGCAGGACTATGGCCCCACAGCGTGCTGACTAGAGCCTCCCAGCCTCAGAAAGATGCTCTCTACCAGGATTTCAGGGGAAAAACAGTTGAAGTGACCCAGGTTAGCCAAGTTGTTCAACCTGCAAACCCCTTATCCTCCCCCTAGTCGAGAGTAGTGGATAGTGTTGGCCAGATTGCTATGGGGAGGGATTGGGTGCTATTTTGGAAGCAAGCCTGCTTCTGCCATTGACCTGGCCTCACCTCTGAGAAACTGGCTTCTGGTATAGTCTAGGAGGACTGTGTTAGCTGAAGTAACCTTTACCTTAGGACTGATTCTAGTTTTGTGGGGCTTTTGGGGGGGCACTGGTGTTGGGGTGTAGTGTTATAGTTGTGGGGTAGTTGAAATCCAGTTTGAACATACCTCTATAAAAACATGACATCACTTTTATCTCCACCCCCCTCTTCCTTCAGGCCTAGGGCTCTGGCTTTCTGCTCATCCCCTCTTTCAAAAGAAAATCACGATAAGTCATGATTTTCATGACTTATTTTCATGATGTCATGAAAATCATGAAAACTGATACTAATCAATTATAGTTTAGTATAAGTCAGCTTTTAAGAACTATGCCTGGTTGTGGCTGTGGCCATTGGAGGCCCATTCCCAGGCTGCAAGGAGCAGCCATATGGTCCCAGATTCCTTCTCTGCCTATAATTGGGGTATGTTTCTATTCTCTCCACCCATGTCTACACACACACCTGGGTTTGCCTCCCAGCCATGAGCCTGCTCCCTTTGCTTCCCACTGCTGAAATGTAGAGGTCTTTTCTTGTTGGTGGAAGCCTTGGCTCTGGCAGGACGGGACGTGGTATGGGTAAAAGAATAACTCGGTGGAACATTGCTAATCCTAGACGCCCTCTGAGGGCTAACAGTCTCTATTCTTTAAACAGTCAGAGAAGAGAATTCTGTTCATCATGCTGAGATGTTTCATTCTTTACATCATTCTATTGTTTCATTTCACCTCTGAAGAAGTAAGTGGGGTTAACTGCGTTTTACAGATGAGGAAGCTGAGACCCAGAAAGGTTACAACTTGGCTGGGTGTGGTGGCTCATGCCTGTAAAACCAGCACTTTGGAGGCCGAGGTGGGAGGATTCCACGAGGCCAGGAGTTCAAGACCACCTTGGGCAACATAGCAAGACTGCTGTCTCTAGTAATGACAACAACAAAAAAGGTTACAACTTGCCTGCATCACACAGCATGTATGAGTGAGGTTTGAGTGTGGAGAATTAAATGCTATGGGAAGCAGGAAAAGCCTGTGGCTGTCTCTGAACTCTGGAGGCTTGGCAGGTATAGCTCCTCTGCTGCACAGTCATCTCCCTTATCCGCGGTTTCACCTTTTGAGGTTTCGATTACAGTCAGCCATGGTCTGAAAATATTACAGTATTTTGAGAGAGACGGAGACGACATTCACATCGTTTTTATTATAGTATATTGTTATAATTGTTCTATTTTATCATTAATGTTGTAATCTCTTTATGTACCTCGTTTGTAAAGAAAATTTAATCGCTCTTGTATGTATAGGAAAAAACACAGCATATATAGGGTTTGGTGCTATCCAAGGTTTCAGGCATCTACTGGGGGTCTTGGGATGTATCTCCTGGAGATGAGTGGGGCTACGGTACTTACCCTTTCTCACCCTATATTGTAGTTTTTTATGAACATGTCTTCTCACCTCACTATGAAATGGCATTTAAAACACTCATAAACTTGGCAGATTTATTTTCTGGTTTTGCAAATCCTCTGTGCTCTTTGCTCTGTATTTTGTTAACCTTTATTCGAGCTATGTCCATGAGGGTATCTACCAGAATGTATTGCAGTCCTCTCATCAAAAATATTACAAACATTTTCACATACACAAAATCATAATAGCTTCATCAGCCCCATGTACTCATTGCCCAGCTTCCACAGTTATTGAGATTATGCCTGGCTGGCTTCCTCTCTCTCTTTTTCTCCCTTTCCCTCTGAAAGGAATATTTATTCCTGAAATATTTTAAAGCAAATGTCTAATGTCATGTCATTTTGCTTCTATATAATCCAGTACACAACTCTTTTAAAAAGGACATTCTCTTGCATAACCACATTTCACTCCTGTACGTATTAACAGTGCTTCTTAGACGTCACCTGTCCACCTTGATTGTGTCAGAAATGACCTTTAGAGTTGGTTTGTTCGAATAAGGATCCAGTCTGTATGCCGCATTAAGCTGTTAGTCCTTTTATGCCTGGTTTTAGTTTGGAGAAGCGCCCCCTCTTCCTCTGTGTTAACTGCCCATCTCCCCCACTACATAGGGAGTCCCTTAAGACGAGCTCACCTCTTTGCTGTGCTGGATCCTTAGCATTGAGCGCCGTGTCTGGGACACGCAGAGGCTCCATAAGCATTTGTCCAGTTGTGTCGTAGCTACTCAGGAAATGTGCTTTGAATTAATGAACCCAGTTATGGATTTGTGTGACTACCAGTGCACGTGCTTAGATAAGAGGTTTTAAAAAAAATGACTTGCTTACGTGTGGACGTTTCCTCAGCACGCGTCAGTCTGTAAACATCCTAAAATAATAGAAGAACTATTTGCTGCTCCCCCTCACCGCGCTGGTTTGTGGTGGGGAGCCCAGACAGCTGCATTTGTGCCTTGATCAGCAACTGGCCGCCACAGGTCACATGTGGGGCTGACGGAGAGTGAGGTCACTTCTGTCCAAGCTTTGAATTCCACCACAGGAATGACCATGTTGTGACCCAGAAACTTGGCCCTGGGCTTGGTGGAGACCACTCACCTTTTCTTCTTCTGTCTCTGGACAGTGCTGCTTCTCCTGTGCCTTCCAGAGCCTCCTCTAACCTGCCTTACTCTTGGGCAAGTTGTGGTGCCTTCTTCAAATCATGATTCATCCACAACTGGGGCAGGTACTGATGGAAAATAAGTGTTTATAACCTTCAAGTGTCTTGTCTGAATTTGTTCTATAGAGTTAGTACCACCACTGGCACCTTTGTGGGTGGCCTAATGAAGGAGACCAGAGGCTCAGGAGGGCAGGAGAAGTTGTACCTGCTTCTCTTGGTAATGGACTTCACACCTGGTTCTCTCACCAAATGTCCTTAGGGGTGCTGGACACCTTGATAGGCATCTTTTACCCATCCAGTAATGGCCCTTCCCTGCAAACAGCCCTCAACATGAATACATGGTTTGTTTGGGACGTTTTTTCTTTTTTTCCTTTTTATCACAGGCAGGCTTTTAATTTTTAGGTTTTGATTTTAGTAGAGACAAAGTCTTGCTATATTGCCCAGGCTGGTCTCAAACTCCTGAGCTCAAGCAACTCGCCTGCCTTGACCTTCCGAAGTACTGGGATCACAGATGAACCACTACGCCTGGCCCAGCCTTTTGCCCTAGGAGAAAATCTAATGAAGTTTTAAGTCTTCTGACTCTGGATGGCAGTGTTAGAGTTGACTTTTCCTTTATCTTTTGCTTTTAGTACTTTTTTTCAAAGTTTTGTAGGACAAATATTTTATTTTATAACGGAAAATCCAAATATTTATTTTCTTAAAAAAGAAGACTTCTTTCAACTAATTTGAAGTAGGTAGACAGAATTATACGTGTATTTGGAGTTATACAGGCAGATAAAGCCGCAGCACTATTGGGATTTCGATATTTGCTTGGATCGTTATTTTCACGATGAACATAACCTGACTTTCTAAAAGTTAGAAAATGAAGAAAACTGAGGATTGGAAGACAGGAAGCTATGAAACCCATGTAGCCCTACCCTCTTTCCTTTATTTATTTATTTATTTATTTAGTTTTTGAGATGGAGTCTCACTCTGTCGCCCAGGCTGGAGTGCAGTGGCGCGATCTCGGCTCACTGCAAGCTCCACCTCCTGGGTTCACGCTATTCTCCTACCTCAGCCTCCCTAGTAGCTGGGACTACAGGCCCCTGCCACCACGCCCGGCCAATTTTTTTGTATTTTTAGTAGAGACCAGGTTTCACCATGTTAGCCAGGATGGTCTCGATCTCCTGACCTCATGATCCACCTGCCTCGGCCTCCCAAAGTGCTGGGATTACAGGCGTGAGCCACCGTGCCCGGCCTCTCTTTCCCTTTCTGCTTCTTCCTTTGCTATCCCCCAGATGAAATCTTTCTAATGTTAGGCTCTTGATTTTGATTTTTTTTTTTTTTATTCAGGAAGATTAAGCCCTCAGGGGAAGACAAAATGATGCAGACTGCCAAGACAAGGCAGGGCAAAGTTCCACGCTCCAGTGGCCTGTCTTGTCCTCTCAGGAAAGTGCCCAGTGACCAAACACCCTGCTCCCTCACTTTGGGGTGTCTGGACTCCTCCCTCCTCCAGTTTCTGTTTTCCTCCCTACATCCTCCCCAAAGGTCGACAGCATGGCTGGCCTGGGCTGATAAGGCTTCTTCTTCCTAAAATATCGATCACATGGCCTCAGAATTTCAGAGCCGGTGGGAGTGATAGGTGGCTCTGGCCCTCTGTTCACGAGCAAACTTTCATTGCAGGATTGGGCCAACCACGGGGTCTGATCTGGAGGTGCTTCCCTTCTCTGTCAGCTGCTCATGTCTCAAATGAAGAGCCTTTTGTGATGACCATGTATGGAATAGTGTCTGAAGTGCCACTGCACTGTACCTGTCTTTGTGTCTAAACGTCACTGCCGTCATCACAGGACAAACTGCCCATCTCAGTGGTGTCTGGCAGTGAGCTGTGTGTATGCGGATAGTGCTGATGTTTTTAGAGTTGGAAATTTTAGTTTGTTCTTTATTTGAGCTAATGTTTCTCTCACCTGAGGGTCAGGGTAATTTCACTACCTTCCTCTTTCTCTGAAATCCCCACCTCCACCTTCACCTCCCAGTGGCTGTTCTGATACCTTGGTGCACCTGCATTCCTTCCAAGGCTTGGTTAGATTTCTTTTGATGAATGACAGAGGTAAGGGCAGGCACAAGAACAGGAGCTGTGCTTCCTGCTGGTTTGGGGCTCAGGTTTTTCTCCTTCGCTGGGCAGGAGAGGATGTCTAGTGCAGACGTTCTTTCTGCTGGCAGCAAGAGAGGGCAGCAAGGGGGTGGACGGTGGTCCCTGGCCCCTGAGCCATTGCAGCAGCAGGTTTGTGGGACATCTCCAGACCCAAGGTCCTGACGCACGCAGCCTGGAAGCCCAGCACATGCCAGAGACACGAATGGGAGTCTAAGAACGCCCTGTTCTGGCCTTGCTGTAGCAGTACCAACATGTCGAGGTGCAGAAACTACTTCTTTGCTCCCATGACTCTGAATGGCTGGCCCAGGCCACTTATCTGAATACTGACTTATCTGGTGAAGTTTTGCGGGATCTCAATATATAGTTTGTTGGAGCCAGGATAATGAGGTGTAGGGGAGGATGAAGAAGCAGCTCTCACTAACAAGAGCTGCCCTCTGAAACAGAGTGGGCCCAGGGTCTGCCAGGAGCTTGGTTGCTGAGCTCTCATTGGACAACTGTTCATCCAAAATGAGCAGAATGGGGATTGGGTGCTGTGTGTAGGGTCTGTGGCTGCTGTCAAGTCAGCTCCATGTATCAGGACAGCCAGGCTTTGCACAATCTGATGCAAAGGTAATAAGATCAGGATCTCCCTGCTTGTAGGAAGGAGGTATCTGATGGCTAAATGAAAGGAAAACAGAATAGAGAAACACACAGAGGAATTTCTGACCTCTTTCCAGACACTTAGGGAGAGGATTCACTCAGTCTTTTTCATCAGGGAATGTCCTGTGAGGCTTATGCAGTTGGAGCTTTGGGGACCATGGGGTCCATGTCGGGAGAGCTTCCCGGCCACATGCCTGGAGTTGCCACACATTACTGTTGTGAAGGAGGAGGAGGAGGAAGCACTGTGTGAAATTTCAGGCTTCTTCTGGATTCGAGGTTTGCCCCAACAAGAGGACTTAGAAGGTCTTACTTGGGTGTGTTGGTTATCTTGTGTCTTGGACTTTCTTAAAATGACTTACCCACACATACATACATATATGTGTGGTACTCATCCCACACATGAATAGATGCATAGGACTTACCTTCACACACACACATAGATGCATGGTAAGATATTCACTCAGTACAAAGGAAATTGAAGGAAAAGTATATCTCCCTTCTTTCCTTATCCTCCAGCCCTCAGTTCTTACCTCTTTGGCAGCTGTTGTCCCCAGCCCCCTGTGGATCCTTCCAGACATAGTCTAGGCATGACCTGGTGTCTGTTGCCCTTCTGCTCTTCCTGGGGCCTGCTAAGAAGCGACCGGGATGTAAAGAGACAGGGCCCACAGGGCTGCAGAGACTTGGCCATTGTCTCATTTGGCCAAGGCCTAACTATTGCCCCTTCCACCCTACTCTACCAGCTATCTCCTTTAGGAGTCCCCTTGTGTTCAATTTGGGGGTTCAAAGAGCCTGGACTCTGAGAATAAACCTCAGGGGCATGTTGTGGATGCAGGTGATATAGGCAAAAACAAAAAGCACTAAGACAGACCTGGGCTCAAATCTGAGCCATGTGGCCTTGGGCAAGTTAATGAATCCTAGTATTTTAGTTTACATAAAGGAGGTAATTATACCTATTTCAAGAGCTTGATCTGGAGGTGAAATTAAAATATTTGTGAAGCACCTTGCATGGATACGCACTCCAAAATGTCAGGGTATTTTTGGTGGTGTTGTTTTGTTTTTTCACATTTAATGAGTGACCCATTGCCAGAATGAATGACACTGGTATGGAATTCTCTGGATGGCTTTCTGAAAATCCTCTAGGTGAGTTCCTGAGCTTTTCTTTCCCTGCAGAAGGCAGCCAGTTCTCCATTTTCTACCAAGTTCAGTTGGCCCCACTACTTCCTTCTCCCTGTGGGGAGCCAACCTCCATCCACCCCAGCCACTGGACACCACCTCCTCCTCTGCCCTTGACCCCTGAACCCTCCTCTCCATTTCCCTGGGCCCTGGGTTCCCCCCTCCTCCCCTCGTGAACAGGGTGCTGCCTGCTGCCTAGAGAGTGCTGTGGGCTGTTTATGGCTGCTTTCTGGGGTGTTTATGTTGTATCTCTTCAGAAGCTCCTAGCAGATGTCTGTTTATTTCTGAAACTTCATCTACAGCATGAGAGGAGAGAGGCTATTTTTAAAGATCTTTAATTGGCATGGCTGCACAATACAGCTTAGATTGCCTCCAAGTTTAATTCTTCATCACTCTTATGCTCTATCCATTATGAAACCCTTCAAATCCAGCCTTAGAGACCTTATATGTCCTGATTTTAGACCAGCACTTAAATTTAGCAGATAGTTGTAATCTCTAAAAAAGGTAGACCAAGGAGGTGAAGGCAACCGGCTGACTGTCTTTTGTCTAGGCTGAGACAGATGGCATGAATGAGAGCATAGAATGCAACACCCTCCCCCAACTTCTGCCCCTTCTTTCCACCTGCAGTGGTTGAGGCCTGCCCTCATATGCCGCCTGCGGATTGGCTGGGAGATCTCTAGCTCTCCCTTTCCCTTTGGACTCAGGTGGGGCTTGAGATGACAAGAGAGTGGTATAGTTTCAAATGACACTGACCTCCCAGGAGGGAGGAGGCCACAGGGGCCATGAGTCACACAGCCTTGGGATGTCAGGTTGGATGGGCCTCATGGGATCGTCTAGTTCTCATCCTGGCCACCTTGTTTTACCTATGGAGAAACTGACACTTGGATGCTTCCTGATGCTGAGTGGACAGAGAGGTGTGTTTCTTGCTCAAGGTCAACCAGCCAGGTCAGAGTCAGGTCTCTTTTCCATCTACCATTTCCCACCAGGCTGTGGTCCTTGATCAGTCTTAAGGCAGCTGTGCTTACAGTTGGCTGCCTTTACTGAAGGACAGAGCCTCATCCTCCCTTTCTAAAGCCTCCCACATTATTTGAATTTATGCTGTGTACACTTGTAGCACTGGCTGGTCTCAGTCCCAAGATCTTTTCTTATCATAAACACCTCCCCTAGAGCCTTGGGGCTTAGAATTCCCACCTTTGTTCCCAGCCCTTGTCTGCAGAGGCCCTTTGTTAAAAATACAGAATTTAACTGGGAAGGACCATATGTTGACAGAGATGAGTTTATCTTTGATTAGCTGTCATCCAAGGGCTGAACCTTGAGAGGATGGGGCATAGGATGAGTCATCTGGGAACAGGAGGAGGAGGGAATCCTTGGAGACTGCAGATAGGGTGCTAGGGGCATCAATGGCCATAGGCCCAGGCTCGGAGCTCACAGTGTGCAGCTGCTGGGCTAGAGTCCCTGTGATCACTGGTGGAAGCTGCCTGCTCTTCTAACTCATGGAGAGAGGTGCATTAGACAAGCTCACCTGTGGCTGAACACCGAGACAGAGTATGGAATGTCCACAGAGTCCCACAGTAGGGGAGCCAGGGGAAGCTTCCTGGAGGAGGTGGAGTTTGTAGATTGAGGAGGGTATTGGAAGATAGTTATGATTTCCATGGGCAGAGATGGGCAGAAGTAACGGCACAAAGAGATGTAGAAAAGTGAGGGCACAGTCAGGATACCACGTGGTAGAAACGGGGCTGCCTAGGGAAGCTGAGGCTGGAATCAGGCTGCTCTGAGGCATGGAGGGACCTGAGTTCTGGGGGTGGTGTGGGTGTGGACTGAACCCAGCAGACTGTGGGAAGCTGTCAGAGAGGGATAGTCAGAGTCATCCTTCAGGGCCCTGCCCTCCGTTCACGGGAGGTGCACACTGCCAGACAGCTGTCATTCCCTGGACTGAGGAGGGCTGTGGGGAACAGGGTGGGGGGCAGTAAGACTGGGCCCCCAAAACTACTTTGTCTGTATCCTGGCTTTTGACCTATAGCCTTCTTTGTGAAGGGAGTCTGCATGCAAAGGGTTGTCTTTGGTTTATCAGGAGGGCAGCCCTTTTTGGAACTCCTGGTTAGGGTCTTAGGATATGGGACATCCTTCACGTTCTGCAACTTGTGCCCCCAAGTGTTGCTGTGTGAGCTTTGGTGACTCGACTCTGTGTAGCAAACAGCATCTGTTCCACTTTCACCACCTTGCTGCAGGCTAAGCCCTTCACGCCAATCCTTCTCCTGCCTCAAGGTCAATTTGAAGGGAATAAATAGGGCAGTCAAGGTGCTGAGCTCCTCTGGGGGCTACTCCTGGAGCAGGAGCAGGAGTTCCCTGTCTGTGTGTGAGGGAGGCAGCAAAGCTGGGGTGGTGCAGGAACCCAGGTGACCACCTCCTCCAAAGAAAGCGCCTTTGGAAGAATTGGCTCTGTAGGAGTCAGTGGCTCTCAAAACATTTGTACCATCATCTGGAATGATGCTGGTTCTCTCCCCTGCACAGCCTCACAATCACCTGAAGATCCCCTTCAAGTGCATCCTGCCCTGGGTTTCCTGTGTGCACATTGAGTTTCCTTCTCTAGTTGAGGAGGGAGTTTGGGGAGGCTGGCAAACCTGGAGCTGGACTGAATGGCCTGGGCAGGTGGAGCAGGTAGAGGGTTGGTTGCCTCCCAGCCCTCTGGTCATCCTGGCCACAGCGAGGTGGATAAAGGCTGAGCTCAGCTTCTGCCTGCTCCCTTGTTAACCTGGCAGGTGGGAGGCACCACAACCTGGTGCATTTTCAGCTTTGACATTTGAATGGGGCTGGCACCTGTTCTCTACCATGTATGTCTCAGGGAAGCTCTTGCTTTATGTGATGGAATAAATTGTTCCTGCAAGCAGCAAATGTAATGAGTTTAGTGCAATTGATGGGAGGTTTTGATGGGGTTGGGGTGGGGCACCGAAATTGGCTTGCTTTCTTTTTTGTCCTAGGATCAGTGCTACCCATATGAGAACAAGCTGATTTGTTCACTGATTGATAAATTGATCACTCAGTGCATTCATTCTGTCAACCAAGATTTTTGGAGTACTCTCAATTTGAAGCATACTGTCACAGATGGACCATGGGTTTTCAGTCACTGTAAACATTGGACAAGCCACACACATACTATCTCTGAACCTTGGGTTTGTCCTCTGTAAAATGGGAGTGATGCTACTTACCTCACGGGGAGGTTGTGGGGATTAAATGGGGTAATGGACGTAGCACACCTCTCATGGTGACTGGCACGTAGTGGCATGCAGGTGGGCTCTTCCCCTCTGGCTCATTCCTGAATTGGCCCACAGGAGTCTTGGAGCACAGATGCAGGCAGGGTTCCTTGTTGCCACAGGTCTCGCATTCAATACTGGCCCCTAAGTGTTTTTTTACCTTTAATAACTTTTTATTTTATTTTTTTTAAATACAGAGTCTCGCTGTTTTGCCCAGGCTGGAGTGCAGTGGTACAATCTCAGCTCACTGCAATCTCTGCCTCCCAGGTTCAAGTGATTCTCCTGCCTCAGCCTCCCGAGTAGCTGAGATTACAGGCATTTGTCACCATACCTGGCTAATTTTTGTATTTTTAGTAGGGACTAGGTTTCTCCATGTTGGCCAAGCTGATCTCAACCTCCTGACCTCAAGTGATCTGCCTGCCTCAGCTTCCCAAAGTGGTGGGATTACAGGAGTGAGCCATTGTGCCTGGCCTGCCTTTAATGACTTTTTAAAGGGAATGGCTCAGTCAAAGCACCTGTGTGTGCAGTGAAGAAAGATGGGACACCTTTCTCTTCCTGGTGAGAAGGTCTTCTCATACCTTGGAACTGCAGGGCTGGGAGAGCCTTATCATCAACCCCACTGGATGCTTGTTCACTCCACTGTGGTGGTCTAGCCTGAGTTTGTAGGTTGGAGGTGATCCATCCTGTCTTTGAACTCCTCCTGATGGCTTCCTATAGCTTCTGGCATTTGGTCCCAGTTCTTCCTCTTGGGTGCCATGGACAGTAGGTCTAATCTGTCTACCCCCCAATAGCTCTTCAGAATTTTTTTTTTTTTTTTTTTTTTGAGACAGAGTCTCGCTCTATTGCCCAGGCTGGAGTGCAGTGGCCGGATCTCAGTTCACTGCAAGCTCCGCCTCCTGAGTTTACGCCATTCTCCTGCCTGAGCCTCCCGAGTAGCTGGTACTACAGGCGCCCACCACCGCGTCTGGCTAGTTTTTTGTATTTTTTTAGTAGAGACGGGGTTTCACTGTGTTAGCCAGGATGGTCTCGATCTCCTGACCTCGTGATCCGCCCCTCTCGGCCTCCCAAAGTGCTGGGATTACAGGCTTGAGCCACCGCGCCCGGCCAGAATTTTTTTTTTTAAAGTCAAATCTCTGACACCATCAACTGAAAGATGTACCGTTATTTCATGTACCCTCAAGAAAGAAAAAGAGCTTCCAATTAAACTGTGGCACAATGCTTTGCCATCGCTTAAAATTTTTATTCTATATTTTCTGAATTTTTTAGATTTTAGACATACTTTTTTATTTTATATCACTCTTGCATATATACAAAAGTAAATTGGTTAAGGCATTTCTAAAACTTCACTTTCAGAATCTAACTCTTCTGAATCACTTTTTGACTTAGATTGATCAATGTCCATGTTTTTCTGACTCATTATTATCTTCTAGTCGAGTGGGGATGTACTTCTTCATCTCTCTTGTCCCTGGAATTTTTTTTTCCAGCTGCTGACACCCATTATGTCAGTTCTGGTGTTTTCTTGATTTTACCAGAAGGCATCAATGAAAGTTTTTTTGTTAACAACCAGGACTCACATTTCTTCCTTAAATGGTTCTTAAAAGTGTTGGCTCCTGAAATGCTTTAAATCATGGTTGTTCAGATATGCCACCAGGAATGAGTCAAATTTCCATATGTGAAGTGGTGACAGCTATGCCACAGCTGCATCCTGGGAGAGACCGTTAGATGTTGGGGGATTATAGACACATTCTACTTTCAGACATTTTATAATGGGAAAAATGCATTTCTAATCAGTGAAATACATTATTTAAAGACAGCCTTCTGTTTCTCTCCTGAGTCTTCTTCCAGATTAACAACCCACAGTGTGGGTTCAGGATTTTTACCTTCTCTGTGGTTTTCCTCTGAACATACCCTAGTTTGTTCAGATCTTTTTATACAGTGAAGGCAGTGTCCAGACCATATATTGTATTTATGGTATGAGGACAGCAGAAGAAGGGAGCTATCACCTCCTAGTTCAGGACATTCTTCTTCTCTTAATGCAACCCAAGACTCTCTGTGCTTTGCTGGCAGTAGCATCACGTCACGGACATTACTGCTGACTAGGTCTTTTTAACATGTGCTGTTGCTAAGCTGCTTCTCCCCTGTCCTAAACTTGTGTGGCTTTAGAATTTAAAGGCAGAGCCTCCTATTTTGCTTCTGCCTAATTCAGAATGATCATTCCTGTTAAGTTTCAACTTGTTAAATTCAGCACAGCCCTGTTTCGTTGATCAGAATCCTATTTAAGTATGCGTTCCACAGCGCTTATCAAAGGGACCCCTCTGTCACACTGCTGGAGTCCTTCCCTCAGTGGACTTCCGATCTTTGACCGGCTTACTTTGGGAAGGGTGATTGAATCTGCCCCTAGCCTAGTCTCTGCCCTTTTACTTCTCTGACCTAAGCCGCCTTTCTGAAGCTGGATATGCCATTCCCATTGCAGTTCTGCATCTGCTATTAAGTGCTTCATCAAGAAAAGACATGAACAGCCTTAATGTTACGTGTTCTCAGCTCCTCGAGGGCTCCGAGGCTGCTTTCAGCTGTTCCTGGGCTGCTCCCCAGAGATTGCACTAGGCAGCTTAGCATCTTGTCTGTGAACATTTTCAGTGCTCTGGGAGGTCACTGTCCCGGGCCAGGGGACTTGAAGTCATTGCAAATGTCTAAATATCTTTTTTAAAAAACAAAACAAAAAAACTAAACTCTTATCTCCTCTCTGCTCTTTATTCCAGTGTTGGTTCTTTGCTCCCCTGCCCCGGTCTCCTCAATTGTTTGACTTGAGTTGCATTCAGAGTCCAAGTCATTAACTTCCTCCATCTTGCATCTAGCAGCTCTTCTGGTCTCCCAGCAACTTGAAGTCTGTGTTCTTGGAGTCTCCAGCACCAACTTCCCCCTTCTTGGTCTTTTGCTAATTTTACAGGAAATGATTGTTTTTCCTCCACAGTTCCTGTGTCCTCCTGGTCACTAACCCATTCCACTATTGTCATGGGAATTAGGGAACTAGGTTAGTCCCCGTTTCTATGGACACATCCTCTCTTTCTAGACGATGAAACTCTCTGCAAGGCCAGGCTTAGCCTTTAGCCACTGGGGTTTCTTGCACTCTCAGGGTGTCTGATCCCAGCCCTACCCGCCAGAGCTCATTTCTGGCTAGCCTGGGGTTTGTATCAGCAGCAGCCCAGTGGGGTCCATTTCCGTGGTATCTCTATGCCTCATTCTTCCCTCTTCACCCATGTGTTCTTCAGAATATTTCTCTTTACTTCATGGGCTTTTCACACAGCTGTACATCTTTTTTTTGAGACGGAGTCTCGCTCTGTCACCCAGGCTGGAGTGCAGTGGCACAATCTTGGCTCACTGCAACCTCCGCCTCCCAGGTTCAAGCGATTCTCCTGCCTCAACCTCCCAAGTAGCTGGGAATGGAGCGTGCACCACCACGTCCTGCTAATTTTTTTGTGTCTTTAGTAGAGACAGGGTTTCACCGTGTTAACCAGGATGGTCTCGATATCCTGACCTTGTGATCTGCCTGCCTCAGCCTCCTAAAGTGTTGGGATTACAGGCATGAACCACCATGCCCAGCATCTTTTTTTTTTGTTGTTGTTATGTAGAGATACTCTATCTCTCTGCCCTGTCTCAAATCTAGTCCTTTAAAAGATAAAACCTGGGTACAGAGAAGTGTGTCTAGTCTGCTATTGGTTAATGTAAAGAAAAGGACACATATTTATATTTGTGTGTATATGCATAATCATGGTCAGGAAACAGACACAAGCAACTAATAATAGTGGTGACCTGTTTTAGAGTGGGGACATGGTAGGTAGATGGGGATAGGAGTAGGAGGGAAACTTTTTCTGAATACTTTTGTATTTTTTTGACTTTGGAATCCAGTGCAAGTATTTCCTATTCAGTTTTTTTTCTTTAAATAACAGATAATCTGGGATGCCTGATTGGCTAATGTGAACTGATGAGGCCATGTGGAATGAGTGACTAACCTGCTTGAGTCAGGGCTCTGTAGCCTCCTACCCACCTGGGCCTCAGCTCCTCAGGTGTAAAGCTGGCTGGTCCCAGCCCACCTACCTTGCAGAGGGGACACAGGGAGGCTCTCCTCTGGAGCGTGGCACAGGCCAGCACATGGAGGGTCTGCAGTAAACAGGGCCTCCTCCCTCAGAAGTCATTTGGGATTTTAGGACCATTGCAGTAAACTGTAATCTCAGTTTAGTGATAGCTGGTGCTCAAAGGGTGCACCTGAACCTCACGTTGGTTTTCTGCTGTCAATCACTTAAAACTTACACCATGGTTTTTTTCATCTTGTGAGCTCCAGTATTTAAGGAGATTGGAAGCTCTGCATCTCTGGGTTTGCCTGGAAGAAGTATGTACTTTCCTTTGCCAGACCTGAGATGCTTTACAAATCATCTCGTCTGCCCAGTGCAGTGGAGTGAGATTAAAATAGGTCTAACATCCTTTGAAAACATAGGCCCATGGTGAGGTTTGCGGGTAACTGTGATCACAGCTGGCTCTGAAGAAAAAATGCAGCCTCTTGGGAGTGGCCAGTACCTATGATTGAGGAAGTGACCTGACTGGGGAGGTGACTTATTTACCCTGGGCAATTGAGAAGCATTTATTGAACACCTACTCTGTGTCCTAGGCTCTGTGCTGTGGGGATGACAAGATGGATAAGGCTCAGCTTCTACTAAAGTATTTACAGTGGGCTTGGGAAAGCACGGCTTATGTGTGTAAAAAAAAAAAAAAAACACTATTGAGTAACAGGAGATTTTCGTAACAGTTCAGCTCAATCATAGAAGTAAAACCACAAGGTAGTTCGTGACTAATGTCCATCTGCCTGGAGGAGGCAGCAGTGGGTGTGCGGAGTGTTTTCTGTGGGCTGGGGAGGGCCTGGAAAGCTTCCCGGAGGAGGGAGCAGAGGTGGCGGCAGCAGCAGCGTTTGACCTGGATCCTGATGGGTAGTTGCAGTGCAGATGGATAAGTTGGGAGTAAGAAGAGAGCATCTCTAGTGGGTGTTGAGGCCAGGAGAAATGGGGAATTGCCTGCTTTGAAGGTGGGCAGAGGGAGATGAGGCTAGGCAGGTGAGTTTAGGACAGACGCAAAGAGGATTTAATGAGAGAGAGATTGAGTTGGAGTGTGTTTAACTTCAGAACAGGGAGGATGAAGGCCCAGGGTCTCACAGGGAACTCTTGTAAATCTCAGGAAGATAGGCAAGAAAGGATCTAGCTCCCAAACATTTCAGTCTAGGCATCTCTAGCTTCCAGGAAGGTGGGGACATGCTAGCCATTCTTTCACCATTGCTCTGTGGGGACATTTTCTTCTGAGGCATTTTACATGTCTGCTCAGTCATTCATTCAGCAGGTATTTATGAGCTCTTACTCTGTGGCAGGCACTGTTCTAGGTGCTGGGTTGCAGCAGGGAATAAAACAAAACAGGATAACATCCCTTGCCACATTCCCAGAAGGGGAGAGGGACAATAAACAAGTGAGCTAAATGCATGGGAGGCCAGGTGATGAGAGGTAGCGTGGGGAAAATCAAAGCAGGGAAGGAGATGGGGTGTGCTGCATGGGGAGGGGAGCAGCTGGGGGAGGGCTGTAATTTTAAATAGAGTGGTTAGGGAAGGTTTCACTGACTCATCCTGTCACTGGGACTTTGTCTGGGACCATAGGGAAAGAGGCAAGGCCAGATCCTACTGGGATCTTGAGCCCACAGTTGATCCTCTTCAACCTGTTGGGGGTCTTCGGCTAGGCTGTTGGGAGCCTTTGAGTGCTCTTGAGCAGAGGAGTGACATGTGTGGGGAGATCTCCCTAGTGGCTTTGTAGGGGACAGGATATAGGCGGCTGAAACAGGGGAGCAGAGATTCAGGAGGAGATGACCACTGTAGACTAAAAAAGTCTACTTATTTGACCCTTTCCTCACTGTGCTGCAAGCTCCACATCTGTAAAATGGAGATAAAATGGTACTTACCTTATAGGCACGTTTTCAAGAGGATGAAATGGGTTACTGAATGTAGAATACTTAGAACAGCACCTGACATATAATAAGTGTCTAAAAATATTGTCTTGCTCGACTATCTGTCCCTCTGTCTGTATATATGTATGTGTGTGTAAAATTAATGTGTTGGAGACATCCTTTCTTGTCCTAAAGGCAAGTCAAATGAAGAAAATAATGATGCTTTTCAGGATTAAATGAGATAATCCACGTAGTGGGTCTAGGTTAGTGGCAGATGAATACTAGGTGAATACTAGTTAAAAGTGCTACTATTATCACCAGATCTTACCTTGAAGAAAATGATTTTGCAATGGAAATCCTTTGTAAAGTCTTCCTATTTAACAGTTGTTTATCAAGACTGCAACATGCCAGTTGCTGGACTAGACATATCATCCCATTTCATCTTTGTAATAACTGCCCAAGGCAATCAGTGTTAACCACATCTTACAGATGAGGAAGCAGAGACCCAGAGAGACTAAGACTTGCCAAGGTCACATAGCTGGTAAATGGCAGAACTGGGATTAATCCATGAGTGATCCACTGTGTAAATGTAAACATTGACATACAGGTTCTCATATCAGTCTCCCTTGGTATTAGGTACCCACAAAGAGGTGCAGGGAGAGCAGAGGTGTGGCCAACTTCCAGGACAGATCAGGGCAGTGTGAATGTAGAGGGGAAAGCATGAGTAGGAGATAGTGTGTGTGAGGCAGTACCTTTCTTCAGTGACTCAGCCCTGCAGGCCTTATCAGAGCCTTTCAGCCACCCTCTAAGAGTTTATCTGAAACCCATTTTGGTTTCCCAAAAGGAGCAGAGCCTGACAGGTTCAAATCCTGGCTCCATCACTTACCAGCCGTGTAAGTCCAAGATAGGAGTCAATTTCTTTGTGCCTCAGTTTTGTCATCTGCAAACTTGCTTCATAGGGTTGTTATGAGAATTAATATCAGAGAAGCTATGTGAACACTTAGAACAGTGCCTGGCCCATAGCAAGTACTCTGAAAGAGTTATTACTATGTTAACAATTCTTATATTGTTTTTATATTATAATATTGTTGTAAACGCCTTTTTAATCTCTGAGGTCAGGACAGAATGTCCCATCTCTCTGCAGGATCATTCTGTAACACATTCTGTTTTGCCTTATTATATAGATGCGGGTGTAGGTCTCCCCTTTACAAGACTATGAATAGAATTCAATCAGCATCTTTCTAAAATCCCTGAAGACTTGTGCCTTATCCTAGAAGCTGTCAATAGAGATTTGCGCCAAAAGAAGTGATTCTTGGTTTCCTTTTACCCTTCAAGCCACTTATTCTAACCTGAAGATCCCACCTCCCATGATCTGGAAAATGTCTGATATTTCCAAGGGTGCTTTACAGTTTGCCAAACACATTCCCATTCATATTTCATTTGGTCTTCACAGTTACCCTGTGTGGTTACTGAGTACTCTTCCCAGTGAACAGGTCAGGAGACTGAGGCTCTGCAGGGTTGAATAATTCGCTCCAACACTTGCAGGTGGAAAGTAATGAAACAGGCACCCCCCTTCCTATCCCAGAAAGCTTTGTTCTGGAGTTTCAGATTGACTCTTCCCCTAAAACCATTCATCATTTCCCCCTTAGCCCTTTTCCCAAAGAGGATTGCGGGGAGGTCATGTGACCAGCCAACCTTTATACCTTTCTTTCTCTCTCTTTCTTTCTTTTCTTCCTTCCTTCCTTCCTTCCTTCCTTCCCTCCCTCCCTCCCTCCCTCCTTTCTTTCTTTCTTTCTTTCTTTCTTTCTTTCTTTCTTTCTTTCTTTCTTTCTCTCCTCCTCCTCTTCCTCCTCCTTCTTCTTATTCCTCTTCTTCCTCTTCCCCTTCTTCTTTTTTTGGTGGTCCTCAATTACATGGAGAGTTTTTCATTTGTTTTTCTTTTAATTTTATTATTTATTTATTTATATGAGACAGCGTCTCACTCTGTCACACAGGCTGGAGTGTAGTGGTGCGATCACAGCTCACTGCAGCCTCAATCTCCTGGGCCCAGATGATCCTCCCAGCTCTGCCTCTGGAGTAGCTGGGACTTCAGGTGCACACCACCATGCCTGGCTAATTTTTTCTTTTGTTTTTAGTTGAGACAGGGTCTCCCTATGTTGTCCAGACTGATCTCAAACTCCTGGACTCTAAGTTATTCTTCCATCTTGGCCTCCCAAAGTGCTGGGATTACAGGTGAGAGCCACTGTGCCCAGCCTATACAATTCTACTTTCACCCTTTGTTCCCAGGTCTTGTTACTCCCAAACTAAGCACATGGTGATGGCCTTGAGTGGAGCTGATTGATGATTGAAGTTGCTCAAATCATCCCCACTCCATTTTCCCTTCTCTGTGAATCTGAGGTCTGGGCTGGGACTCAGCATTTGGAGCTTGGTGGGGAGTGGGAGACAATGGGGAGAGCATTGTAGCTTTAAGCATTTGCAGTGTCTGAGTATGAAATTGTCCTGAGCATAAATGTGCCCTGAGGAACCCTGCAACTGAAGGTGGAGGAGGCAAGACGAGGAGCACATGCTGAGATGCAGAACCCAGAATCACCACCTGGGGCCTGGCCAGGGGCCTACAGGGGCCGAATCAGAGGCCACAGGGCAGAGGGATGGGATGGGGAGTCCTCACTCCCTGGGAGGCAAGCAAATGATCCTTCTAGCCAAGATGGGACTAAACCCAGGGCTCAAACCCGTAATTCAGACTTGTTAAACTCCTTGGAGTTGTTCCTTAAGCAGAAGAATCTCCTGTTTAGTTCAGCCCAACAAAAGTTTACTGAGGAAGTACCTACAGTGTCCCAGCAGGTGTGAGGAATACAAAGTCCAGCAAGATAGGGACCCTGCCACAAGGGGCTCAGGTCCTACAGCCTCAGCTTTACCTGTGCCTCCTCCTCCCTCCTGCCAACTTTTAATGCTTGGGCGGAGGCTCTGAGGGTGGTGCTTCTTAAGTGCACATGGCAGCATTTTAGCTTCCTGGCACCTCAGCACTTGGGCTAGAATTAGGGCCTGGCAGGTCTGCAGAGCAGCACAGACTGGGAATTGGCAAACACACCTGCTTATGGAGGCGGACTCTGATCCTGCTGTAGGAAGAGAGAGGTTTCTGGGCTTTGGCATCCGGAACTGCTTCTCAGTTCCCTCTGTGATGGTCGCGTGACTGGAGGAGCAGAGGCAGGAGGGCCTCTGGGGTGCAGGTGAGAAAGATCCCAGTAGAATTGCCCCAAGGTAATGGCTCAAACTGCCCATCCCTCAGTCAGACCAGCTCCCCCTTCTCATCCTCCAAACTGGCTGGTCTCCTCTCCTCTGCACCTGGGCCATCCCTGGCCCCAACTCTTTGCTTTGGTTCTTTAGCACTTTCCTTCTTCTCTGCCTTTTCAACACCCCATCCTCCAAGTCTGGATTCAGCCCTGCCATCTTCAGAAAGGCTTCCTAAACCCTCTCAGACGCAGTTCCGCCTCCTTTCTCCATATGCTTGCTTGGCAGAGAACCAAGAGCCCCCAGTTCAGCATTACTTGTTTCCTGGGAGTTCTTTCTCATGCTCTCGGCTTCGTGAAGGGAAGGCAGGGAACATGTTTTGTGCACCCACCATGTTCCAGGCAGTTGCATGGAGGCTGGGTACATCCTAGCTCTGTTTTTTATGAGCTGTATGACTTTCGGTAAGTGTTTTCGTTTCTCTGAGTCTCATTTTCTCATTTGAGATTGAGGATGTGTGATGCCTACCTCAGAGGGAAGTTGTAAGAATTGGATAGAATAATCCATGCAAAGCGCTTTGCACACAGGTCCAGGCTCATAGTAAATGGCTAACACATGGCAGCTTTTGTTATTCTTTGATAGGTATTATCTCATTGAATCCTCACCCTAGCTTTATAAGGTAAGCATCATTCCACAAAGGGGAGCAAATGAGCCTTAGGGCTGAAATGACTTGCTTGAGGTCTCACAACAGACAGGCAGCAAGGCTGGGATCCAAGCCTAGGGCTAGGCTGCCGTGAGGCAACACCCATCCTTCTACCACCTCTGCTTCCTGAGTCCTGGCCCCTGTTTCCCATGCTTTTTAATGTTCCTCGCAGTCCCAGCCAGGGCACTCAGCAAATGCTGGTTGAATAATATTTCCTGGCTGGTTTAAGGGAAACCAGGTTTGCGGGGGGGAGCGCAGGAAATGCGACCCCTTGAACATTCCACCCTCTTTCAGCTTTCTGTCTGGTTCAAGTTGCCCATGGATCCCTGCTAGTGTACTGTATGCCACTCCAACACCAGGCAGTGCTATGCTGTGCAGCACCATATCTCACTCAGGAGTGAAACCAAATCATGCCCTCAGGGAAAATGAGCCAGTTCCTTTTTATTTTTTTAAATAGCAGAGAATAAAATTATGAAAAGAAAAAGAAAAGTAAGGGAAATACCTGCCTGGATAATCCCCCATGACTGGGGCAACCACTGTCTGAAGCTGGCAGCTGGAAAACAAGGGAACAGCCGTTAGCTGCCAGCTGGGCCCTGGGCAGTGTGACATTATGAAGCCTGTGTCCTGTGAGGGTCAGCAGGTGAGGCTTTCTGCTTGGGATGGCTTATTGACTTTCCTTATACCCACAGATACAGCCAAGGCCCTGCCAAGGGTTTTTCTTCTTGACATGATTGTTGTCAGGAAGATTTTCATATCATTCCAGATCATAGTTTCCAGTTTAATTCTCCAGCAAACACTAGAGGCTACCACTTCCATCTTGGCTATGTCTTCTTTTGTACCAACTGACACTTGTGTCTTTACTGTTTACTCCACTGGTTAGTTTATGCCTGTGCAGACCTTGGTGCTGTGTTCCCTGGGGCCTGTGGAAGAAGGCGCTTGCCTGTGCTCATTTGTGTGTTCATCTCATGGCCCATACTGCAGGAGAGATGGGCGGTCATCGGCATGTTTTGGTTCTTAGTTTTTGATACCAGGCCATGGATTTTTTTTCTGTTTCTTTATATTTTGTATTATTTATTTTATTTTTGAGAAAGAGTCTTGCTCTGTCACGCAGGCTGGAGTGCAGTGGCACCATCTTGGCTCACTGCAGCTTCTGCCTCCTGGGTTCAAGCGGTTCTTGTGCCTCAGCCTCCCAAGTAGCTGGGATTACAGGCATGTGCCACCACACCTGGCTAATTTTGTATTTTTAGTAGAGATGGGGTTTCACCATGTTGGCCAGGCCAGTCTCGAACTCCTGACCTCAAGCGATCTGCCTGCCTTGGACTCCCAAAGTACTGGGATTACAGGCATGAGCCACCGTGCCTGGCCATTTTTTCCATTTCTTTAAAACCCTTTAGAAACACACCTGAAGGTGCAACTTCTTTTCCTGAAGGGAATTAAACCCATGCTATTAGTAGGCATGGGGTACGGGAATAGATCATCTTTGGGTGCTGTTCCAGAAAGTAGTGAGTAAGTGAGACAAGCAAAGATAATATTGTTTAGCACAATGCTATGCGTCAGGCACTATAGTCGTCCCTGTTAAGTCAGAATCTCTTGGGACAGCTGACTGAGAAAAAAAACAAAAGTAAAACAAAAAACATATAAGGGAGATGATGTTTTACAGCCTGTTGACTGCTTATCAGGCATAGGCAAATCTTGCCCTCAAGAGCAGGAAACCCACGGATACATGCCATCCAGTCAAATCACACTAGAGCTCTTTGAGATGGAAATAACTAAGGTCTCAAAAAGGAAACTTGCCCAAGGATGTACCTGGGCTGTCAAGATACTTACTGCCTCTCCTGTTTGTGTCTCAGTGCTGCCCTTTCCTCTGAGTAGCTATGAATAAAGGAGCAGCAGGACATTGCCATCACCTCTGAGGGATCTGAGCACAGATGTGAGTGACAGTGGAAATGGGCTGTGTGAGAAAAAGACCTCAGGCTCCATTGAAATCAGAGTGTACTGAGGAGGTGGAGTGCATTGGGTGGAATAGGCACGAGGCACTAGTGGCATGACCTTTGTGAGTTAGTTATTGACCTTTCTGAGCCTCAGTTTCTTCACCTGGAAAATGGGCTGGATGATCATCCAGTTCCCAGTGTTTCATTGAATATTAGACAAGATTATACAACTCCAAGAGTGTGACCCACAGTGCATGGCACATTTAAGTACTCAAACAAGGCAAGTTTTCTTCACTTATCCATGCTCCCTGCTTTCTTCCTTACTTCCTCCTCTAAAAAAGAGTTGTTTTAAATAGCTATCTGGATTTTTTCTTTTTTCTGCACCACTTCAAAGTCAATGAAAATCAGCTCTAACTTCCTTCTTTCTCTTCTTCCCCTCTCATAATAGGCATGGCCCTGGGGCTGGGTCTGAGGCTCGGTTCTCAGCCAGGAAGCACAGGGCTGGGCTGCTTGCTGTTGGTTTCAGTACCTTCTTCTCCTAGGAAGGGCCCTGGTCCAGGGGCTTGCAGTGGCCTCCCCTCACTTCAGTCTGTAGATACCTTGCCGTACATATTTGCTCTCACTTGGCTGCCTGGGTCTCACCAGGTGTGCAGCTGGCTTTTCTTCCTGGTTGGGATTTGGTGATGATAAAGCAGGCACTTGTTGAGGCTATTATTGAGAGTTTTTTGGTTTCAAGGCACAGGAACCAAACTTGAATGAGCTTAAGCAAAAATGGGATGCATAGCTCATGCCTCTCATACCAACACTTTGGGAGGCTGAGGCTGGAGGAGCGCTCAAGGCCAGCAGTTCAAGATCAGCATAGTCAGCATAGCAACGGCCTGTCTCTACACACAAAAAAAAATTAGATTAAAAAGGATACATTGGAAGGTTTTGGGGAGGCTCAAAGATTCAAAAGAGGTGCAGAAGAATCAAGCCCCAGGAAGGCAGCATGTGACCTCCAGCATCCCCAGACCAGAGTCCCCTGTTCAGTGCACCATGGCTGCAGGCAGCTCCCAGCTGACCCCACACAGCCCTGCCGCCAACCTGAGAGGACCAGGCCTTCCCCAGGAGTTTTCAGATTGGAATTTGGCCTGGCCTGGAGCATGTGCACACCCCTCGTACCATCGCTAAGGAGAAAAGATACTCCCATGAGCCCACCTTGAGTCCTATACCCTCCTTTTTGGCTGGAGAGTGGGAGATGGGGTGGAGTCTGTTATCAGGAGAGAGAAAGAGAAGAATACTAGTAATATTAATAATTAAGTATAGTACTCACTTTTCTTGAACTACTTTGCAAGAGTTCATTCTAAGCTCTTTACCGGCATAACTCATTTAATCTTCACCGTCAACCCATTTTACATACCAAGAAACTGAAGTAGAGAGAAGTTAAGCAATTTGCCCAAAATCACATAGCTAGTTAGGAGGAGAGCTGGAATTGAATCCAAGCAGAGGGCTCCAGAAGTGCCCTTAACCACCCACTCTGATGCAGATAATATCAGACATCACCTCGAAGCACCTGCTCTGAGCGAGCAGCGGGCTAAGTCCTTTATAGCATTATCTCATTTAATCTTCAGAGAAGCCCTATGGAGTGGATACTAACATCATCCACATTTTAAAATAAGAAATTGAGGCTCACAGAGATGATGTGATTTGTCTAGGGCCACCCAACTAATTTAAAATGACAGAGCTGGGATAGGACCCTTGGTTTGCCTGATGGTAGGGCCCAAGTTCCTAACTGCCTCACTGGGTAACACTTCTCTTGTTCTGTCTGAAGCGCCTCTGGTCTGGCTCAGCACCTGAGTCTTTGTCCACAGTCTGGGGAGGGGCTGGGATGTGGAGACCCCTACCTGCTGCATGCTGCTGAGGGGTCGGCTGTGAGGTTTTAGCTGGTCTTGATATATCTCACACTGACCTACACCAGATGGTTCTTGAACAAGTCTTTAGTGCATTGAAACTCTGAGTTTATTCATTTCTTCATTCAACAAATATTTACTGAGTGCCTGGAGGCTCCAGGTCCTGTCCAAGTGCTGGGGTCCCTCGGGGAAGAACTTAGACTTGAAAAACATCCAAGAGGAAGGTTCCCGGAGTTCCTGTCACTTGGGCCTGTCATGTCCCACTTAATCTCACAGGAAACCTTCCCTGTATCACCCAAATCTGACCCATGAGGGAGCAGAGACCTCATGCTTCTTGGCTTGACACTGGCCTGATGGCAAGTCCACGGAGAGACAGCATTTCTTCATTCTGGTTGAGCACAAAGGAAAATATCGTGTCAGGGAATGAGCATGGGTGTGGACTCAGGCCAGCTCCATTGGCAGTCCCAGGGCTGCTGTGGTCTCTGCTAATTAAGACTTTGGGTGAGGTACTTCGCTGGGCCATGCCTCAGTTTCCCCCTCTGTAATGATACTGTACTACCTGTCTTACAGGGTTGCTGGGAGTATTAGCTGAGGTAGCAGTGTTAACTACCCAAGGCAATACCTGTGCACAGGTTAATCCCTCCCTCTTACAACAACTAAGTAGTTTTGTCGGTGTCTCTGAAAGTCAGGGTACCTGGAGCAGGGCCACTGAATGGGGTCCCAGGTGAGGAAATCACCAATTGTATCAAGCTCCTCATTTTACAGATGAGGGAACAGAGGCCCTGACGCTCAAAGGCCAGAAAGTATTGGACTCTAGGACCTTCCAATTTGTTGGTGTTACAGGGAGCTCAAAGTGTATTTGGCTGTTGGTCAGACAGAGGGTACGAGTTGGTCCCTCGAGTGGCCGGACACTGTGCCCAGGCCTCTGTGAGCATCTGACTGGTGGTCAGCCCTTGTAGCCTGGTCCAGTCATACCTACCTCCAACCCACCATGAAGACAACCCAAGCAGAACCTTAAAGAGCCCCGTGTCCCTGCTGCTGGTCTCCATAATGCCCTAGCGTGGATAGGGACTTCTGTTCCTGAGATCTAGAAAGCATTGACAGGGTCCCTGGCTTCTGAAACTCTGGTTGGACCAATGATGCGATTCTGTACCAGGATGTCCAGCTCCCCACCCACGGCTCCCAGAAGCTCCCCTTGAGAAGCAGGGGGCAGACAAGTCAAGGCCTCTAGCCACTCTGACTTCTGGCTGGAAGCAGCAGCACAGAGCCTGCAGCTCAGGCTGATAGAATGTGGCCCAGGCAAGCTGGCCTGTTTGTCAGCTGGCACAGGGCCCGAGGGGTGTGGGCTTGATAATGATGATGACGGGCGGGCAGGGCTGCCGCTTCTGCCCAGGTGGCCGCCCTTGGAACTTGCCAGGCTCGCCCAGTGTGTGGGCCCACCAGGGCTATGCTCAGAGTTGATGTCCAGGACACCTTCCCCTCAGCTTGGTGGGAAAAACCATGAGCACTGGGGCAGCCGGTCCTGGGCTCCAATCCTGCCTTGCTCTGGGGCCTTGGCAAGTGCCGTCTGTTCTGCAAGCCTCTGTTTGCTGTCTGTGAGGAGCCACTGAGATAAAGCAGGTCTAGTCTCCACCCTTGATGGTTCCATGTGTGACCGGTACATAGCACTTCGTAGGCTCTCTCCCATTAACAGGCTGAGAATTCTGAACAGTGAATCGAATCCCATCTCCCAGCACGCTAACGATGTGTGCTGTTTGTGTGCCAGAGAGAGAGAGAGTGTGTGTGTGTGTGAGAGTGTATGTGTGTCTGTGTGGAGGCACCACTCTGTTGAGCAAAGTGTGCGTATACCTCCCTGGAGTATGAATATTGCCTCTTATAGATGTCAAATTTCACAACTGTGTTAGTTTTTGTCCCCTTGAGGTTACTTCTTAAACATTTTGATTTATTTTTTAATGTGGAGGTAAATCATTAGAAATATTTTGTAACTCTGGGCTTCGTTTTCCAAACAGGTATAGAGGCATGTTCTGCAGAAGCAATAGGATGTCATCAAATATTGTGGGTCGTCACTAGAAGCCAAGAGAATAATTGGTTTAGGAAACTCAGCCATGATCAGCTGGTGGACTTTCATAACTCCCTAGTTTACTCAGCGTTAGACAATGGGACCAGTTTCACACTGGGGACTTGTTATCAAGTTTTACACCTGCTTGATTTACTTTCATTGTGTCTCATGCTTAGAAATTCTGACACTTTCTGTTTTTACTAAAGCAGCGAATAAAGCTTTGTTTTCCAGATCCCTCCTACTCCTCAGCAAAGTCTTTGTGTAGAGATCTGATAAGCCCTTAGGGTGCCCTGACTGCAGCCAACAATAGAATTTGTTTAGCCATCTTGCTATTCCTTTCTTCATGTGCAAAACGTGTTGGAGCACAGAGAGAGATTCTCTGTCCATTTCCTCTTGCTGGGTGAAGTGTCCCACAAGGCAAAGTGCACAAGCATGCGTGACCTCTTGGAGGAGACTAGAAAGGAGGCGTAAACTAAGATGATGTCACTGACATTAATTGTTGGGCTCTTGTTTTTAAAGGATCATGGCAACCTGTGTGTGTCTCATCCCAGAAAGAGAAGACTTTAACCACTGTGATGCCTGAGAATCCAGTGAGTAAGTCACAGTGGTGGATCTTGTTTACCATGGAGTAGCTCCTGGGGGCTGGTCCTAGGCTTAGGAAAGTGTGGGATGTTCCCACCATCCTGGGGCAGCTTGCTATGCCCAGGGCACGCTGTTCCCTCTGAGTCAGCACCGCCTCCTCTGCACTCCCCTAGCGCTGTGTTCATGCCTCAGATACACCACTGAGTTAAGGTTCATTCATCTGCTTGTCCCACCTACTGGCTGAGGGAGCCTTGAGGGCAAGGAACCAGACTCTAGCTTTCCTGTCTGAGCCAGGCAGCAATTCTCGGCAGGTACAGTACCAGGCACATCACAGGGGACCAGCAGCTGTTTGTGGACTCAAGGAGTCTCAACCCTGAGGTTTGATCAGGGCTTTACGGTCCACAAAGCTTTATCACGGACAGTGTTCCATGGGAACCTTGTGCCCTGAGTGGGGTGGTCATATTATCCTCGTTTATTTTATAGATGGGGAGGCTGGGGTCTGAGGAGTCGGATAGCCTGCCACAGGTGGTAGGCTAATAAGCGCCTAGGACCCAGGTCTTCTGTGTCTCAGGCTAGCCTGGTTTCTGTAATGTCAAACCTTATAATTAGAAAGGTTGTTTAGAGTAAACCCCTCATTGCCAGACAGGGAGACTGAGGCCTGGCCTGCAGATACTTTCTCAAGGTGACAGGACTCACTGGTGTCCAATGGAGAATCGAAATGCAGGCCCTGGACTTCCAGTCTGGCGTTTTGGCACCCCTCCTCCCTCCTCCTCTGCTCTGCTTCTGTATACAGCAATCAGAGAACATTTTGGGACCATACGTCTGTGTTTACAGGAGGGCAAAGAACTCACAGAAAGCCATGAGTTAGAAGGAACATAGGGATGAATAAAACTCACCCTTCTCTCCGGGAGCTTCCCTGGACATGTGAGCCTTGGCAGGGCCTTGAAGAGGCTCAGTTTAGTTGTGGGAGGAGGGAGGATGAAGGTGAGTGTGAGGGAAGAGCATCAGGACCCAATCCAAGAAGCCTGGGCATGGGTGGAGTCCCCAGCGGAGGGGCAGCCAGCGTGTGTGTCAGGGCATTTGGCAGCTGGCCTGGTGGGCGCTGAGGGATCACGTGGGGTGAGGAGTCCACGGGAGTCCTGAATGGCAGGATGACAAGGGGTTGACTGGACCTCAGGGAAAGCTGCTCCAGGAGTTCTCATTCTTAGTATCTAGGGAAAGACCCAGACAAAGAGCTGATTGGCCAGTCTGTCACAGCCTGAGAAACTGTCCCCTCTCTGGAGAAACAGAATACAGTTTGTCCACAGAGGAGGGTCGGGCGATGAACAGTGAATTCCAACGTTGTCTGAAATGTGTGTGGGGAGGGGAGCGTGAGCAGTTCTGGCTGGCTCAATCCTGTTGCCCTCAGATGAATTTTGGTTCTGCTCTGTTTCTGATTGAGCACATGTGCTGCTGTTCTCTCTTCCCCTTGGAATCTTGGGTCCCTCCTGGCTCATCCATTCAATCCAGGCTTGACCCAGGGCCAGGTGGGTCCTGGCTACTCTTCTGTGTTCACTCCACTTTTTCTTGCAACTTCCTGGACTTGAGGACTGGGACTGACTGCCAGCTTCATCTCCATTGGCAGGGTGAAACACAAAATCTCCCCAAATTACAGAGAATGTGATGCTTGCCAAATAGGTACCCCGGATTATTTTCCAAAGCATTCCCAAATTATACACTTCTCTAGGGCAGGGGAAGTGTGTCATGTTGTATCATGATTGTTTACACTTCATATTCTTTGCACTTTACGTTTTATAAAGGTTATTTCATATTCATGATCAAGCAGGTGGACTTCTCCCATTTTACAGATGAGAAATTTGCCTTAAGCAGGCTTAACCTGCCCAAGGCAATGCAGCTGTCTAAGGGCTGAGCTGGGGCATGGCCCAGTCCTGCTGTTTATAAATTCCATGATGTCTCTCCTCTGCTGAACTCCAACCATAGTAAATCCCTGGAGGGCCTGAGACATAAGAGGAGCTCAGTAAACACTTGTGGAATGAGTGACTTTTGGCTCTTTTGTTTTTGGCCACTCTTAACCGTAAGTGGACCCTCTTTGGCAGCAAAGAGAACACTACCCTGTGGAATATTTGAGTTTCTTGCCATGATAAGGAACTGGTGAGCTGTCTTCTCACCCACCCTTACCTCTGGGAACTAGGTCATGCACACTGAATAATTAATTTCTTGACTTTTACTTGGAGCTTCCTCCTCCTGACGTTGAGATGATATGTTAGACACTGATCTATGAGAAGTCCTTGGCAGAAGCAGATCCTATTGTTTGTTGTCACAGACCTTCAGTGACCCATCTAATTGCCCATGAATAATACCTGTGGCCTAAACAGGTCAGCCTTCCAGGCAGTTCACTCATCTCCTCCTTCTACCCTTCCCCCACCAACCTTCTCTAGACTGAGGAAGAGGGACAGGTGTGTATTATCTTAGATATGCAGGGTTCTGTAGGTTCAAGGGAGCCTACCTCTTCCTTCTCACTGACCTCTGAACTTTTCCATATTTTTGTGGCAAGGGCTGGAGAAAGAACAAGAAAACCATGTCAAGATGGGAAAGAATTCATAGGCTCCGGAAGGCAGTTATCAAAATATCTGTTGGGTCTGTTCTTTTCCTAAGTGACACTTGGGTCATGTTTCTTAGAGTCTGCAAGGGATCCAGCTGGCCTCGTTAGACTCTTGAGGTCAACAGAATAGAGTAGAAATAAGAGTGGGCTGAGACCAAGAGACCCATGTTCTGGTGTTGGCTGTCCACAGCTTAGCTATGTGGCCTTGGGCGAGTCATAGAACCTCAGCTGCCTTCAGATTTCTTATTCAGGAAGTCAGGGGGTGTGGAAGTTTGGTGGCATCTTAAAGAAGTCTCCTTGACTTCTGTGGTCCTGGTCCTCAGTGCCTCTCTCAGTTTGTCCTTGTGATTAGCACTGTCTTCTCCTCTAGATCACCTCCTCCTCATGCAGTCAGATCTTGCTTCTGTAAGCACTTTCATCCTGACCTTTGTGGCTTTGCCATCTCTCCCCTGCCCCACCCTGAGTTATGCCAGAGTGCAGATAAGAACTCCCTGTTGCTGCCCTAGTCTCCTGCCAAGCATCATGGGAGAAAACTCTAACCTGGTGAGATTGTTAGAGATCTAAGGAGTGAAAGTTGGTTGGTATCAGAGGAAAATGGAATTAAAGGTTGTTGGGATTTTCAAGTCCTTGATGCCCCAGGGTACCTGGATTGTACTGAGTTGTTTGATCAGAGGGTAGTCAATATGTTCTTAAGAATATGGCCCCAAGTTGGCCAACCCTTGTGATCAGCGGTGACCAGACACTTTGGAGAAATAAAGGGGATAGCATTGGTAGAAGGTTGCTCAGTGAGAGATGAGAGATATCTCAGATGAATAACCAACATGAAAAGGGGAAAGGCTAGGTCGGGAAGGTGGATTTGTCTCTAACATTTACAATTGTAAAGTATTAAAGCTGAAAAGAACTATAGATCCTTTAATCCACTTCTCTCATTTATTAGTAAAGAAACTGAGGCCCAGAGACATGACTCAAACATACCCATAGAGCAAGCCAGTGATAGAAGTGAGACAGAAGCCAAGTCTCCTGATTCCCAGCAAGTGGCTCTCTCCACAGTTCCATGTTGCCTCCTCATGTGGGTTCAGCTACTGTGCCTTCCTCTTTTCTCCTAGACCCTGCACTTGAATGTCTCAGGTGTTAGCAGGGCCCCCACTGCTCCTACCTCATTGTTTATCAAGGCCTAATAAAACCTGGGTGCAACAGCATGGAGAGGTTTAGGCTTCTCATGTGCAGGCTGTTTTGATTTGTACTTAGTGACTTAACACTGTTGAGTTGCCATTATTCTGTTTTATGATGTGTCTTGGGGTGAAAGATTAATTCAAGACAGGAAATGAAGGCTATATGATGGCCCAGCCTTAGCAGGAGTATCCTCCTGTGAGTTTGCCATTCAAATCAAAATCACATGAGCATTGTTGCTAAGCAGGCCTTGTTGTGAGAACCTCCAGCAAAGGGCATGGATTACACTCTCGCTTGCTCTGAGAGGGGCTCTTTCTGTCAGAGGCTGGCCATCCTGTCACTATGCTGATGGCACGTAAACCAGAATGGAAACCACTCACTTTTTCTGTAGAACTCCATTTGACCCAACACTTCCTGCTGAGCTCAAGGAAATGCATCTTGAGCACTTTGCATTGGGCAAGCACTAGGTTTACATATATTACCTTGTTTTTCCTCATAGCAGCTCTCTGAGAGGTAGGCATGTCTATCTGTTATATTGGGGAGAAAATTGAGACAGTTACAGGTTAAATAACTTGTCCCTGCCCACAAGGGCCAGGACTGAAACACAGGGTATCTGACTCTAAAGCCTTTCCTGGCTCCACATTTCACATGGCTCTCTGCACACAGAAGGGAGGGCTGGGGAAAAATAGGCAAGGCATTGACTGAAGTGTCAAACATTTAATATGGGACTTCCAAATGCCAGGTTCTGGGCTTGGTTCTTGGGATGCAAAAGTGAGTAAGATCTAGTCCCTTTACTCCTAGGACTTGTGACCTGGCCTGGTGGTGGCACAGATGTATATGATGACATTCATAGCTCCCTTATCATCATTATAAAGAGCCATACCAAGTGCTGTGGAAGCACTGAGAGGAGAGCAGCACACAGGGAAGCCTGCACCAAGGAGGGCTGTGAGACTTGGGTACTGAAGGATGATCAGGAAGTTGCCAGGCAGAAAAGGAGGCAGAGAGTTCTCCAAGGAAACTGAGTGGTAGTGTGAAAGGGCCTGATTTGGTGTTTGGAAGTAAGGAGGAGTAGTGTGCATACTTTCTTCTTAGCTGAGGGTGCAAGGAATGAGACATTCAATTGAGAGAGAAGCTCTGAAGTGAGAGAGGAAGGGAGTTCAGAAGTAGACTGTCCAGGGCTTTGCAAAACACTTGCTGCTAGGTGAGATTCATTGAAAGAAACATTAGCAGAGACCAGGAAAGCTTCTCCAAATATGAATTCTCCAGCTGTCTGATGGATGTTTCCGTATAGAGAAAGGAACTTCTGCTGGGGGCTCATTTTCAGAGAGTTTGTGTAGGTTTTCTGCATTTTGTGTCTCACACATGAGTGGAAGTGATTATTGATGGGGCAAAGTGAATGGAGTGGGACAGGCCACACCAACAGTTCATATTTAAAATGTCTCAGATTCCTCTTGCCAGATAAGCTGATAGCAAACACCCTTATGAGTTCCTGCGCAGACTGACTCTCCAGGGATTGTTTTGCATTCCAGACAGGGTCACACAATATTTCTGCAGGAGCTGGGGCTCTGGGGTGAGAAAGCTACTTAAAAATAAAGACCAACAAAAAATATAGTTGTTTTTAAAGATGACATTTGCAAGGCAAAAGTATCCAGGAAGTAGATTATTTGTCATGAGGGTGAGCCAGAATTTTTAAAAATATCAGATCATTAGAGTGGAAAGAATAATGGTGGAGAGAGAGAGAGGAAGAGAGAGAGAGCTCCAGGAACTCTTGTCTCCTGGGTGTGGTTGTCCCTGCACACCCCCACTTTAATGCATACCTTGCCGAGGTCTGCCCCAGGAAATGAGTTTCGAAAACTGAACTTTGAGCCTGAACTGTCTTCTGTGGAGAAGAGCAGACCAATAAACAGAACGTGATTTGGAGTCTAAGACTTCTTGGTCTTACATCAGCAGTCCCTATCTGCTGCCCTTGGGTTTTGTATCTTTATGAGAAAAGAAAAAAATCTTTTTTGGAACAGTTGGGGCTTATTTTAGTAAACATGTTTTTCAGAGCATGAGCCCAAATACCAAGGAAAGAGTCCAATGTCTTTATGCAGCCAACAGAAATGTATTCATCAGGATGATGAGAGCCTGTCTCCCTCCTACCAGGGAGAAGTCACTAGCGGGGCCATACCTTTGGGGCTCCCCTCCCCTGGGGCTTCTGGATGTTGGAGTTTGGGGCTGGTAAGGGACATTTTGACCCCCTGAATGGTCAAGGGCCTTTCTGGGCCCTGGAACCTATGACCTGGCCTCTCTGAGCTCTCAGGAACGTGGCCTCTGAGTGTGGCCTGGAGAGGCAGTGTTCTTCCCCGAGCCTGTCCCACACAGGTCTGCGTTGCTCTCAATGTGGCAATGAGCTACACTGCTCATACTATACATTGCAATGGTTCTGCAGCCTCCAAGCCATTACCAAATAGGCAAATGTTAAAGGGCTTTCAAACCTTAGTGCTCGTGCGCCTAGTCCAGGGAGGTGAAACACAACCTGTCAGACAAATAACCTCCTCCAGTCAGTTCAGCAATTGAGTGTAAGTTAGAGACTGGTTCTACCCTGTCTTCTCAGACATGCATTTCTGTACTTGCCATCTGTAACCTTACTTGGCTTTATAGACACTTGGGGAGAAGTTCCTGGGAGACTTCAGTTCCTCTGTACAGTAAAGGATTGGGTCAAAACTGTCCTGATCTTTCACTTCTGTTCAGATGTCTGAACTGCCTTCTGATAGCGGCATATTTTCCCTGGGCAGAGAGCTCCTCTCAGGCCACATCCTGATGAAGGAAGGAATCCTTTCTCAGAGCTGTCTCACCCTGCTAGTTTCTGGTCTGTTCACTCTCCTGAGGTTGTACCTAAGAACTGTCAAGCTGGGTTCATGCAGTACATTGCCTGGCACATGGTAATCAATGTTGAATGAATGAATGAATGACCAGCAAGGAAATCCTTCTGTTTTCCAGCAGAACAAAATGGAAGTGAACAGGCCTCAGACTATGTGGCCTGCATGCTGTCAGGACCCAGCATGCACTTCAGAAAAGACCCCTTTGGTTTTTGGCACAAAGGAAGTTACCTGATAAAGACATCTTCTAGGCCGGGACCTGGAAAGACAGACGATGTTTAATCCACATCACCTCAAGATGATGAGTCCTGTTTTCAGGGCTTAAAATGAACAAACATCAATAGTGACAATGAACCACTGGGAATGGTGGCTCTGGAGAAAGCAGGGGAAATCATTCTGCTGGCAACCCCTGCATACCTAGCCAACCCCAGCTGGCTGAATGTCCCATGCTTGGACAGGTCTCCCAGGAACCTCATGATGGGGCTCTTCCTTTGTCATGCTGCCTCTCTACAGCACAGGTGATTTTACATAGAAATCTTAGATCCTGACTTCCCAGGTGTATTGACATTTTGGTAGGCTTTGAATAGCCCATTAGTTATTTCTGACTCAGGCAGGGCTCACCTGTCTGTGCAGGTGTATACACCTGCTTATAAAGGCTGAATGCAGTGTACAGGCCCTTGTGCAGACTCTAGGGTGAGGGACGTGGCCAGCTGGACTGCCAGTTGGGTGAACGGCCCAATGAAAGGAGTGCACAAGCATCTCAGAGGCCAGCAGACTACTGAGAGCCAGGAAGGTGTTATTTGTGTTGTTAATAACATTAATGACAATATAAGCAAGAAAGCTTCTGTAATTGTGTATCAGGAAATTAATCCTGAAATTGGTAGTCTGTAATTCAAATGAACAATTTAGAACTCTTTTAAGTGAACTCTAAAGGTGCTACCGTGGAAGCAGTTCCTTCCCTCCGGAGCCAGATTTCTACTCGTAAGCATTCATTCATTCAACAAATGTACTGCCTGCTGGGAGCAGGCACCACACTGGCACTGGAATTACAAAGATGAAGATCAGTCAACAGCTCATCAATGAGTGAATTAGCTATAAAAGACCACAATCCAGAAATTATTTGAATCTTAAATATTGGTTATCAACTGAGAACCCAGAGCTGGGGTGAATACTCTGGGAAATAGAAAATAAATAAAAAATATCAGCCTTTCCTTAAGGTTACACATTAGATTGTCCAGACAAGATTAATGCACAGAAGACAGGATAGGTTCAAGGCTAAAGGAAAAGCCAAATGGCATGGTCTGTGACCTCTGTGTGGGAACTCTTTGTCTCCCCCATTTCTCAGAAGATGGGAAGAAGCATCCTGTTCCTTTGGCATCCACGGCACCTAGCAAGGCCCCGGTCACAATATAGGTTATCAGGAAATTGAATGAATGGAATTGAATGTGGCTAGTGGTTTCCGAAGTTGGCTGATCAACAGAATTTCCTGGGGAGTTAAAAACATCTTTACCTCTTGGCCCTCAGGCTACAGGGATTCTGTTCGGGAACAGGCCCAGGAAACTGAGTTTTCGTAGACTTCCTGGGCAAATCTGCCTGACAGCCAGGTTTGGTGAGCTCAGGCGTAGACTCTGAGTTAGAAGAACACAGGTGGGTAAGGGACGGGGTGGTGGAGGGCTTTTGAACCTGAATGCTCCGGTCAGTCCCTTAAGATCCTGCCCTGATGCCACGTTCTCAGGGAGCTTCTCTCAGGTGCGGAGTCACTCCATCTTCCAACTCTGCATCCACATGTCTTGGCACTCACCTCCCCGGCAGCTCTTACCAATAACTGTTAGTTTGTTTGGATTCCCTGAATAGACTGTGAAGCTCCTAGGGTGCACAGCTCGTAGTAGGTTTTCAGTTAGCACCGTGGAGCTGACTGGGCTTCAGAGGATGGGTGAGGTTTGAGCAGGGGCAGAAGTAAGGCAGAGACCTGATGTGAGGGCAGCCACAGGGTAAGCCTGAATGCCTTTGGGATTGAGCCTAACAAGGAAGAGGGGGCTGCATGATGGTGGGTGGGAACCCACTGAGCCTGGCAGGAGGGCTTGGACTTGTAAAAGGGCTGTAGGGAACCCTGAGAGCTCTATGAACAGGATAAAGGAGAAGCTGGTGAGTTGGGAAGGGGGAGATCAGTGAGGAGGCCCATGGTAGCTCAGGTCAGAGCTGGCCAGGCCCTGGATGAAGTGGCAGGGTTGTCGACAAAGGGCAGCCACACTCTAGCCACTACATACCCTGTATTGTGTGTAATACTCTTGATTTGATTGTATCTACCAGCAGTGGTTATTGAGCACCCACCATTGCCAGGGGCACGGGCACCAGGCCCTGGGGCTTGCAGCCTTCAGCTTCAGAGCGCACAGTCAGGTGAGGTAGGAGGGGCCACAAGTAGATCAATGCAAGGGTATTTGCAAAGCTATCCTACAAACTTCCCCAGAGTACAGTGTGGAAAAGGGGGCCTGGGGAGGGCAAAATAATGCTTCAAAGAAGAACAGTGCAGCTAAGGATGCAGCCCAGCCAGGCGTCACTGTGTTTCATCCTGAAGTCACCCAATGGGTCAGGACTGTTATTATACCCATTTTATGGATGAAGAAACTGAGGTTCAAAGAGGTTAGGCAACTCCTGCAGGCTCACACACCTAGTAAATGGTGGGTTGGGTTTGGTGACCAGTCTGCCTGACTCCAGAGTCCAAACTGGGACCTATGACACTCTGCTGCCTTTGATGTTTCAGCCCTAAAGACCACTGGGTTTTCACAGGTGAACAGAGTCCAGATAGAGGCATTCCAGACAGAGGGATCAGCATCAGCAAAGGCATGTGGGTGGAAGTGTGTCGGAGTGCAGTTTATCGGGAAACTGCAAATGGTTCCTGAGTCTAGAGTATGAGGGGGCGGGAAAGTGATGAGAGGAGAGACTGGAGGGGTGGGCTAGGGCTAGATCATGAAGGTAGTTTTTGTTTTGCTTCATTAAGATGTTTGGACTTTACCCTGCTTATTGTCAGGGAGCTGTTGAAGGATTTTGAACAGGAATGGAACCTGACCAAGTGCACATTTTTGAAATAAAGATCTCTCTGGCAACAGTTTGAGGACTAGGCTGGTGGATTGGAGGGAGGTGAATCTGGAGGCAGGAAAGGTATTGAGGAGGAGATTTTGAGTGTTCCAGGTGACAGCAGGCGGAGACCTGACCCTTCTAGGAAGGATGGGAGGCAGCAAATGGGGCTGTTGAAGAGGCAGGACTTGGTGACTGGCTGGCTCTGCAAGATGAGGGAAAAGGGGCAGAGACATTTGACTCCAAGGATTTGGCCACAGAATCAAGATGGTGTTGCTCACTGAGGCTGGGGCTGCAGGAGAAGGAACAGGTGGGGTTAGAAGGGAAATTGGCCACACGTGAGGTCTCTAAAAGCTAGTGAGAGGAGAATGTCCAATTGTTGGTGACGCAGGGGCCTGAAATGCAGCAGGGAGCTGCATGGTGCAAGTACAGCCTGCAGAGACATGGGGACACAGATACAGGTTGAACTGTAGGAGTGTGGTGGTCCATGAGAGTAAAGACAAGAACCTTCATTTTCAGGGCAGTTAGAGAGGGGTCTGCCCTCTCTATGGGGCCTCAAGATAAGGTCCCATAAGTGGCAGTTGCATTTAGCAGCAGTTGGTGGTGATGTTGGCCTGATGCACCGGGTGGCCTGTGAGAAGAAACCAGATTGTGGTGGTTCGATGGATGAGTGGGAGGTGAGGAAGTGCACATTGCACGGCTGGACTATTCTATCAGGAAACCTAGGCTGTGAGGGAAGAAAGAAGGTTGCTATTTGTTTTCTCCCATAAAAGCAAATATATATCTAACTGGTTGGATTTGTGCTCATTTTGGGGAATGACTTCGTATTGATAAATTCACAAATCAGAGAAACAAAAATAAACTTTTGTTGAGCAATGAACTTTTTCTAAGGGTATTTGAGAAAAATGAGGTCAAATGGTGCAGTTCTTCTGAACAGGGGATTGGCCCAGGAGGTCAAGGCTGCAGTGAGCTGTGATCGTACCACCGCTCTCCAACCTGGGCAACAAAGTGAGATCCTGTCTGAAAAAAACAAACAAAAACAAAAAATGCACACAAAAAACAGGGGATCTTTGGGGGACAGACTCCACCAGCTATAGCTGGACTGTGAGCTGCTCTGGATGGGACGGCTCTGCAGTCGTCCTGAGCTCCAGGTGCTGTGCCATGCACACAGTGAACAAGCATAGAGAAATCCTTTTCAAGTTCACTTGGCTGCGACTTCGATATGTCTTCCCCAGCATCCCTCTGTGTCCTCCAGACTAGTATCAAGTCTCAAAGGCCTAATTTCAGCCAGTCAGGAGACATAGTGCCATTTAGATACAAAGGTTCCCCTGGAGAGTGCCATTAAGAGGGTGCTGGGCAAAGACTTGGTGGAAAATCTGTTTTTAGCCGTCTTACTATAACAGAGAGTTGGTTAAGGTGAGGAGGAGCTACTCTCACCTTTTACGTGAAAATGCGTCAATTTCTGCCTTGGTTTGGCTTGGGCTACCTAGAGCTTGAGGTGGTAGGAATTATCCCCACATAGCTTCCCGGGAACTGATGCTTATTGAGCTCATCTGTGGACCCAGCGCTGTGAGAGACCCCTCCATTTATTTTTCACAGGAACTCTATGTTGTTTATGACTTGCTCAAAGGAGTACTTAGTGACTCAGAAGCCCATGTTCTTTCCACCACATCACACTGGCTTCCAGGGACTCAAGAGCTGAGTGTCCGGGGGTGTTTCTGAAACCAAGGAAATTAACTAGCTTATCTGTTCTAGTCTCCGTCTCCTGTCTTATGCTATTTGCAAATAGGGAAAAGATGTCTTTTTCAAGATAGGGTGTATATGTGTGAGTGCCTATGTAGAGGGGTGGGCAGGCTTATTTCCGGGGGTCAGGCAACTTTTGCAGGACACTGAGGTACTAATAGAAGGTAAGATGTAAAATGACAGACCTGGTTGTTACTGGAAGTTGGCCTGCAACAGTGGGGTAAGAGACATCTTAATTCCCATGTGGTTGACCTTCACTTTGGGAAGGAATACCTTCTGATCCAGGCCAAATTTGACATACCCACTACTAACACCTACTGTATTAGCTAGGGTAATGCTTCCTGCCTAAGAGATAAGTTCCCAGTTCTCAGTGACTTCACATACTGCACATTATAGCTCACATATGTAAAGTCCAAAACATGTGTTCTGGTCAAAGAGGGCTTTCCCCCATGCAGGCATCCAGGGGACGGGGTCCCTTCCTTCTTGTGGCTCACCATCTTCAACACGCAGTTTCCAAGGTCTTTGTGCCCTGGCAGAAGTAGAAAAGGCACGAAAAATCACTATGGGGGATTCTTATGGGTCGGTCTTAGAAGAGGCATGCGCCGCTCCTGCTCGGATTCTGTGACTTAGAACCTGGTCACCTGGGCTCACAGCTGCAAGCAAGGGTCCAGGAGGAAGGAGCAGTCCAGCTGGTGGTGAGCTAGCTCATCTCCACGACACCCACCAAGGCTCCAAAGACACCTCTCAGCTGAGCTTTCACTGATAGATTAGATGCTGTTCTCATTTGATCTATAGATCCTAGCATTTTGGAGTTTGATGAGGTTAGGAGAGTATCATGAATCAAAGGTCTTAGCTGGGCGTGGTGGCTCATGCCTGTAATTCCAGCACTTTGGGAGGCCGAGGAGGGTGGATCACTTGAGGTCAGGAGTTTGAGACCAGCCTGGCCAACATGGTGAAACCCCGTCTCTACTAAAAATACAAAAATAAAATTAGCCGGGCCTGGTGGGAGGCACCTGTAATCCCAGCTACTTGGGAGGCTGAGGCAGGAGAATCGCTTGAACCCAAGAGGTGGAGGTTGCAGGGAGCCAAGATTGCACCACTGCACTCCAACCTGGGTGACAGAGCGAGACTCTGCCTCAAAAAAAAAAAAAAAAAAAGGAATAAAAAGAATCAAAGTTCTAGACCAGAGACTACATCCCTGATGTGGTGTGCAAGACAGTAGTGCTTGTGTGCCTGTGGCCCCATCTGCTTTATGTGGGAGCAATATGGGTATGCTTATTTAGGGTGCCACCCACTCTGTATAGGAATTGTTGGAACACAGGATCTGAGTGTTCTTCCTGGGTAGGGCGATGTATGCTAGGCCCTGAGAGCTAAGATCAGGGAGCTGGTGCCCAACCTTCCCTGGGGTACTGAAGGATATCTCACAGGTGCCGAGTGGTTGGGGAGGAGTGTACCTGTGGTGAGTCTGGGGAAGACAGAATAGGAGATAAAAATGGGGAACTTGGCAAGGCTGAGCTTTGGTGGCCTTCCTGAGGTCAAATGAGATTTGGAAAGAATGAGAGAAGCCTAGATGACTTTTAAAAAAAGATAAAAAATATTTCATTGAACCAATAAAAAACAGCAAATATCTTTCATTGACCTAATGATTTGTTTATTGTATTTTAACTCAAAAGGATTTCAGAAAGTTAGCAAGATTTTTAATTAGACCACAGATTCTATTCCCTGGCCTTGGGCAGCTCCCACTTATAGGAGGTGGTGATGGTGGTAGTGGTGGTAGGGGTTTTTTTGGTTTGCATTTTATTATTGTTTTTGTGGTAAAATTTACATAACATAAAATTTATCATTTGAACCTTTTGTTTGTTTGTTTTGAAGCAGGCTCTTTTTCTAGTCACGCAGGCTGGAGTGCAGTGGCATGATCATGGCTTACAGCAGCCTTGACCTCCTGGGCCCAAGCAATCCTCCCACCTCAGCTCCCCAAGTACCACAAGTGGGACCACAGACGCACCCCACAACACCCGGCTAATTTTTGTTTTTTGTAGAGACAGAGTCTCACTGTGTTGCCCAGGCTGGTCTTGAACTCCTGGACTCACGCGATCCTTCCACCTTTGCCTCCCAAAGAGCAGGAATTATAGGCATGAACCACTATGCCTGGCCCATTTGAACTATTTTTAGGTGTAAGATTTAATGGTATTAAGTACATTCATGTTGCTATGCAACCATCACTACTGTCCTTCCACAGAATAAACTGAAAGTTGGCACTTCTTTTTAATTTTTTTGAGATGGAATCTCACTCTGTCACCCAGGCTGGAGTGCAGTGGCGCAATCTTGGCTGACTGCAACCTCCACCTCCCAGGTTTAAGCGATTCTCTTGCCTCAGCCTCCTCAGTAGCTGGAATTACACGCACGTGCCACCACACCTGGCTAATTTTTGTATTTTTGGTGGAGACGGGTTTCACCATGTCGGTCAGGTGGTCTCAAACTCGTGACCTCGAGTCTGTACCTATTTAATAATAACTCTCCATTCCCCACTTCCCCCAGGCCCTAGTAACCACCATTCTACTTTCTGTCTCTATGAATTTGCTTATTGTGGGCACCCCTCACTGTTAGTTTTGAGATAGGCTGGCCTCCTAGAAATTGGGATTCGCAGTTCACAGTTTTCCTGGGCACCCAATGTGGGATCAAGATGATTCAGGTCACATGCAGAAGCATCTGCAAAGTTTTTGGTGGTAAGATGAGCTCTGCGTGTGGGGTAAGATGTATGTTATTTTGTCAACCAGGTACACAGGTTTCCTTCTTGGGGACTTCACCAGCAGAGGATCCTGCAGGCACAGCTGAGATTTGAGTCGGAGGCAATGCCTTCCCCATTCTGTTCTGGTATGTGGGTGGGAGAGCATGGGCTCTGGAAGACACCTGCTGCACTGGACGCAAGGGCCCTGTAGTCCCTCGAGTGAAGTGGCTAGAAGGAACACAGCCTTGGGGGACTTGGCCCTGACCTGTCAACATTTAAGCTAATTCCTTAAATTAGCACAATGTCAGTGTTTCATTCAGGATGACCCTTTCTGTTTTGGAGAAAGATCACATTGCTAGTGCTGTATAGTCACGAAGGGCCCAGGCCCTGAGTTCCACCCAGCCCTGAGCACTTGTTAGGCCTGGAGAAGATAAGATACAGGAGGCCCACCTCCTGTTGTTAAGATGGCCAGTCAGGGAGAGAAGACTCCTGGCCTTGGAATGTGTATGTAAGAGGGGTTGTAAAAGTCATGCATGTTCCTGGTAGAAACTTTGGGAAATACAGAAAAGTATAGAGTAAAAGTATACTAACAGCTGTCTGAAATGCGATCCTACACACACATCACCACTGTTCACATCTGGCTTATTTCTCTTCTCCTATAGACACTGGACATTATTTTATGGAGTTGAAATTATATTGACTTCCTGGATCCATATCCTGCTCTTTTCACTCTGCATTATGGCATAAGCATTTTCCTATGGATTAAATGGTTTTTATAAATATTATTTTTAAAGGGCTGCCTGATACTTGTTTGGTTGTACCATGACTTATAAGACCATGCCTTATTTGATACTTGTAGATTCTCCAAGCCCAGAATAACTTGAGAGACAATAGAAGTTAACTGATTTAATTTACACAGCAGCTTCAGAAAAGGAAGACCATACTATTTCTGTATATATGGCTCATATGGACTTGGGCTAAGAGCATGAATTTCAAAGTGAAATGGCCTGGGCTCATTTCACAGCATCCCCACTAGCTACCTGCATGATATGGAGGCATTTTTTCACCTCTGTAAAGCTGTCTTCTATCAAACAAGGGTGGTGAAATGAGACAGGGTGGTAAAGGCCTGGTACGCTGTGAGTGCCAGCTGTCAGTGTCCCTCCGTGGGCAGTGCAAGGGGTGGGCTGGGCCTGAACCCAGGTCTCCTCATGCCTAGGCCAGAGTTCTTTCCACCTCAAAGGCTTTCCCTGTTTTAGAAGGTCCTTGAAGAGAGACTTAGTGGTACAGATGAAGATATGGAGTGCTGGCTAGAAATCCTTGTGGAAAATTTTAGATATATATGTATATGATATATTTGCACACACACCACACATACGTGTACATTTACATACACACATATACATACACATACATGTACACACACTACACATACACATGTACATGCACACATGTGAAATACACCATACATGTGTGCACACATAACCCATATTCATACACAAAACACATGATATACACACATGCCCACACATATACACCATACGTGTACACACTATACACTCCTGCGAACATTGCTACACAATGCTTAACACATACACACATATATACATACGTGTACATTTACACAACACTATATACATATACATGTACACACACTACACAATACAACATGTACATGCCACACATGCTTGAATACACATACATGTGTGACACACCATAGCCATTATATACACAACCACATGTATACACACATGCACACGTATTACACATACGTGTACACGTGTACACCTCCTGCGAACCAACATGCACACATGTTACCATGTACACATACACATATATACACATTCATACATATATACACACACATATATACATACACATATGCATACATATATACATACATGAAATAATCACACATAGCAAACATAGTTGCATTACAGAAAAGGAAGATAGGCAAGTTCTGCAATTATTTCTCTCTCTTTTTAAGACCTTTGCTTTTACAGAATAAAATGAAAAAAGAAAGAAAAAAGTCATACCTCCCCCACGTCCACATAGACGTGTTGCGAGGATTCCTTAGGTTAACACTGGTGAGAGTGCCTGGCTGGTACTGGGCCCTGATGACATTGGCTTCCTTCTGCCATTCCAAGCACTGTGACTGGTCAGCATACAGGTGTTTCTTGATGCCAGGAGGGGAGGCCTGGAGGGTGGGCACTGCCTCATTGGGACTTCCCAGGGCCTGGTACTGTTGAGTGGCTATAAGAAGCAATGGATGAGGTGAGGAAGGGGGAAATGTATGAGGCCCCTTCAAGCTAGACCAGTGGAGTCCACTAACCATTGAAAACAAGTGGGGAAGAGGGCTGAGGCCAGAAGGGCAAGAGCCAAAGAACTTGGGTTCTCAGCGAAGGAGCAGGCATAGAAGGCCAGGGCCTGCAGTGGACCTGGGATCTCTCCCCAGCACTCCCACCCTGGGGCTAAGTGGCAAAAGAGGGAAGGTTTGGGCCCTTGCTACCTCCTGGAAACTTGGTTGAGCTTCATGGTGAGTCTCTTGGGTGCTCTTTCATTGGTCTTTCCTAGGAGGGGTTTCAGACAGCATGTATAAGAGGACTCTCCATGTGTGCCTTCACTGCGCATGGAAAGGGGCTTGGCTTCCTGGAGGTGATCTCAAGGCAACACTCAGGAGTAGTAGAGAAAGCTTTGGAGAAGTGGAACTTATCTCTCTGGGGAATGACTAAGAAGAATTATCTCACTGAGGCTGTCTTCCAGAGGAGGCAAGGGTGGAGCAGGCAGCCCCAGGAGGCAGTACACACTCCTCTATTTGTGGAAGTGACCGAGTCAAGGATGGGGACACCTGGATGGAAGGAGATTACCAGGAAGACAAGGTAGCCCTCTCAGTCCCTTCCCAACCCTGAAAGTGCTCCTTTTGGTCAAATTGGGTGCCTAGTGCCCCGGTAGGTGGAAAGCCAGCCCTTCCTGGGTCAAGTGGGAAGATAGGGTCTGTCAGCCCCACCTGGGAGTCAGGTGTTCCTGCCCATGGTGGGCTCTGTGGGGATGCACCAGGTGTGGAAGGCATCTCCCACTGCTGAGCCCCTGGCTGGCTCCTGCCACATCTCAGGTGTTGGATTCAGATGGCCATAACTGAGGGTCTTCTGTGTGCGAGAGTTAAAACTGGAGCTTTTTGTTTCCTGAGCACCCTGTGAGTGTGGGGTGAACACCCCACTTCGTTGTCAAGAAACTTGGGCCTTGCTCCAGAGCTCCTTAGTGATATAGAGCTTGGAGAGGGAAAGTTTGAACAGGGCTGCTTGGCAGTATATATGGCAAGAGGGTTTTGTGTTTAGATTGCATCGACCTTGAAACAGATTTTGTCTGTGAGCCTCAAGGGTGGGTTGAAGAATGAGCTTTTCTCCTGGGCCAAACTGCTGCTTTGTGGGAAGGTTCTGCCTAGTGTCCACCCCCATCTCTCCTTAAGTTTGTATAAATTCCATCATTTATCGAAAGCCTGGTTGCACTGTCTGATATGCCATTTGGGAGAAGAGGCTCAGGGAAGGCAGGAAGCGTGGGAGTCCTAACTTTGAGGCACCCGCAGACCGGGATGGGGAGGCCCCTCCTCTCATTTGGAGAGGTGCTCAGGGACTCTACATAAACCTTGAGCTTGACTCTCAGATTTAGTGGGGTTAGCCCATTACCAATGTTGTTGCCTGCAATCTGAGGCCCTAAATTTTAATTTTTAGCAGCTAGAGGCAGGGAAAGGAAATGGCTTTGTGACTCATGAAGTCACATAGGCAGGGGAGCAGAAGAACCACAAATAAGAGACTCCACTTGGCAAAAACCAAATTGCTTCAAGGCTATTCTTGGAAACTTAAAGCATCACTTCTTGTTTCTTCCCAGAAAATACAGAAACCCTTATATTTCTGTCTAGTTGGTTTTATTTCTGTTGCACATCAAACCTCAAAAAGACAACAGCTGGGTGGTGGTTAACAAGGAAAACTTTAATAAGAGCTAGTTATCTAGGGTCCTCTGATTTAAAAAAAATTCCTGACTACCTTCTTTTGGGGTGAGGGGAAGGATAGCCACCAAAGGTTTTGCACCCCAGTTCTCTGGAAGAAAGACCTGAAGCTCAGACTCACTGAGTCCTTCTAAGTGCTAGGTCAGCCCTTCCCAGTTCATTCCCAACACTATCCTGAATTCTGTATGTTTTCAGTTCATTACCAAAACTACTTTCTATGAGGTTCCCTAGTTATACACGGGAAACTAAAACCCAAAAGATAAATGATTTGTCCGAGTCTACACAGAGAGGAAGTGAGTTTGAACTCAGATCTTCTAAATGGAAGGCCTTTGTCCTCTAGTTTTAAAGTATACAGGTTGACTATACCTAAACTGAAATCTGGAATGCTCCAAAATTTGAAGCTTTTTGAGTGCTGACATGACGCTCTAAGGAAGTGTTCATTGGAGTCTTCTGGATTTTGGATTTTTGGGATTTGGGATGTTCAATCAAGTGAGTATGATGGACATATTTGAAAAACAAAGAAAGAAAATAGAAATCCAAAACTCTTCTGGTCCCAAGCATTTTAGATAAGGGATACTCAACCTATATATAACTCCTTGACCCAGAAAGCTAGTCTCAGTAGTCTTGAATGATGTTTTTTTTTTGCCTTTCCTTTTGATATGATGATGTTTGGGCTGTTTGAAGAATCATAATGAGTATTGGTTATTGCATATGTGATCTCACTGATTCCTTAGAGCTCTATGAAGTGAGAACAGGTGGTCCTCTATATCCATTGGTCGCACATCACAGATACAACCAATTGTGGATTGAAAATATTCAGGGAAAAAAAAAAAAAAAAAAAAAGATGGTTCATCTGTACTGAATACGTACAGACTTTTTTCTTGTCATTATTTCCTAAACAATGCAAGGCAATTATTTACATAGAACTTCTATTAGGTATTACAAGTAATCTAGAGATGATTTAAAGTATAAGAGAGAATGTGTGTAAGTTATATGCAAACATGACATCATTTTATATAAGGGACTTGAGCATCTATGGATTTTGGTATCTGCATGGGATCCTGAAACCAGTCTCCCATGGATACTGAGGGAAGCCTGTGTTATCCCTATTTCACACATGAGAAAACTGAGGCCAAGATGGATGAGACAACCTGCCTAGGGTCACACAACTAGCAAGTGCTTGAGAGCAGATTCACACTCAGGCTGCCCTGACTCGAAATATTCTGATGTTAATCCCATGAGGAAAGCTACCCGCCATGGGTGTTGAGAGTCATTTTTAAGGTCTATGACCTAACTTGCAAAGCCAGTTGTAAAGAGTGAGACGGGTGTTTAGATCCAGGGTGGCAAGTCTGAGCCTGGTACGGGCTGCTGGGCTACACATCCAAGCTGCGCTTATCTTCTCCTGTCGAACCATCATCTCCCTCCACCTCCCCTTCTCTCACTCTAGATAAGGACTGGTTCCTGGAGTTCCCACGCCTATCTAGCCCTCAGCACCAGCACCACCTTTAGCTCTTTTTCCACTGGAACCCGAAGACGAAGTTGTTCATTCTTCTTCTGGAGGAGGAGGGGTGGCCATTGGGGTGCAGAGGAGACAGCTTCTTCCAGTTTGTAAATTATTGTTTGACTTGATGCCTCTAAACTGTTCATAATTTTAGACAAGGAGGAGTTGGCAACTTGGAGAACTGATTTACAAAACTATTTTCTAAACTGGTACATTTCCCCAGGTACAAATCTGCCTCCTGTGGGGGATGCAGCATGCATTACCACATCTACTGAGTGCCTCCCGGGACCCGGCTCTGCCATCATCCACATTTCTTGCCTTTCACAGCTACCCTGCAAGGATGAGATTATAATTTGTCTGTTACAGTAGGGAAACTGAGAATCAGAAGTGGCTTATGTGAGGCAATAGCTCTGAAGCCTTACAGTTTTCTCTGTACCGCTTGCCTGTCCTCAGAAAAGACTGTAGTGTAGCAGGCAAGTTCAAATAGCCTTGTGTTTGTTGGCCAGCCACTGCAGCCTTTGTTCAATGCTGGGCACAGAAGTGGTTCCAAAGATAGATAAAGACTGAGACTGTGAATACGCTCTGCAAAGCAAATGAGTCCCGCCTTCTGTTTATGCTCTCTGGGTGGCAAGCATTGCACATGGGGAAAGTGGAGACACAGTAGGAGGCAGTGTTTATGTGAGTCATGTCCAAGTGAGCAGAGTGGACGCTCACAGAGCCCAGAGAGCATCTGTGAAGGAATCCATGCTCGTCGCGCCAGGCAGGGCACAGAGCCCGCTTTCTCAGTCTACTGAAGTTGTTGAGTGTCGTAGACCGAGGTCACTGGGTAAGGCCTCATGGAGGAACCAGCCTGGGTAGGGCAGGGAAGCTGGCTAGGCCTGAGCAGGGAATGAGTGCTAGTCTCCCTTCAGCCAAGCTCCGTGCCAGGCACCTCAGCAGCTCTCCGGGAAAGAGGGAAGGGAGTGTAGAGCCCTAGGACCCCCTCACCCCCAAGTCTGGGCATCCAGTGTCTGAGACCTTGCCTGCCCCACAGGCTCCTCCTGGCAGGTGGTGCCCAGTGGGCTCCTATGCTCCTTTGCATGTGCTGTTCTTCCCCCTTCTCTTCCAGCTCCTCTTCTCATTGCTGCCTGGACAGCCCCTTAGCTGCCTCTTCGCCTCCAGCCTCCTCCTCCAGTCTGCTGCTGCCCTCTCATCTTCCCAAAGACTTGTCTCTTCCTGCTGCTCCGTCTCCTGCGCCTCACCACCCACTGGAGAGGCCAGGCCCCTTCCTTGGCCTGGAGGGGACATCTGCCACCATGTGCGCTGGATATCCCCACCACATGTCCTCACAAATCCTGAACCTTGAACATGCTGTCATTCTACCACTCTCCTGTTCTTTCCACACTCACATCCCTGTGTGGGTATTTCCATGGCCTGGAATGTCCACTGCCCAGTCTTCTAGTAAAATAAATTTTACTAGACTTTAGACAAGGAGGAGTTGGCAACTTGGAGAACTGATTTACAAAACTATTTTCTAAACTGGTACATTTCCCCAGGTACAAATCTGCCTCCTGTGGGGGATGCAGCGTGCATTACCACATCTACTGAGTGCCTCCCGGGACCCTTTTGACACTTCCCTTTTGCGGCCCCTCTGGACTCCTCAAGGCTCTGTTGGACACCGCCTGCTCTGGGTTTCTATGCCCTTGGTTCATATTCCACAAGCACTTGCCTGTGGTCTTGTAATCCATCTTCCCCTGTGGGCAGGGCCTGAGCCTACATATTCCCAGCCCTTTGAGTGGTGCCCAACTCTTGCTAACGCACCAAAAATTGTTGCCGAGTGAATAAGTAAGAGATTAAGGAGGAAGATAAACACCATTCTCTGCTTTTGGTATCATAAAACCTTCCCACTATTCGAACTTGTCCACGATAAACACTGCCCCTCTGGGGAGCGCAGAGCTGCCGTGAGGCCTGTGCTCTGTGTGTTGCTGACCTCCCCTTGCAGGCCTCTTTGGTGGAGCTCGGTCTGCTGTGTCCTCTTGCTCAGAGACCCCTCCAGCCCTCCTGACAGCTGGGTCAGCCCCAGCTTCTCCACATTTGTCTCCTTGCGCCAGCTTTGGATTCTGGAAAAACAGCTAGTGCTTTGGAAAATCAGCACTACTTTATTTTTGTTCCTTTGAAACTTAAGTGACTTTTCTAAGAAAAGTCTGAGGTTAGAATGGTGCAGAAAGGACCATGGCCAAAGCCCAGGCAAGCTATTTTTGGGATGTGAATGAGCACCCATCGCATTTTTCCCTTCCATCAGCCGAAGCACTTGTTCCAAATAGTTCACAGCCTGGACTTACAAAGTACAGGCCCCGTTTGCACAGGCGGAGGAGGTCCACGTGTCTCTGTCTGTCTGTGAGTCTGACTGAGGTAGATGGTGTGCTTCCAGCGATACCAGGAGCAGAAATTTTGAGAAGATACTGTCATGTGTGTAGTGGAAAGCCCTGCCCTCTGGTAACTAAGGAAGAAAGACTTTAAAGCTGGGTGTCTAAGGAGAGGTGGGCAGTCATGAAATCTAGAGAGATGTTCTTTGGAGTTTTTTCTGTCTGTGCATTAGCGAATTGTGGCTGGGTTATATTCACATCAGCCAACCAACTTGCAGCACCAAGAATGATAGACTTTCAATGGCGCTATATCTAGGGTACTTTTCTGGGAGTTTTTCCCTTTTCCTAGTAACTGCAGAACCACTTGACTCAGAGCAAGACTGACCAGGTACTATTGTCATTAGCCAGGGCATCGCCTTGTGCAGTGTGTGGTACTTTTCAGCCAGCGAGAGGAGTAGAGTATAGGGGAGAGATTACCCGCAATGCCACATTGACAGGCCAAAAGGCACAATTCTATATCTTTTATAAATGTTTATGTTTAGTATTGAACACTAAATAGTATGATTAATATTTGAATGTCTTAAAGAAATTGTATTTTTACTTCTCAGCACCCATCCCCCACCCTACCCTCATTGTCCAAAGCTGACCTCTGCCTCCTCCTACTGTTGCAGGTGTGACGTTTCTCCAGATACTTCATGCTGTTCGCCTGTGTCCTTGCCACACCACTGCCACACACGACTCCTGAACCATGGGGGAAAACGAGGATGAGAAGCAGGCCCAGGCGGGGCAGGTTTTTGAGAACTTTGTCCAGGCATCCACGTGCAAAGGTACCCTCCAGGCCTTCAACATCCTTACACGACACCTGGACCTAGACCCTCTGGACCACAGAAATTTTTATTCCAAGCTCAAGTCCAAGGTGACCACCTGGAAAGCCAAAGCCTTGTGGTACAAATTGGATAAGCGTGGTTCCCACAAGGAGTATAAGCGAGGGAAGTCGTGCACGAACACCAAGGTAAGGATAAACTCTCCTAGTCTTACCTTTGCAGGGCATGTGGGTTGACATTTAGGAGGTTAGGAAGCTGTTGCCATTTGGCACTCTAAGGTTCTTGGGTGTGGGTGTGATGTTGCATTGTTTTCCTCTGGTAAAGGTTTCCTTTGTCTCGAAGCATCAGCTTTTCCTGGCTGGGAGGTTCCCTCCACTCGTGCTGTCTCCAAGGGAGGGAAGCCAGAGGCAAAGTTGAGGGAGAGAAGCCAATGCTTGATATTACCCCCACTTCTATTATTCCTGCTGCCACTACTACTACTTCTGGTAGCTGCTATTTATTGAGCAGCTTCTAGGTACAAGGTACTTTATGGCCATGATTTCCATGAACAGCTCCAGTAGTCCTTCAGGCCATTTTAGAGATGGGGAAATTGAGAAGTCAGTTGTGCCCAAGGTCACACAACTAGAGGGCAATCTTGGTCCGTCTGATTCTAGGGCCTAAGTCCTAAATCTCAGGGAGAGGCATAGTTAGAGAGTTGTGTTTCCCTGGGTGTGGACATTTTAGAAAGATCCCCTGGTTTTGAATTAATTGGCTAAGAAATAGGTCTGGGTCCTTACTGCCTCTTCCTCCCTGTCTCTTTCTCTTCTACCTGATACCCCTGCATTCTCCAGCTGCCCACTCCCTTCCTCAGGATGCATTTCTGTACCTAGGGCCGCACTCATAGTTAAGCCTACACTAACCGATTGCATCCCCCATCATTTGGCCATAGACAGCATCGGCGAACATAGGCTCACTATCACAACCTTTCTCTGACATTTGTGAAATGCCCACCACCAGATGGGCAGCTGAGAGTGCAGGCTTCTCAGCTGACTTCCCTGGTGGCCGTTGGGGGCTATCAGCCCTGAGCACTGGTTCAGGCTGTGTGTTTAGGTTAAAATCGAATGTGCTGTATTTAGACCTCACAGGAGGTAGCTCAGCTAGAACCCTAGGAATTCCAGTTGGTGCCAATCCCAGGACAAGAGGATTGAACTCTCCATGGCAATCGGGACTGTTGTGTTTTTGTTTTGGTGATGAGAAGCTGTTGAGTCCACCATGGGATATGCTGCTTTCCACTGCCCCAGGGGAGACAGCTGCCAAGCTCCTGTGAGCCTGGGGCACACTGACACTGCTGGACATAGGAAGAGCATTCCATCAGGTTGAAACAGACCAGTCGCCTCAGTCCAGAGCAGGCTAGCCATCCAGGCAGTACCTGCCCATAATCTGCCATGCTCCAGCTAGGCAAAAGAGATGGGGGAGGTAGGGAAAAGGAAGGGGGAGGAGAAGGTGAGACCAGTGTCCTGGGTGCTACTCCTGCCCAGTGCCTCCCTTCCTCGTTGTTGTGGTTTCATAGTTCAGAGTTCACTGGGTGGCTCTTCAGATTTAAAGGAGGGGAAGCTTTTAGCTTCCAAAGTGTCACCCCTCTTAGTAATTGTATATGGTGGCTTCTGTTTTTTAAAAGTCCCATAAAAGTCAGGTGGCCCAGTTGCACTATGTTCTCTCACAGAGGGTTTTCCGAGCTCTGGTTTTATTAGGGAATGCTATTGCCCCATATACCCAACATGCTGTGGCTGCTGAGGGACCCTCTTGGTGATCTGAAGACAGATTGTCACAGGGAGTCAGTGAGTACAGCGATGGAATGGAGGGCTGACCACCAAGAGGAGACCCTTCTTCCAAAATGTACTAGCTGGTTACCTACCCAGTGTGGCCAGCCTCTATTTTACAAGCTTTGGTAGCTTGAAATAGAACAGTCATCACATCTTGTGGTTGGCAGGTCACCACTGGCTTCTGAGATACAAAGGGAAAGAAAGCACCTTTTGTTAGGGATGCTGGGTAAGGTGCCTCTTGCCCAGGATTTTTTATGCCTTTCTTGTGAGGAGGAACAAGGACATTTTTCACATGTGAGATAACCCATCTCATAAAAACCGCCTGAATGCTGAGGAGTGGAAGATACATTTGAGAATGCATTGTAAGTGTGAACTCTGACTGTGTTAGGCTACTTGAGCTGTGCTTTTCAGAAACACCGCTCAAAATTACCATAAAGAACGGGGAAATCATTGACTCATATTAACAGGAAGGTCCAGACACTTTAAGTCGGGGCCTTAACTTGGATGCTTGGATGCTTTGCTCTCTATTGGCTCCATGCTTCCCTCTTGCAAACACATTTTTCTCCGTGTTTGAAGCCTCTCCTGTACATCTTTATAGCTCCATTCCAAAAGGCTGGAATCTGTCTCTTCCAGGTCAATATTGAAAAAAAAAAAAAAACCATTGAGAAGGATTCTGATTGGCCCACCTCCGGATTTATTATGGCCAAAACCAGGGGAACTGGTTACTGTGATTGGCAGCCCTTTCAGGCATCACATGATCGACGTGAGGGAAGAGCGGGTCCCCAAGGATGTGGGAGTGTGAGACAGATAAATAACAGGTGCCCTGGACTGGGCGTGGTGGCTCACGCCTGTAATCCCAACACGTTGGGAGGCCAAGGCAGGTGGATCACTTGAGGTCACGAGTTCGAGATCAGCCTGGCCAACATGGTGAAACCCCATCTCTACTAAAAATACAAAGGTGTGGTGGCGGGTGCCTGTAGTCCCAGCTACTCAGGAAGCTGAGACAGGAGACTCACTTGAACCCAAAAGGCAGAGGTTGCAGTGAGCTGAGATCACACCACTGCACTCCAGCCTGGGTGACAGAGCGAGACTCCATCTCAAAAAAAGAAAAAAAAAAAAAAGAAAGAAAGAAAGGAAAGAAAGAAGAAAGGAAAAAAATCACACAAAAAATGGGTGTCCTCTACAGTGACTATTGATTTGTATTCTGGCCATGATATAGGCTCCTTGCATATCACATTCATGTGTGGGTGTTTAATGGCCAGCTCCATGAGGCCGGTGCTTATACTCCTTGTTGTGAGTCAAAACACAGAACAGGGGTCCTCACCTCTTCCAACATGAACAGACACTGTCTTGCTCACATACCATGTTCAGGCATCCTTTGGTGTCATGGTTTATGCTGAGCATTAGTCAAGGAAGAAATGCTGGCATTTGCATACATGTGGCTCATCATCAATGCTAAGCCAGATGACACAGTTTTGTCAGGTACCAGGCATAAAGCCAAGCTCCCGGTTAGCCATAAGCAGAGCAGGAATAAATGTAATTCAGTCAGAACCCCGACCTTTGTGCTGATGTGGATGCGTCTCAGCACCACCTGGAGTGGGTCTGGGCTTAAGCATTTCACAAGCATTTATCAGCCCCTGTCATATACTGAGCACCATGCTCCTGCCTCCATGCCACCAGTGAGTGTGTGTGTGTGTGTATGTGTACACATGTGCATGTCACAGCAGTGAGAGACTGGGGAAGAGGGAAGGGCTCTAGTGGAGGTGCCAGGGGACAAGGAGAGTGGCCTGAAAGTTCTCTAGAGCAATGGCTCAGGTGCCAGTTACAAAATCTCACTTGGGATTATTGTTTATTGTTGATTATTATTTATGAGGGTTTTATTGGCACTGAATATTAATAATTCTTTCCCTCAGCATGACTATGTTTGGATAAGAATGAGGGTGAGCTGAGGATCAAGCCAAATGAACTCTTTCAGGATTGATACTGACTTGTGTATTAGGGTACCACCGGACTCAAATGTCACACCCAACTGAGTAGTGTTCCTGAGGAAAACAACCCAGAAGAACCTGCAATATGTAATTTGGTGTGGGAAATGCTATAATCACAAAATTTTGGACTCTGGTTATTTTTATATATAAATCTTTAATGCTAGAAGGAACTTGAGCAGGTGTTATGTGCAAGCTCTGCATTTAACAGGCCACAAACCAGGGTCCAGAAAGCTGAAGATAGTGGCATTACTGGGATTTGAGCTCTATTTACTGGTTTACCCTTATATTCTTTTATTTGCTCATTAGCAGGTGTTTCCAGTGCCATACACCTTACCAGGCATTTGACAGACAGGATAGTTTGGAAGATGAATAAGATGTGGTTCTTACTTGAGCTTTCTGTAAAGACACATAGGTAATTATTTCTGTATTTACTTATTAATCATTCATCAGGTGACTATTGAGCAACTACTATGTGCCAGGCATTTGTCTAGGTATCTAATAGCTCTGTGGCCTTGGTCAAATTACTTAATATCTCTGGTCCTTAGTAGCATTCTCTGTAAAATGAGGATAATAAGAGTAGCTACTTCATGGAGTTACCATGAGGGTTAAATAAGGTAACCTTTGTAAAGTGTAGAAGGCTGTGTAGCATTGTGATAAGTGATCAGTAAACATTTAGCCCTTATTATCATTAATATCTTAAGAGCTAAGAGAGAGGTCTGTACATTGGTCTGCAGGAGTATAGAAAAGCAAATGACTGATTATGACGGGGGTAGTCTGAGAATGCTTCCTGGAAGAGGAGGTTTGATGTGGGACTTGGCAAATGAGTAGGAGTTTGCCGTGTAGAACTGAGGAAACAGCTAGAGGGAGTGCATATATTCTAGGGAGAGTGTGTTGCTCTGTAATGGGAAAGGAGGCGTGTATGGGGTTTGGGGGAAGGGTGAAAGCCGGAGAGCACAGAGTGGATGGATGGTAGGAAAGGCTGGAGAAAAACACCTCCTGGTCCAGGCTGTGAACAGAAGGTCTGGTATTCAAACAGAGGACCTGGGAATCTGTTAACAGTGAGCCTCTGATTCCCAGTCCTGTCCAGGGTTCTTTCCACCACTCCTCACAGGATTGCTCAGTAGTCACAGGTACCATTACAGACCAGAGGGTATTTGTACATTGTTGCCATAAAAACTCGCAGGAAATGACTCATGGACTCTTGTCACCAGCAGGAATCGGGCCAGCCTATGTAATGAAAACTCTTGTGTTATCTTTTTGGAAGAATGTGATTGTATTTTATGAGTATCCAACAGGGTCACCACACACCTTTTGCTCCTGGGCCCCTCCCCTGTGTGTAGCCCAGGCCCCGGTTTGTGCTCGAGGGTCAGACGGTCCTATGGTCCCCAGCTTCCTCCACAGATCATGCAGGGAGGCAGCGGAGCAGGGTGCGAGGGTGTTAGGGGTAGAAGCGGTGACACCGGGAGCAAAGACGGCTACCCCTTGGCCTGGATAAACCTGTCTGACATTCCCAACCTCTGAAGTCATCCGTCATGGCTTCCCTGGCTCAGACACTTCAAGGGCCACTTTGCCTGATACTGGCAGTTCCAGTCATAACCGATAAAGCAGAAGATGGTCTCTGGGGTGTGAAACTGTGCAAGTTGAAGAAAAAGCTTAGATGAACTCTGGATTTATCTGCTTACCTGACAGTAGACTGCCGGCCCTGCAACATTGAACACATTTCTGAGCCTGGATTGCCAGTCAGGTTGTACCAATGTCTGCATTTGTTACCACAGCTGCACATGGAGTGTGTGGGGTTTGCATGAGTGTGTGCGTTGGGCATTGTATGTGAGCTTGAGGAAATCCAATTCACAGCAATGTTGTATGGAGAAGGAAAAAACTTTCCTTTTTAGCTGTCTTCATAGGAAGTGGTTAATCCGGGTTTACTGAGTTCACTTTGTAAATATATTTCTAATAAAGAATTTTTTGTCTTTTTATGAAAAAACTAGGCCAGGTGGGATGGTTCACGCCTGTAACCCCAGCACTTTGGGAGGCTAAGATAGGAGGAATGCTCAAGGCCAGGAGTTCGAAACCAAATTGGGCGACATAGTGAGACCTGGTCTCTACAGCAAATACACACACACCCCCTTTGCACACATACACCACACACGCATACACTTAGTCACACACACACATACACACCACACACACATATATACACAAATACACACATATACATCACACACATACATACACACACGCCACACACCATACACATACATACCACACACACATACACACATATATACAAATTCACACATGTATATACAAATACACACATACACACACATACTACACACACCACAAACCATACACACATACACACATACCCCACACACACCATACATACATACACACACCACACACATACATACACATGCACTTATACACACATATACATACATACATACCACACACCCACCACACACACAACACCACACACACACTATACACATATCTATTTATTTATATATACACATATATATTTATTTAAATATAAACATATATTTCTGCCCCCATACTTATCTATATATTTCCATATATATTTCTTTATATATATTTTTTCTTTATAAGAAAAAGAAAAGGTTTCTTTGAAAAAAAATGCCTGCTCATGATAAAAAATAACTCAAGTAGGATAAGAAAATATAGGGTGAGACCGAGCAAGTGGGATGAACACAGTGAGACCATGTCTCTAGAAAACGATGTATTTTCATTAGCTGAGTGTGGTGCGCCCCACCATGCTGTGGTCCCAGCTATGTGGGAGGCTGAGGTGGGAGGATCGCTTGAACCCAGGAGGTCAAGGCGGCAGTGAGCTATGATTCTTGCCCACAGCACTTCTAGGCCTGGGCAACAGAGCAGGATCTCTGTCTCAAAAAAAAAAAAAAAAAAGAAGAGAGTAGGGAGAGATAACAAAAAGACAAGATCAAGACTATGGCTTTTGATTGACTACTCTTCAAGCCAGAGCTAGATCTACAAAAAAAAAAAAAAAAAAAAAAAAAAGGAAAGAAAATTTAGTGTGGAAGAAGTTTCCTTTCTCCATTCCCCCAGTTTTCCTTCCTAGAGGCAAGTACTCTCCCATTTCTTGTGTGACCTTCCTGAAAATCTCTGCATGTTTGTGGATGTGTGATATGGATACATGCACTGCCCCCTGTATTTTCTTAATGGGAAAAAGATCTACAAACATTTTTTCTACACTTGTTCTGAACTTTTTTCACTGAAAAATGTATCTTCGAGATTGCTTTTTCTCAGTAGGTGTGGATCTAACTCTTTTATTCATGGCCTTTAATGGTTTCCCATTTTATGGCTAGAGCACAATAGCACCATTTCTTTTTTCTGTTTTTCTTTTGAGATGGAATCTTGCTCTGTTGCTCAGGCTGGATGGAGTACAGTGGCGTGATCTCGGCTCACTTCTACCTCCGCCTCTCAGGTTCAAGTGATTCTCGTGCCTCAGCCTCCCAAGTAGCTGGGATTACAGGTGTGCGCCACCATGCCTGGCTAATTTTTGTATTTTTAGTAGAAATGGAGTTTTACCATGTTGACCAGAATGGTCTCGAACTCCTGACCTCATGAACCACCAGCCTCGGCATCCCAAAGTGCGGAATTACAGGCATGAGCCACCACACCCAGTCTATAGCACAATTTCTTTAGCTTAGCTTATTTCCAGTCTATTGCCATTTTAAACAGTGCTGCAGTGCATTTCCTTAACCACACTTGTTTGTATACATGTAAAATTGTGAGACAAAGCGTATGTGTGCTACATTTAAAAATTATAGGCATTGTCAGATTCTCCTCCCTGGAGTGGATACTCCCACCAATAGTGCAAGGGAGCACCAGGAACAGTCCTTCTTTAAAAAGAGAAAGCACAGTAAGACGTTGCCTCCTTAGATTTCCTGGGCCATGCTGAGTGGGCACTGATAGAGTCCTCTGAGTCCTGCAGCCTGGACTAGGTGACCTTGAACAGGGCCACTGGGTGAAGAGCAGTCCAGCAGTGATGTGGCAGGGATTACTGCCATCCTTTTAACAACAACAGTTTTATTACCACCACCAAGCTTTACAGCTCGCAACATAGTTCCATATGCATCGTTTCATTAAGAGGTTAGGTTTGCAAGTCCCCATTTCTCACTCCTATAACCCCAGCACTTTGGGAGGCCGAGGTGGGCAGGTCCCTTGAGCCCAGGAATTTGAGACCAGCCTGGGCAGTATGGCAATACCCTGTCTATACAAAAAATACAAAAATTAGCCGGGCGTGATGGTGCGTGCCTATAGTCCCAAACTACTGGGGAGTCTGAGTGGGGAGGCTGACTTGAGCCTGGGAGGTCAAGGCAGCAATGAGCTGTGATTGTGCCACTGCACTCCAGCCTGGGTGAAGAAGAAGACCCCATCTCAAAAAAAAAAAAAAAGGAAAAAAAAAAGTTTGCTGTATCAGTAAAAGTGAATGTTCTTTAAGAGAAGAGAAGAACACATATAAGTGTATCAGATCGAATGCACTTATATTTCTCTTGAAAATTTCATCAAATAATGGGAGACTTTAGGGCCCTGGCCCACAGAGGATCTGTCCTGTTAGTGCTGAACAGGGGCCTGGCCTGGCTAACTTGTTCTCTTTATGATTCAGTTCAAGCAGACATCACCTCCTCCTGGGAGCCTTCCCTGACTATCTCCTCCCCACTGCCTCCTCTTATTCCATCCCCAGTCTGGGTTTGGTGCCCCAGTGGGCTCCTAGATTCTCTGGTCCTATTGCTATCTTGCTGATCAGTGCCCCACATTGATTGCTTTGTCTTTTTCCCACTCGATGGTGAGCTTTCTAAGGACAGGGAGCGTGCCTGGCTCATCCCCGGGTCTCAAGCCCCCAGCACAGGGCTTGGCACAGGGAAGATGCACATGGATGGAGGAGCGAACTCTATGGCTCAAAGGGCTTCTTTCTGGAGCTTTACTGTGTGAGCTCTGGTATTTCCAAGCTTTGATGCTGGGTTAGCAGAAATCAATACCAGACAATCCTTTCATTTCCTTATTTAAGCATCTGTCCAAGTTTGCATCTGAGCATTCCTTCCCTTCAGGGCGGGGATGGTGGCCACAGCCCTGTCTGGCCCTTGCCTAGCATCTGGCTGCCCGTGGAGCTTTCAAAAGAGACGGGAAGTTAGCCAATAGGCTTGTGAAGCTGGAAGACTGAGTCTCCCTTTACTTGGAGAAAAAAAGAAAACCCTCTTGCAGCTCCTGGCCCACCCAGGGTTGTACAAGGCCCTAGGGAGTCTCCGGCCGGGATTATCCAAATAAATGTGTATCTCTGGGCAGGGAAAAAGGAAACCATGAAGCAGTTTAACGCTCTCCTTCCCAGACTGAAAGGTAAACCCTGGCTTCCCTCTTCTTTGCTCTTTGGAGACTTTTGCTCTGCTTTGATTTTTTCCCACAATTAAAAATATCTTGGCAATCAGTGTATTCCTTGACCAGATAATTGTCCCACTTGGTGTGACTATATCTGTCTATCTCCTACTCAACAGGGTGGAGTACCAGGCTCAGTTCAGCCTCCTGCCACAGGGAAGGTCCTGGGCAGTTCAGTGAGCCTGATTCTCAGGTTGTTCTCCTGCGCTGAATTTGTAAGGTTGTGTTCAGCTGTGGGTAACTGAGATGTGACCAGAGGTGAAAACAAATAGGGGCTTATGTTTTTAAGGAGAAGTCAGGAGAGAGGTGGTGGCTGGAGGTTCAGTAGCTGTATTCTCTGATTCTCTAGGCCAGTGCTGCCCAGTAGAAATATAATGTAAACCCATATATAATGTTAAACTTCCTATTAGTCACATTTTAGAAATATAAAGAAGCATTGAAATTGTAATAATATATTTTATTTAACCTAATATATCCACACTATTTCAAAATGTAGTAAATATAAAAATGATTACTGAGATATTTTGCTTTTTGTATATTACATTTCTGAAATACTGTGTGTTTTACAGCTCATCTCAGTTAAGTCTAGCTACACATCAAGTGCTTACTAGCCACATGTGGCTAGTGGCTGTCAAATTGGACAGTGCAGCTTTTCCTCATGCTTGTTACCTTGTAGTCACAAGGTGGCAGCTGTAGCTCCAGCCATCACATTTGCTTTCAAAGCAGGAAGAAGGTAGAAGGGATTGCTGTAGTTACATACATCTCTTTATCATGCAGGCAAAAGTGTTCCTAGAAACTCTGCTAAAATGTAAGCTCCATGGGCACAGGAATTTTTGTCTATATGTTCTTGGCTGATTCCCAGCACCGAGGATAATGCCTGACACGTAACAGGTATTTGCCTCAGGTTAAGTTCTTCAAATGCAGACGCTTAGTAGGTGTTTGGAGTGCAGGATGTTCCTTAGCAGTCAACACCTGTGAAAGGAATGACAATGATTGAGCTGAGGAAGACGATTGAGCTGAGGAAGAAGTCAAATTGTGTACAAGAGAGCCAAATGTCTGCAGGTTCAAGCAATTAGGTCTCTTCCTACTTGGCCTTTCAGTAAGTGAGTTTTGCAAGAAACAAGGTGGGAGACAGCATGCTTCTTAGTTGATATTAGTGTTTTAGGACTTTCTCCTTAGTTCAGGTGAAAGCCTGGTTTTTGTCACATGGCCATGAAAGATTAGGCTCACAGACACCTTGAAGGGTGAGAAAATGGACTTTATTGGGCGAAAAGGAAAAAAAAAAAAAAAAACTCAGCAAAGTGAGAGAGGCTTCTGTTAACGGGCCCCCCGTCTCACACATTGAATCCCACGTACCACCCGGAACAGGAGAGGCCAGGCTCCTCCCCCTGCTAATGGTGCAAACTTCCCGAGGCCCCACCGCATCCTCCCAGTGCACAGGCTGGTCAGAGGTTCTTCGGGGACCTCTTTATACTTGGCTGTCTCATTAGGATGGTCAGCCATAAGCTACCAGCTCTCCATGTAACATGTACTAACATATATCCTGATACAAATATTGAAATATATAACACATAGTTATAGAAATATATACTTAAGAGAAGTTGTAAATATAGTATATACATGTATTTTTATGTGTTATATATAGAATTAGATTACATTAAAAAGTTACTCATTTCAAACTTCTATGCAGCTTCCTAGAAAGATAAACCTAGTCTATTATAATTTCAGAGGCTGCTCAGAGCCTTTGGCTATATGTGACAGATTTCACTGCAACCTGGTGTATTCTACACCTCCTGCTGTCTTGAGTCTTACAGTCTCAAGAGATGTAAATACAGGATAGTGAGCTATACCAAAGGCTGGTCTATGGGAAATCTGCAGTGGAAAGATTTTATTCTCAGGACCCTTTCTGCAGGGGACAGCTGTCAAAATCTGAGGAACATATAGGGGGAGATTTTTTTTAAGTTCAAATCTATAAGATTTAAGTCCAGAGGAAGTTTCATGTCCCCTTCCAGCCAAGGAGAACTTGCTGATGTTTACTTGCAGCTGCTTATAGATGCTCTCTAGCTTTAAGAAAATGAGCTCTTGCATTTACTCTTCCCCTTGGGCATTCCCAATGTGTCTTTTTAAATTGTGGTAAAATACGTATAACAAATTTGTCATCTCAACCATTTTTAAGTGTACAATTAATTCAGGGCATTAATTACATTCTGGACGATGTACAACCATCACCGCTTCCTGTTTCCAAAATTTTTCCTCACTCCGAATAGAAACTCTGCAACCATTACGCAAAGACTCCCTCTGCCCTTCTTCCCTCGGCCCCTGGTACCCTCTCATCTTTTTGTTTGCGTAAATTTGTTCGTAGTATTTCTTGTGAGTGGAATCATATCATCTTTGTCTTCTTGTGTTTGGTTTATTTCACTTAGCATAATATTTTTGAGGTTTGTCCATATGGTAGCATGTGTCAGAATTTCATTCTTTTCTTTTTTAATCTTAATAATATATTTAACCGATATATCCAAATTATTATTATTTCAGCATGTAATCACTATGAAATTATTTAAAGCTATTTTGCATTTTTTGTACTAAATTTTTGAAATCTGGTGTGTGTTTTACTCTTATAGAACATCTCAATTCAGATGCTAAATTTTAATCAGAAATACTTCATCTGTATTTAAATTTTATAAAACTTACAGTTGAAAAAGTAAATTTGCATGTCCAAGTTATTCCAGTCATACTTAAAACTTTTCCAGTACTGAATTGAGTTTGAGGTTTTTTTCAAGCAAAATGTGGCAAAATATACATAACATAAAATGTTAACCATTTTAAAATGTGTAATTTGGTATCATGAAGCACATTTACATTGTGGTACACCCATTAATATCATTCATCTCCAAAAGGTTTTCCATCTTGCAAAAATGAAACTCTGTACTGACAATCAGTAACTCCCCACTCCTCGCCACCCCCGGTCCCCACCTACCACCATTCTCTTTCTGTCTCCAGAGTTTAACTATTAGGTACCTTGTTGAAGTGGAATTATACAGTATTTGTGACTGGCTTATTCACTTGGCCTGATGTCCTCGAGGCTCATCTATGGCATATGCCAGAATTTCCTTCTTTTTAGGACTGAATAATATCCTGTCCTGTGTATGTACCACATCTGTTTATCCATTCATCCAGCGAGGAACCCTTGGTTTTTTTTCTGCTTTTTGGCTAAGATGAATAATGCTGTGAGGAGCACTGACGTGTATCAGTTTGAGTCTTTGTTTTCAATAATTTTAGGTATTTACTAGGAGTGGAATTGCTGAGTCATATGGTAATTCAACTTTTTGAGGAACCACCAAACTGTTTCCATTTACCCTTATATTTTATATTGCCATCCCTGAGTTAAATTTTTCATAATTATTAATTCATTCAAAAAATCATTTTCAGCCAGACATGGTGGCTCACTCCTGTAGTCCCAGCACTTTGGGAGGCCAAGGTGAGTAGATCGCTTTAGCTCAGGAGACTGAGACCAGACTGGACAACATGGCAAAATGCTATTTCTAAAAAAAAAAAAATACAAAAAATTAGTCTGGTGTGGTGGAATGCACCTGTAGTCCCAGCAACTTGGGAGGTTGAGATGGGAGGATTGCTTGAGCCTGGGAGGTAGAGGCTGTAGCAAGATGAGCTCACACGTCTGCATTTCAGCCTGGGCAATGGAGTAAGACTCTGCTTAAAAAAAAAAAAGAAAGAAAGAAAGAAAATCATTTTAAATATCTGCTACATGCCAGGCGCTAGGGACACAGCCACTATGGATATACATATCTATTTCTTCATGATCATGCCTTAATTCTTTTGGGTATATGGTATACCCAGAAGTGAAATGCTGGGTCAAATGGTAATTCCATTTTTACTTTTTTGAGGAACTGTCTTACTGTTTCAAGTAGTTGTATCATTTTATATTCCTACTAGCAATGTCCAAGGGTTGAATTTTCTCCACATATTCACCATACTTATTTTTTGGTTTTTAGGGTAGACATCCTAATGGGTGTCAGGTGGCATCTCATTGTGGTTTTGATTGGGATTTCCCTAATGATTAATGATGTTGAGCATCTTTTCATGTGCTTATTGTCCACTCATAAGTCTTCTTTAGAGAAATGTTTATTCCAGTCCTTTGCCCATTTTTGAATCAGGTTTTGTGTTTTGTTTTTGTTGACTTTTAAGAGTTCTCTATATATTCTGGATAGTAACTCTTGGTCAGATAAGAGATTTGGAAATATTTTCTCCCATTCTATGGGTTATCCTTCTATTGCGCTGATAGTGTTCTTTGGTTCACTAAAGTCTTAAATTTTGATGAAGTCAAATTTGTCTATTTTTCCATTTGTTGCCTGTGGCTTTGGTGTCATATCCAAGAAATCCTGACCAAATTACTGTCATGAAGCTTTTGCCCTACGTTTTCTTCTAGGAGTTTTAGTTTCAGCTCTTACAATTAGGTCTTTCATCCATTTTGATTAATTTTTGTATATGGTATGAGGTACAGGTATGGCACAACTTTTCTGATTAATTTTTAAGAGTCTTATGCTTTATTTTTCTTTTCTGTGGTACATATTTGGTGTCTGAGTTTGTCTCCAATTCCTTTTGTTTCTGTGAGGCCTGCTTTCTCAGGAAATCTCAGCTATACTTGCCTGTCACCCTCATGAAGATGAATCTCCACATTTCTACTTCTGGCCTGTACCTCTCTCTTGAGCCCCATGATCCCATTGAAGTAATCTGATATTGTGAAATATCAGATTTGGTTTTCTCCCCTTGGAATCTCCAGGGTGATAAGAGTGTCCTTTGCATGCTGATGAGATGCTTGGTGGCTGGCAGCCCATAGGCAGTTTCAGGATGAAGATTGCTGCCTGAAAGGCCTAGCCAGTTTCCAGGGAGGACAGAAGGGCTGAAGGATAACTCGCTCATCAATGGCCAGTGATTTCATCAACTGTGCCTACATGATGAAGCTGCCATAAAACCCCAAAAGGACTGGGTTCAGGGATCTTCTGCTAGCTGAACACGCGGCAGTGACTGGAGGGTGGTGTGTTCAGGGAAGGCATGGAAGCTGCTGACAAAAAACAAAAAAACAAAAAAAACCCAACTTTTGTAAAATGTTTGAAGAGGTTTATTCTGAACTAAATAAGAGTGACCATGGCCCATGACACAGCAGGTCCTGAGAACATGTGCCCAAAGTAGTTGGGTTATAGCTTGGTTTTATACATTTTGGAGAGACAGAAATGACAGGCAAAGACATGAATCAATACGTGTAAGGTATGGGGGTGCAGGCATGGGGGCTTCCAGGTTATAGGTGGATTCAAAGATTTTCTGATTGGCAATCGGTTGAAAGTTAAGCTTTGCCTGAAGAGTTAAAGTTGGCATAAAGAAATATATGAGTTAAGATAAAAGGGGTTATGGAAGCTAAGGTTCATGTTACCTAAATGAAGCCTCCGAGTAGTAGGAGACTAGATGGTCTCCTTAAGAAAAACTAGATGGTAAATGTCTCATATCAGACTTCATTGTCATTATTATTACTATTGTTTTTTGAGACAATGTCTCGCTCTGTTGCCCAGGCTAGAGTGCAGTGGCATGATCATAGCTCACTGCAACCTCTGCCTCCAGGGCTCAAGCAGTTCTACTGCCTCAGCCTCCCAAGTAGCTGGGACTCCAGGCCCATCTCCTTTCTTCCTCCCACATGCAATCACACCTTCCTTTGCAGTTCTCTTCATGCTTGTCCCCTGCTCTTCACCCCCACTGCCCCACGTTTGTTCAGGGACTGACTAATTTCTTACTCAAGTGATCACACCTGCCAGCTTCTAACCTCTCTTGGCCTTTCCTCCCCTCCAGTCCAGTACTGGCCCCTGCAGAGTCACTCTTCGCAAGCACAGCTCAGATTGTGACTGTCCAGATTCAAAACTCCCGGTGCCTGTGGATTAAAGTTCCAGCTCTAGCCTGGCCCAATGCCCTGTCTGATCAGCCCAGCTCCTGCCTCACCAACCTGTTTCCCACAACTCCCTTCTCACAGGTTGCCTTCTGGGCAGGCTCCTCCACTAGTTCTCAGCCTCTCCTCCACCTGCCTCTGCCCAGCACTGTAGGCACTTTCTGTGTTCAGTCTGCTGAAATCCTGTCCTTGGAGATCCTCCACCTTTGCAGCTCCAGCAGCCTCCACCTCCTCCCACCTCTCTCCTTCTCCCCAGCAGCCCAGCTGAGAGCCGCACCTAGGAGTTTTCCACTGCCCAGAACTGTCCCACCTAAACTCCCACTGGAAATACTCCTCTCTAACCATGACTTGGAGCTGCTGCTTTTCTTACCGTCTCATTCTCATGAGACCTGCTGCAAATTCACATTCCCATCCTTAGCCAGTGCTTCCCTGTCCTCCTGATCCACCTGCCTCCCAAGGGCTTCATTCTTTTGCCTATCTTAGAGCCCACATTGTGCCTTTGCAATCATGTTCAGCAGCTTCTCAGTGTGCTCCTGACTTCAGGCTGCCCCCCGCCCCCCAAAGAGACTCTGGTGTCTCTAATTCTGTGTCATGCTCTCGAGGGCTGCCTGGCACTGTTAGAGAGAGCTGCAGAGCCCAGCTGATTGGTGTTGTTACCAAGTTATGATAACTTAATGCTGAGCCTCTCAGTGCTGCTGGGACAGCCTTTTCAGAAAATCTAGCCAGTTTCCTGTCTGTATCAATTCCCATAGCAGCTGTTGCCATCCTTTACTTCCTTCTCTGTCTCTTCAGCCCCTTCCCTTTAAGCAGCCATCTGACTTCTTATGAAAATCAATATCATCAGCTCTGTTTCTTCTTCTGTTCTCCACCAAATTTCTGGGGAAAGTAATTGTGTACTCCTTGCTCCCATATCTTCACCTTCCCCTTATCCCCTAACACACTGAAACCAAGGTTCATTCTCCTGTGCTAGTAGAAATGCTTTTTTCAGGGCCACTAGAGGCCTTGGAGTTAGCAAAGATCATGACTTTGTCTACTTGGCCTCTTTCAGACATTGTCCGTGGTGGGTTGCCATCTTCTTGAAGGTCTCTTCTCCTTGAAGAGACACCTTGAGGGAGGGGAGAATGAGGGTTATGCTCCTTTGCAAGGAATTGTAAATCTGAGTTTTAAGAGGTCCAGACTCTTGCAGTGTTTTCATTTTTTTTTTTTTTTTTTTTTTTTTTTGGCAGGAAGGTTTCCCATGAAGGGTATACCACTGGTCTTTATTCTGGTGCTGCTGCACGCAGTCACAGGTGTGAGTGACACTGATTTATGATCTCTTGTGCTGAAGGAACCTCCTGTATTTTTGCCTCCTACATTGATTCTGAAGCTCCTGATCATACCAAATGATTTGTCCCTTGTTAGGGTTTAATAACATCTCAATGGTATAAAGTTTTTCTGTTTACAGAGGAATTTTGCATCGAGTATCTCATTTGATTCCCACAATAACTCTCTGGGGTAATAAGGGCTGGGATTATTATCCCCACTTTACAGATGAGGAAACTGAGGCTTCATTGGGTTAAGGGACTTGCCTAGAATTTCATGGGGATAAACGGAAGAATGTGACAGTGTTCAAAACCAACAGTCCTAGACTTTAGTATCTACTCATTCAACCTTTGAGGACTTTAATAGAGAAAATGATTCTGGGAAAGATATGAGATATATCGTATTTTTCAAGTACACTATTTCCTCAACAGTTAATCTTGGGTGATAAGGATACAGAGAGGGCTCAGATATTATTCTTGCCTTTATTTTCCTTTTCTTTTTTCTTTTGAGATGGGAGTTTTGCTCTTTTGCTCAGGCTGGAGTGAAATGGCGCAATCTCAGCTCACTGGAATCTCCGCCCCTCCCCGGGTTCAAGCGATTCTCCTGCCTCAGCCTCCCAAATAGCTGGGATTATAGGTGCCTGCCACCATGCCCAGATAATTTTTCTATTGTTAGTAGAGACAGGGTTTTGCTAATGTTGGCCAGTCTGGTCTCAGACTCCTGACCTCAGGTGGTCCACCCGCTGTGGCCTCCCAAAGTGCTAGGATTACAGGTGTGAGCCACCGTGCCTGGCCTATTCGAATCTTTATTTCCAAAAGAAATTCTGTCAGAAATATTTAAGGAGGGCAACAGCATTGTTTTGTATTTATGAATGTCTGGTTTTAGAATTTCACCTGTTTGTTTATTAGAAATTCTCAGTTAAAGTCCTGGTACTATGAATTTGATGGATTTAGTAGTTTTCAATTTGGGTTTAAGGATGGCATTTGTAGCCTTGTATCAGCCTCAATGTCTAATTTATTTTGTTTTGTTTATGTTAACTCAAAATCCATCCAGCCAAGAAGAGAATTTCAAGTAAAATGTTTTTTTAACAGCTTACCTTGCAATCTCTTCAGTTACAATAATCTGTAAACTTGAACATGCAGTAGGTAGATGTGTTTAACTTGCTTTAGGAATCAACCTTGAGACCGAACTTTTCTGCCTTGTATGACCAAGGCAGTATCACCCACTTCAAAGAATAGTTATCAGTAGGACATGAGTTAGCTTCACAGGGGCCTGCAACATTAAAACATTCCATAAATCACAACTGCTATTGTTTTGTCCTACAGGTTTAAGGAAAAGTTAACAACTGTCCCCCATGCTGGGGATTTATGGTAGTGCTGGTCTGGTACAGGGATTTTTAATTTTCAGGGGTCTGTGAACTTGAATGAAGAAAAAACCCTTTATTTTTACTAACCTCTAACTGAAATGTAATATATTCCCCAATTACAGGGACATTGTAGGCAACAAATCCATCTTAGGAGTGCCTATGACTTCATCACTAATAGAAATCTCAAATATTTTCATTCCTTCTTGAAGTGGTTGCAGATATCTCAAGCTAGGATTTACACTTATAACTAGAAATTATAAGTGAATAATTACTGAGATTATTGTAAGGTGTTAGACCTACAACTAGATCTTGTTACTTACTATTAGCTATGCTAGATCTGTTAATGTTTTGTTTTATGCATTTAAAGAAAATATTCTGAGAAGGTTTCCATAGGTTTTATCAAGTTACTGAGATGGTTTGTGGCATAAAAATGGTTAAGGACCCCTGTACTGATGCCATAGAGCTGGGAATAGAGGGGTCAGGAGCCATGTGGGGCCTGCCAGTGTAGTGGGTGGGGAGTGGGGGAGTTGCTGAAAAGAGCTTGGAAGGGATCCAGGTCAAATCTCTGCTCCTCTAATTTTTAGTTTAGTGACCAGGGACCAATTACTGGCTTGAGATCGAATTTCCACGTCTGTAAAACAGCAATATTCTAACACACCTTAGTTGCTTTAACACACACATGACACCATTCCTAGCAATAGGAAATCGTCAGAAACATAAATTCCTCTTTCCCTTCCTCCCAACTCTGTTCTGTTTCCTCTTGTGTGATATGAGAGATTTTAGTAGATGGCCTCTCTAAGGTCTTTTAAATGCACTGTGATTCTACGTTTTTCCTTTAATTAAGGTCACACCACACAGTCCATTGTTTGAGTCAGAGGTGGTGTTGTAAGGCCTCCATGAATGGCTAGTCTTCCCTTCCTGGAGCAGCAGCGAGACATTCAGACCCTTCCTGACCCTCCTCCCACTGTCCACCTTGGCTCTCCCTGGCTCACCTCCAGCCTGAGCTCATTGGTTGGGAATGTGTAGGCTGATTCTCTGCTCACTGGAGTGCTTGCAAGAGGGCCTTGGGGTAACACATTCTGAGACCTATTCCTACACTGCCTGCGCCAGCTGATAGCAGGCCTGGGAAACCCATTAATCATTGTCCTCAGTGGCCCCACAGACCCCCGTTTACTCTCACTGCTTCTCTATCTGCTGTTCCAAGCCAACTGTTCTTAGATGGAAAATGCAGCCTATTGTTGTCTTGGCGCTAAAATGATGGGATGCTTTCTTTGTTCAGGAAGTTAGGAGCATGTGGGGTGGGGGAAATGGCTTAATGCCTTTATGAAACCATGTCCTGACTCCTTTTTTTAAAAAGTCCTGAAACAGAAAAGTTTTGTGGTCACTGGGTTCGGATGTAATGCATTGCTGTGGTTTTGTTGCTCGGTCATTTAACTGACCTGGGCCTTGGAATCATGCTCTATTTCAGCTCAGTTTTCAGAGTGGGTGACATGTATGGTGTGCCTGGCTGACCACTGCATTGCTCGTTAAAATGATTGCCAGAGTCTCGGCCTGGTGGACATCTGTCCACACTCAGCATGTCCTCCCCTTGTCCTGGCCCAGACACAGAGCCTCCACTCCAGTTCAGAGCCCAGAATCTGACTGCCTGTGCCCTTCTCAGGCCCACGAGGGAACTGAGTGTAAGGAAACAGATGTATCTGAGACTGAGCTGAGTCAACAGAGGTGGATGGTACGTTTGGGGTCTTAAATATCACCCATAGGATGCTGGCTAGGGAATGTGGAGGTGAGAGGGACACTCTTGCTTCAGGATATAGGAGAAGTAGGTGTGCTGTGGACACTATTGAATAGACTGCTTTCAAAGCTCTCATTTCTTCAAGCCAGAGTGAGACAGTGGCATGGCACAGGGCCTGAGAACATGGTCTTTGAGGTCAGACCAACCTAAGTTTGCATCCCACTTATGGCTGTGTGACTTTTTTTTATTTTTTGAGACAGGGTCTCACTCTGTCGCCCAGGCTGGTGTGCAGTGGCACACATCAGCTCACTGCAACCTCTACCTCCTGGGCTCAAGTGATCCTTCCACCTGAGCCTCCTGAGTAGCTGGGACCACAGGTGTGCACCACTGTGTTTGCCTAATTTTTGTGTGCTTTTGCAGAGATGGGTTTTGCCATGTTGCCCAGGCTGGTCTTGAATTCCTGAGTTCAAGCGATCCACTCACCTTGATTTCCCAAACTGCTGGGATTACAGGTGTGAGCCACCACACCAGGTCTTGGCTATGTGACCTTAAGCATATTACTTAATTGAAAAATGATAATAGTCTCCGACTTTGAGGATGACTGTGAGGCCTGGATAAATTAATATGTCTAAAGCACTTAGAACAGTGGCCAGCATAGAAGAAGATGATTACCTTCGTCACGATCACTGTTTGTCAGGACTGTTTGAAAGGACTCTGAGCAGAGGGCTCTCTATCTGGCTGCCTCCCTGTCCTGCAAGCTGCTCCCTGTTCACCATTCTCCTCCTGGTTAAAAATGGGCATCTCTGTGCCAAGAGAGGGCTCCATTGCAGACCCTGACCACCAGCATACCTGCCCACAGAGGCGGCAAATGTGGTAGTCAGCTGCCTCTCTGAAATTCCAGCCTGGGAGAGGCAAACTAAGCAAATACCATCCTCCTGAGTGTCCTGAACTGTCATCTATCCCAGCAAATGTCTGACACTAAGGTTTGTGATGGAATTAAGCTCTTCTGAGAGATTTCATAAATAAATTCCAGATACAGTAGTAAACCAAGCCCGCTGCTGGGCCTTTCTGTACTTTAACTGTCACAAGAGTGAGCTTGGGGGATTCATTGTTTCAGTCAGTTGCGGGGAGGGAGTTTGGGTGAGTTTAATTTGGTGGCTAGTAGCAAAAGCAGTAACTGACCCATACTGAGCCTTACAGTTTCGAATGCCCCCATCTAGCCTCAGATGTTGGTGAGGTTATCCCATCACACAGATTGCTCAAAGGAACTATCAGCTCAGTTGCCTTGTGCTCAGAATCTCTCTAGTTAGCCAGGCCTCCTGAGTCTATCTGCCTTGTGAGTTTGCATAGCAGGAGGAGAGGAAACAAGGCTTCATGTAGCTTAGTGAGTTAGGAAAAGGCTGATGGCCCAAGGAGGGTGTTCCTATCGGCCCTCTCCAAGATTCTTCCTGTTCAGAAGAGGTGTTTGTAGAAGGCCTAGAATAAATTAACTTTCATTCAGCAAGACTGGCTGGATGGGTTGGGGAATGGGGTGGGTGGGGGTGGATGGATTGCTGGCTGGCTGGGCTGGATGGGTGGGTAGGTGGATGGGGTGCTGGGGGATGGTGTGGGGGTGGGAGGGTGGGTCGGTGGGTAGATGGATGGATGGGTGGATGGGTGGGTAAGTAGATGGGTGGATGAATGGGTAGAGTCATGATTGCGCTCTTCTAGATGCTGGAGGTAAAGCAGTAAGCACTCAATAAGCACTACTGGGATAAAAACCATTACTGTTGTTCAGTGCTAGAGGGAATTGTGAAGAAGTATACACATTGGCCATTCCATAGTGCCTTCCCACAAAGAAGTTAAGCTTCATTCCTTACATCCTTTCATCTTGATCCGATCCACTCATGCTTCCTTCCCATCCCTGTGACAGACTCTACCCATCTCAAAGCCATCACTTGCTGTATGGCCTGGGGCTGGAAACTGAGCCTCCTAGCAAGTCTCTGATGTGTGTTAGGTTACTGTTACCATTTCATGGATGAGCAGACTGTGGCTGGAGGAGAACAGGTGCCTGAAGGGGAGGAGAACTTCAGTGTTTAATTCTTAGTTTTCTGTTCAGCCCTAGTTCTTAGTGTTCTTTGTTCTATACTCTGCACTGCTCAGCTCTCCCCGCAGAGGCAGTAAAGACGTCCAAACCCATGTACAGTGTGTAAAAAAGAAGATCTCGGATCTCTGGAGGCCTGGAGGAAGCCAGAGTGACCCTTTGTACTCTGTCACACTTCCTATAAACTGCTTCAAATTGAACCCCAATGCCAGCCCGTGATCATGTTTTCCAAATACTGCCAAGGCTTTGAAATTCCCTTTGCTACATATGATGTGCTTCCCAGGCACATGGCAGGTGCTCAGCAAAGGAGTCCTGGAACTAATGGGTTGGCCCAGTAGCTCTGACGGAGCCCCAGCTCTGGGCACTGGTGCACATTTCCTCTCTACTTAGGCAGGGAGATGAGAGCCCTCTTGCCAGCTGCAAGGGGGAGGTCTTCCGTTACAGGATTAACTGGCGCCTGCACTTTTGCTGGAAACTTGTGGGAAGTGGCTGAGAGCTCTCCAGTGCTTAAGAAGTGGGTTTTTGGAAAACAAACAAGATCTTGCCTACGCAAGAATAGGAACGAAGCAAAGGTTAGACATGGCTTGGGGGAGCTTTTTTCTTTTCTTCTTCTTTTTTTTTTTTTTTTTTCTTGGTTTAGTTGAATAACAGGCTAGAAGGAACTCTCAAAGTTCAAAGTGGGCCTTAGACCCTTTAAAAGTAGGTCCATAAACTTGTGTAGAGGACAATGAGTTCTCTGTTTAGAGTAAATTTAATGACAACTATCATTTGTAAAAGGCATCATAGTTTACAAAGCCCTTTCCACATGCACTGTATGTGTATATAAATACTGTATGTGACCTTCCTCTTTAAGATTATTTATCCCATGATTTGAGGGTGCCTAGCCAATTTAAAAAAAAAAAAAAAAACCTTTTTCTTTTTTTGGAAGAGATGCACGGTCTTTACATTTTGCCTGTAGTATAGTGGAAAGAACACAGGCAGGCTTCCAGTCTCTGGGCCTCAGTTTGCCCAGCTGCAAAGCGAGGACAATAGGAGAGATGGATCCAAGGGAGATTTGACTCTTAAAGGCTCAAGAGCCTACTGGGAGTGTGGAGAGTGGGAGCTGAGTTGACTCTGAACAGACCAGGCCATTTGAGGGTGCCCAGCACAGGTGGTGGGAACCCCAGACATCAGCGGCAGGGAGGTCCTCTTCAGATGCTGCCAACTCAGAGGATGCAGAGCTGCCTCTTCCTGAAGCCAGGTGGGGAGGCGGAGGCCCACCGGCCTATGAGCAGCTGGGCTGTGTACCCATCTGTCCTCCTACACCTGGTTCTCAAGGTGATCTGCCTGTGTCCCTGTCCCCAACTGCTAATTCTTGAATGTAGCCCCTGAGTGGTGAATAGGATTTCCCTCCATGAATGAGAGCAGCGGTGTGCTTTCTGCCTGGCTCCAGTGAGGACTCTGATCCTGTGTTCCCTCTGCTTTCTCCCTGTATGGGGCTCTGCCTTTTCCTCTTTCTGTGTGTCTTCCTCTGTCCTCTTCCTGCCCTCATTCATCTTTTCTTTCTCTTCTTCCCTCCTCTGGAATCCCATGGAGCTGACTATTTTTTAACTGTATTTTGTGTTTCTTGTTCCTTACATCAAACATTAATTCACTAAATGGTTTTATAGTCAAGGGAGAACATCTCTAAGATTGCTTTATTTGTGAATTATGTGTGCTTCAGTTACTATTTTTTTCTGAATAATTAGTGAAGCATCCTGGCCAGGGTTGTTTCTAGGGGTATGGTCCAGTGTCTCCATCCTTACAATGGGGAGAGCAACACTTCCCCCTCTGGGGCAGCAGTGGCCAAATGAGGAACTGAATGCCTCCAGACAGTGGCAGGCCCTGGCCCTTCCACTTGAGTTACCACTAGGATATGTCAGTTGTTGCTGAGTAGTCCCAGGGAGCGGCCTCGGCTTTTCTGGAACTCCCTCGAGCTGGACTCAGACGCTGTGGTTTTGAAGGCTTAGTTTCAGTGGTTCCTTGGGCTGGAATCGGCCGTGTGTCAGCAGCTGCTGGTGGAGGTGACTGGGTGCTCCCGAGAGTGGATGAGTTGTCCGTATCTGTCTTCTCGGCTATTTTGCTGGAGGCTGGCAGCTGCCTCCCTGAAAGCCCAGGGTGACTCCCCACTGTCTGTGTGGGTGGGCTTCCCAGGGCACCCTCCCTGGGCTTTCCCTCCAGCTTTCTTCAGTCCCATCTTTTGCCCTTGTTCCCTGGGGTAGGCAGATTGTTGATAGGGAGGGGCAGTTCCTGGGGTGGGGTGGGGAAGGAAAAGCTTGAACTGCTAGAACCCCAGAGGTTGTCTGTGACCCTCTCTGTCCACTGTTCAGTGTTGCTTTTGCTCCTCCTCCTCCCATCCATATATGTGGGCAATTCCCTCCTTTTTTTCTCCAGCTCTTTGCTGTTCATTATGGGAGTCACAAGCCACGTGGCTGGGGCACTTGAACTGTGGTAAGTCCACATTGAGCTATGCTGTAAGTGTAAAATACCTCATTTTAAAGGCTTAATATAAAAAATGATTATCAAATATTTTATCAATACTTTTATATTGACTACATGTTGAAATGATAATATTTTGGATATAATAGATTAAAATATTGAAATTAAATTCCTATTTCTTTTTACTTTTTTAGAAAAATTGTGGCTATCAGAAAATTTAAAATTGCACGTGTGACTCACATTATATTTCTACTGCAGTGATTCTTAACTGGTGACTGTTTTGCCTTAGAGGGACATTTGACAATATTTGAAGACATTTTTTATTGTCACACTGTTGTGGGAGTGGTGTGGTTAGTACTAGCACCTAGCTGAAAGAGGCCAAGGATGCTGCTAAACATCCTACAATGGACAGGATAGCCCCCTACAACAAAAATTATCTGGCCCCAGATGTCAGTAGTGCTGAGGTTGAGAAATCCAGTTCTATTGGAGAGCATTGTTTTACTCTCACTTTTGATGAACCAATCTTCTCTCATTGACAATGACACTAAAATTGGAGGTCTTAGAGCATAGTAAAAAGAGCATAATGGCCAGAGTCAGATACCTGTGACCCTGGGCAGGTTATTTAACATTTCAGAGCCTCCACTTCCTCATCTGTGAAATGGACACAATCATACTTACTTTATAGGATTCGTGTTAGGGCTCAATGAAATTGAAGGTAGCATACCTGATACATGGTAGACCTCCACTAAATAGAAACTAGCATTATTGTTAAAATCTGTGTCACTTACTCTGTGGACTCTCTGGATCAACTATTAGGATTTCTATGCATCTTTTAGATTTTCAGTGAGTACCTGACGGACTCAACAAATAGAAAACTAAATTCATAATTTTACGCTTCCTCTCCCCTCCCACTCCCTAAATTTCTTCTTTCTGACTTTCAGCCTTAGTGCACAGCATCACCATTCTCCCACTCTGAGAAATGAGTCAATTTCACTTCTTCCTTCTACCCTCTAGCCTGAATGTGTAATCTCTTAACCTTTATACATTAAATGTGTCTCATCCAACCCCTCCTTTACTTTCCTGCCTAGTGGGACCTCTGCATTTGCTGCAAGTGGCTTCCTTCCAGGTCCTTGCCACTGCTCTTTCCCAGTCCCCACTATGTATAAAGTTCTCTTGCTCAGGAACCTTTGGTGTTTGTTGTCGTTGTTGTTGTTTTGTTTGTTTTATTTTTTTTTGCTAAAGTGTGAGTACCTGTGGTCAAAAAATGTGATGTGTCCATCTGTATTTCCCTAGCACGCGATATGAGGCCTAGAAAATAGCTGTTCATTCAGTGTTTTTTGAATGAACGCATAGATGAAAAATAAATGATACATATGCCTTTCCCCTTGGTACATGGGTAGGATCAGGTATTGCAGGGAGCTAGGGTAGTGGTTTCCAAATGCCCGATTTTCCTTTAATAGTTTTGTGGGGTTTAAACTATGTATTCCCTAACCTAACTTATCACACCACCCCCACTACCTCCACCACCTTCCTGATTTTGAGCTGGAGAATCAGTTTGTTTTCTCTGAAGGGTTACAGTGATGATGCATCAGACCTGGGTCCCGGAAATCCTGCCTTCCATATGTGGGCTTCCGCAGCCAGCCTGAGCCAGCTATGGCTCACATTCTGCAAGCCCAGGCCTGCCTCCAGAGGGAAAGTGCCCTAGATGCCCAGGCATGCCTTCCTCTTGGTGGCCAAAGATTTCCCAGGCAACTCCCAGCAGGCTATGAGGAGAGGCTTTCCAGAAATTTGCCCTTAAAGATGCTCTGATAGAGAAAACATAACATGTTCTTTGGCAGGTTGTGGGTATCTATCATTCAGTAATCATGGGCAGTCGGGATGGTGTAGGATTGGAGCCTCCCAATGTCTAGACACTTTGGTCTGTTCACAGTTTCAAAAACATTTTAATTACAAACCACTTTATGGTATAAGGTGACCCACTTGGAGTTATCAAGAACTTCTGAGAAAGTCTGCTAACTCCTTTTGTGGCAGCTGCAAGTTGACTCAAAACTACATTCCACTGGTGAGTATGGGTTGTCTGGCCTGGAAGGCATGTGTGAGATGTTCTAAGGGGCTCGCTGTTCTCTTATTATCTGCAAGGCCTCAAAGTTCCTCTAGTGGGAAAGGCTTTCTTCTGCAAAGACACTGGGATTTGTCTCTTGAAGAATCAGGGTTCTGGACTCTCCTACATAACCATCTTCTGTGGGCTGGATATCAGATGTATATCCAACCCCCAGAAGATGGATCAAGGTGCAGTTGACCAAATGGCTTTTCTCTTGGGAAACTTGAGGATTTTCTGTCACCTCTAACTGGCTTTGTGACATCTGAAGTTGTTTCCTGTATCTGAAGCTAGTTATTTCATTGGTAAAGGTAGTAAAACCCCTATTTTCAGCTTTTATTCCTTTTCTCCCCTGACCCCAAAACTTGTGCTTCAAAATAAGTTGTTTCACAGACAAGGTTGCATATGTTAGGTGACAACATCTTCTCTCCATTTTTGTAAAGTGTAAAGTCACATCACTGCCATCAGCATTTCTAATCAGCCACAGATAATTTGTGTTCACACTAAATTGTCACAATCCCATGCAAAATTTAGCAAGAGTGGTGATTAATAGCATGAGTCCAGAGTTGAACAGATTGGGTTTGAAACTTAGCTCTGCCTTTTACCAGATAAGCATCTTTAAGTAGCAGGACTTCAACTTCAATGTCCTCACCTGAAATAAAGAGATAAAATAGTTGCTATTTTATAAGTTAGTTTATCCCTTATTTAATAAGATAATATGTGTAAAGCCCCAAGACAGTATCTCCATAAATATAGACTATTATATTTCAGTCAGCCTCAGTGTACATCCTGATTTGGGGTAAAGGTATGATTTGATTTGATTTGATTGACTGATTGATTTGGCAAATATTTACCAGTACCTGCTAAGGACCAGGAACTGCTCTAGCCTCTGGGGATACAGCTATGAATGAGAGACAAGGCCCCTGCTTTAGTGGAGCTCATGTTCTAGAGGGAGACAAACAAAGTGATCTCTTTAACAAATAGAAAAGATGGCCGGGCGCAGTGGCCCACGTCTGTAATCCCAGCACTTTGGGAGGCTGAGGCAGGCAGATCATTTGAGGTCAGGAGTTCAAGACCAGCCTGGCCAACATGATGAAACCTGTCTCTATTTGAAAAAAAAAAGAAAAGAAAAGAAAATTAGCCGGGTGTGGTGGCATGTGTCTATGATCCCAGCTGCCCAGGAGGCTGAAGCAGGAGAATTGCTTGAACCTGGAAGGCGGAGGTTTCAGTGAGCCAAGATCATGCCATTGCACTCCAGCCCAGGCAGCAGAGCGAAACTGTGTCTCAAAACAAACAAACAAACAAACAAACAAACAAACAAACAAACAAACAAAAAACATGTAGGCCAGATGTGCCTGCAATCCCAGCCCTTTGGGAGGCCAAGGCAGGTGGATTGCTTGAGTTCAGGAGTTTGATACCAGCTTGGTAACATGGTGAAACCCTGTCTCTACAAAGAAATACAAAAAAATTAGCTGGGCATGGTGCTACACACCTGTAGTCCCAGCTACTTAGGAAGCTGAGATGGGAGGATTGCTTGAGCCTGGGATGTCAAGGCTGCAGTGAGCTGTGATTATACCACTGCACTCCAACTTGGTCAACAGAGTGAGACCCTGTCTCCAAAAAGAAAGAGAAAAAAAGAGAGAGATGTTGGGTTGTGATAAGCACTATGCAGAAAATAAACAGAAATGCAAGAGAGTAATGGGTAGGGCCGAGAAAGTATCAGCTCCAGGGAGTGGGGTGTTTGAGCTCAGACCTGAATGGCAAGAAGGAGCTATGTTCAAAGATCTAAAGGAAGGCCGTTCAGGGCAGGAGGACCAGCAAGGAGCTCCATTAGACTTTCAGAGGTACAAAAAATGGCCTCTGGGCTCCCTGAAATAACTTCCTGGACTCGTCCCCCCGCCACTCCTCCCAAAACCCACCAATGGCAAGGGGTTTTGAGGAGGGATGCATTGAACAGTATGATTTAAGCCCACGTTTGGTGAAAAGGCTGAAATATTTACTATCTGGCCCTTTATAGAAAAAAAATGTGCAAATCTGAGGGATCTAAGGTCCCTTTCAGCTTGGACAGTGCACACACGTGCAAGTGCAGGTGGGCAGGGCAGCTCGCCAGTGCAGGAAAAGTCAGCTCAGCAGCCTCCTGGGCACCCCGGCTCCAAGTGGGGCTCACTCACCAGCTTGGAGATACCCCAACAAAGGCAGTGTGTCTGTCAACGAATGCAAACTGCCACCAGCCTTGAACTGCTGGGATCACAGTGTCCATGTCCCCAAATGGGATGGACTGGACTCTGAGCTCTTAGAGGTCAAAATCTGATTTCACATAAAGGATTTCTCCTCAGAAGCAAGGCGCGGTGGCTCACGTCTGTAATCCCAACACTTTGGGAGGCTGAGGCGGGTGGGTGAATCACCTGAGGTCAGGAGTTCAAGACCAGCCTGGCCAACATGGTGAAACCCCGTCTCTATTAAAATACAAAATTAGCCAGGTGTGGTGGTGGGCACCTGTAATCCCAGCTACTTGGGAGGCTGAGGCAGGAGGATCACTTGAACCCAGGAGGTAGAGGTTCCAGTGAGCTGAGATCATGTCCCTGCACTCCAGCCTGGGTAACAGAGTGAGACTCAGTCTCAAAAAATAAAATAAAGGGTTCCTCCTGAGAAAGGAGGGAGGAGAGGAGCCATGGGTCATTGCTACCATTTACTGAGTGCTTGCCACATGCCATACGAGGTTGTTTTATGAACAATTCTGCAGTGTATTGATTCTATCCCTATAACAATCCTGCCTGGTAGGAACTGCTTTATTCCTCTTTTATGGTTGAGAGAACTGACATCAGATGTAATTAGCTGCTGTGTCCAAAGCTACACAGCGAGCAAACAGGCCACCTGCTTCTAATCTCAGGTCCCTCACTATGCAGCCATATACGCTATTTTCCCAGTAACATTCAGTCAAGGGCTGGCAAGTCTTTTCCTGTTTGCAGGCCTGAATTAAGTCATGTTTAGATCCCTAAGCTGTGTTCATTCAGCACCTGTCTATAGGGCAAGAGACTTCATAAAAGGAGAAGGGGGACACTCTAAGGTTCTTGGCAAGGTGGTTAGCTGTGGACATAGCAGCCGGTCCAGATATGGCTGTAGAATAGCATGGTAGCCTTGCACTCCTTGGCTCCAGCTCTGGGCTGCAGGAACAGCTGCTAAGCTCAGATGAGTAGTCTCTCCCTTGCTGACCTTAGAGCAATAGGAATTGGTGAAATTGAAGGAATCCCTGGCCTTTTCTCATGCAGATCCATTTCCAGGCCTCATCATGAGCTTTCTATAGAGGCCAGGCTCTATAACAACAAAGCTGTTGTCCATGGATAGGGTCAGCCTTGTCTGTGGTCATGAGTGGTCATGGGATGAGGTGGTGCCAGTAGAGGATTCAAGTGCCTGTGAGGGAGAGAGAGAAGGAGTTAGAAAGACAGTGGGCCCTAACACTTCAAAGAAAGGTGGCAGAGAGGGCAATGTAGGAGTCTCACCTGGCAGTGACTCCCAGCTCTGCGCTTTATCAGCTGTGTGAAGTAAGGCAGGTATAACATGATGGATGTGAGTTTCTGCTTTGGAGCTTGACCACCTGGATTCAGATGCCATTTCCTCCACATGCTGCCTGAGGTGACCTTGAGCATGCTAGTTAAGCATTTCATGCCTTGGTTTCATAATCTGGGCTGGTTGCGAGATTTGAATGAGCTGATACATGTGACACACTTAGAACTGGTGCTGGATATGATGTCAGAGTTCAGCACATGCTGGCTATGTTACATCATTTTGCCTCTGGACCTCAGTTCCTCAACTGCAAAATGTGAGCAGCAATGCCATTTTCTTAGGAGTTCCTGCAGGGACTAAATGAGTGAATATATTTCAAGCAGGTCTGGCAATAATATGGAAGACACTTAATAGACACCTTTGGTGACCTCAAGTGTCCCCTGGCCATGGTACCTGCCGAGTGGAAATGTTTATCATTGGGTAGATTGACAGCATTGCTTGCAGTCCTGCCTGGAGTTCTCTGGGCTAGGAAAGTCTAGGTGGTGGATGCCATTGCCCTCTCCCTGACTATCTGCTGTCATCTCTGTGGCACAATGCTTAAAAGCATGGTCTCAGGCCGGGCGCGGTGGCTCAAGCCTGTAATCCCAGCACTTTGGGAGGCCGAGACGGGCGGATCACGAGGTCAGGAGATCGAGACCATCCTAGCTAACACGGTGAAACCCCGTCTCTACTAAAAAAAAACTACAAAAAACTAGCCGGGCGAGGTAGCGGCGCCTGTAGTCCCAGCTACCCGGGAGGCTGAGGCGGGAGAATGGCGTGAACCCGGGAGGCGGAGCTTGCAGTGAGCTGAGATCCGGCCACAGCACTCCAGCCCGGGTGACAGAGCGAGACTCCGTCTCAAAAAAAAAAAAAAAAAAAAAAAAAAAGCATGGTCTCTGAACCAGATACCGGGATTTGAATCCTAGCTTCATTGCTAAATAGCTACAGCCGTAAAATGTGGATGATGTATATGCATTGTTGTTAATACAGCCTTACAACGGGCCTGGCATGTAGTAAAGAGTCTTAGCTATTATTGCAGTGTAGGGACCCCTACATGACTGAACTGATAGACTTGAACAGTTACTAAGCAACTAAAAAGAAAAAGAGAAAATGGCAGAAATGAACTGCTCTATTTCTGGATGTTATATTGTTTATATATTTTAGCTCTGCCTTGTTCCCCACATGTAGGTTATAACCGGCCCTACATTTTTTAGCCTTGAATATATCTTGACTCAGTCCATCTCAGAAGCCTCCCCTCTTCCTCCTAAAAAAATGTAAGATTTCTCTGACACCTCTTTTTGGGTCTTGGAAGACCCTATGTCTCCTGTTCTCCTAAAGAAGATAACTGGCCAGACCCAGGCCTGACTCCTTGACTAGGAGCTCTGTGCTATTAAAAGAACACACCAGGGTACCAGTACCAGAGCCCAGGTGACAAGAACTCACAGAGTCAGCTGAAGAATGACCATTCACAGGGAGAAAACCGAGGCTATAAGAAGAAAATATATTGTAATTTTTCACATCAAATGATATGTTTAAGATATGTGCACCTTAGCCAGGCACGGTGACTAACGCCTGTAATCCCAGCACTTTGGGAGGCTGAGGCAGGTGGATCACGAGGTCAGGAGATTGAGACTATCCTGGCTAACACGGTGAAACTCCGTCTCTACTAAAAATATAAAAAATTAGCCAGGCGTGGTGGTGGGTGCATGTAGTCCAGCTACTTGGGAGGCTGAGGCAGGAGAATGGCGTGAACCCAGGAGGTGGAGCTTGCAGTGAGCCAAGATCGTGCCACTGCACTCCAGCCTGGGTGACAGAGCAAGACTCCATCTCAAAAAAAAAAAAAAAAAAAAAAAAAAAAAAAAAAAAAAAAAGATATGTGCATCTTTCTGCAGTTATATAGGCAGTAGGAACAAAAAGTATGTAGATTTCATTTTATATACATTTTACCTTAAACTCAGGTCAGACACGCTGGCTCACACCTGTAATCCCAGCAGCACTCTGGGAGGCCGAGGCAAGATGATTGCTTGAGGGCCCAACAGCCTGGGCAACATAGGCAGACCCTGTCTCTACAGAATTTTTTTTTTAATTAGCCAGGTGTGGTGGTGTGTATCTATAGTTCCAGCTACTGGGGAGGTTGAGGTGGGAGGATCATTTGGGCCCAGGAGTTCGAGGCTGCAGTGAGCCATGATTGTGGCACTGTACTCCAGCCTAGGCTACAGAGAAAGACCCTGTCTCTAAAAACCAAACCAAACCAAAACAAAACAAAACAAAAACTTGAGCAAATATTGAACTCTAGTCAATGAGATACATCCTAAAATATTTGGTTGGGAGGAAATGTATTGATTCTGCTATTTAGTTGAAATGCACCACAAAATAAGATAAATTGATGAGTGAGTAGAAGGATAGACAGGTGTGAACAGATATGTGCTGAAGCAAGGGGAAGAAAATCTAATCATAGAATCTAGGTGGTGGGTATTTGGATGTCTTACGGTTTCTCCATATATCTGAAAAATGTTATAATGAAATGTTGCCAAAAAATATTGTAAAACTAATAGTTAAAAAACAAAAAAAATCACAATGGAAAAATAAAAAAGTAGATGCTGGAAATATTTACAAATGTTTAAAATGCTGTTTGGAAAACTAGAGTTTAATATGAAGACAAATAAAACTAGACCCATGTGTTTTCTGCAATAGATTTCTTTTTTTGTATTAGAAAATAGCAATATATATATATTTAGAGGAAGAGTGTTCTAGACAGAAAACAAAGCGAGGCCAGTACAGCTGGAGTGTGAGAGGAGGGGGTGGTGGGAGCAGAGGACAGAAGGGAAACTGGAGGTTGAGATCATATAGGCCCCAAAGGCCATAGCCACATCCTCCAATTCTGACTTCTGAGTGCCACAGACAGACATGAAAGGATATGAGCTAGGAGTGAGTGACATGATCTGACTTGAGGAGGACTGCTCTGGTTGCTATGTGGGGACAGACTGCAAAGCGACAAGGGTAGAAGCTGGGAGACCAGATAGGAGCCCTGACATCAGGTCAAAGGAGAGGTGGCCATGACTTGGATAAGGAGGCATTGTGTGAGCAGGTGAAAATTGATTGGATTCTATATCTGTTCTGAAGGTAGTCAACAAGATTTATTGGTGAATTAGTTGTGAGGAAAGAGGAGAGGAAGCATGCAAGACTGATTCCAGATTTTTGGTCTAAGCAGGTAGAAAAGTAGGTAGCACTTACCAAGACCGTGTTGATGGGGGAGAAGCATGTTTTTGCAGGGAGGGAATAAGAGTTCAGTTGTAGATCTGTTATGTGAGTAGTGCTTATTGGAGCAGGTAGAAATGTCAGTGTACAGTTGGCTAGGGGAATCCGGACTTTGGGGGAAATTCAGGGTTGAGCACCATCAGCATGTAGGCAGGGAAGTAGACGGTGTCAAGGTCAATAAGGGAAGGGTATAAAGGCTGAGCCCAGGCACTCCCAGGTATAGAGGACAGGAAGATGAGGAGCAGCAGCAAGGGTGCCTCAGCAGCTGCAGGGCAGGAGAGGGTCAAGAAAGTAGGTCAACTGTTTCAAAGGCTGCCCTGACTGCCTCTCCACCTCTAGTTTCTTTTCTGTCTTCTTACCATCTTTGTTATTGCTTTGGAACCAATTGTCCTACAGTAGCACCTCCATCCTATTCCAAGCTCATAAAAGCCAAAGTGGGGGAATAAAGTCCAAACTCTTCAGTCTGCCATCTAAGACCGTCCACAATCTGGCTCTTTCTTTCTCTACTGCCTGGTTTCGCCTTCCCCACCAACCCTGACCCTCACTTCACTGGCCACTGCCCTGCAAACCACCTCCCTCTTTCTTAGCATGCCATTTGTTTTCTTTCTCCAGTCTTCAGCCTCAATCCCCATTCATGGTCTATTTCCTGGAGGGATCCTTTCTTGACTGAAGTCACTAATCTGTTCCTTCTGTAAATTCCTAAAGTAGTCAGAGGTAATACCAAACAATCTAGCATTCATCGTATCTTTTTTTCTTCTTCTCTAGTTCCCAGCCAGACAGTTTCCTGAGGTTTGGGAACATGAGCCTGTAATCCCCAGAGCTATCTCACCAGTCCTTTACATATCTTAGATGGGAAGAAGAATATTAATGCCCTGCCGCATAACACTCCATGGAAACCTGGAAGGATTAATATAGGATTGGGATTTTGAGTATGGAGTCAGAGGCTAGGTTCTTCCCCTGGTTCTATTACCATGGCCAAGTCATTTAGCCTTCCCAAGCTCCTATCTGCCAAATGGCTATGAACATGCCTAATTCAGGGCGATTGTAGGAATTACTCAGGATGCATTTCTTATAATGTGCTTAGCACACTTCACGTACGTTATAAGCAGGCAATAAGCAGTAGCTTTGTTTTCATTATTGCTATTATTAATACTATTATTACTCTAAGTCTTCCCGATAGAGATGCACAAGCATCAACAAAGATGGGTCTGTGATGGCCTGTTCCCTCCACACTTTCAGATCTCAAGTGAGGTGTTCGACTCTGCTGCTGGCAGGAGTACAGGGGTAGCCCTCACACCCTGACTTCAGGGAACCCATGTGTTAAATGGGGAGATGCCGTGAGACCCAACCAGTACCCAGAGACGTACAAGCCTTGAGGATTGTGCTTATAACTTCTAAACTAGGCAGCAGTGAGCAAACTTCTGAGGCCAAGAGGCAGAATGTCTGCAAATAAAACTGTCCCTGAAAATCCAGACCCTGAAGCTACTGGTTACAGTTGGTCATGGAGGAGGAGAACACTGGCTCAGGATGGAAGGGAAGGACAGAGAGAAACAGAATGTTTCTCAGAGGAATTAGTTGTTTTTTTTTAGGGAACGTACAAAGCATAGGATACCTTTTTCCATTTTCTTTCTGTAAATTTCTAAGATTGAGAAGTGGTGTGTAATTGTTACTCAGGAATAACTGGATACAGAAGAGAGTCTGGAGATGTCAGGGCCGTGTCAATGCAGATGAGATGGAACTCCTTGCCCAGAGCAGCACTTCAAGTTCCCCTGGGGAGCCCCTACTGGCCAACCCCCTCCCAGAGATTCCTCCACAGCTAGAACCTCAGGTGATTTTGAGCATGTTCCCTGGGATCAGAGGTTAGGTTTTCACCCTGGTTCTGTTACCATGGCCATGTCATTTAACCTTCCCGAGCTCCAGTTTCCTATGTGCCAAATGATGATGAATATGCCTAATTCAGGGTTACTGTAAGAATGAAGTGAGATGTATTTCTTCAAACATGCTTAGCACAGCTTTTGTACATTATAAGCAGGCAGCAAGTGTTAGCCCCATCTCTCATGAGTAAACCCCAGCACTGCCCTGCAGGGGTGAGGCCATGCAGCCAGGCCCCTACTGCAAACTCTCCCCCAACACACACATTCTGGCAGGTGGGTGGCACCTTGGATTTGAAAACTCTCCATCCTGCGATTCTGAATCAAGCTGTTCTTATTCACGGTAAACCAGTAACAGCCAGGGGCTTCCTGCCTGGATTCAGATAAGTGGCTGGTCCTGAGAGCCAGGGAGGCTGCAGAGCCACACCAGGAAGTATGGTGGCACGTCCCTGGCACCAGTGCACTGCCCTGGGGAGCTGGCCTGCAGGTCAGTGTGCTGGGAGGGCTGCAGCTACCAGGGAGACGGCACCATGCATGACCTCCCCCATGCCCAGCTTGCTGCCAGGGCCACCCTCACCAAAGGAGGCTTGCATTATCCAAGCCCAAACTCCCACTGTGGTGGCACCTGCCAGTGTGAATTGCACAGGCTCAAGCTCTGTCCAGCCTATGACCTCCCACCCTGTGGAAGCACATGGAGCTCAGGCTGGACATGGCTTGCTCGTTCCATGCAGAGCCCCTGTGAACCCAGCCTGAACCCCAGCTCCATTCAGGAGGCCGCAGTGTGCTCAATGCAGGGAAGGAGCCAAGTCCTCTCACTTCATCCTGACCTCACCACTAAGGTCGGGCTTCACTGTCAGTCAAGCCGGTAAGAGCACAGACTTTGGACCAATACTACCTGGGTTCAAATCCAGATCTGACAGCTTATTCGTTATGTGACTTTAAAGACATTTCTTACCCTCTTTACTCAAAAAGAGACTTAATAAGGGTGCCTGGAGGAAGTTGCTTAACTTTTCAGTGCCTTAGTTAACTTCACTTTTAAAATGGGGATGATAATAACACCTTCATGGGGCAGTTGCAAGGAGGAAATACACAAAGCAATTAGGACAGTGCCTGGCAAGTAGAATGTGCTGGGCACCATGCAGTTAGGTCTCACAACCATCCTTTCTAGGTGAGGTGCAGGGTGGGTAAGCGGGCTAGAGAATACCACACCCTGGTCAAGTGCTGGCTTCTGCACTCCCCGTCGCTGCAGTGTCTGCACACACAGCTCTCAAGGAACACGAGGGTGGGATTCAGAAGCGGAAATGAAGCCTGCAGACTGCTAACCCCTGACTTAGGTCTTGGTCCCCTCAGCATCTCCCTCTGGGGGCTGAATCTCTTATGCATTCCTAACACAGCCCCAGCACACTTGTCCACTTGTGGGCTGGCGAGAGGGGCAGCTGGAAGATGCACCATGTCAAGAAGTGGGTTGTGTTTGCAGGGTCCCCTGGGGAGAAGCAGGAGTCACACGTGAGCTGGGGCTGCCCAGTCCTTGTGTCCTGACTGTGGGTTAGTTTGTCACCATCCCCCCATCCTGACCCTTGATAAAGAGCTGATTTTTCCATGTAGTGTTTGTCTCTCCTCTGTGCTAATGTGGAGGCCTGAACACCGCCGAGCTTATCTATACAATGGATTTCCTGCTGGTGTTGGCTCTGCCCTGCTCCCCACTGGGTAATAATTTATGTCACCTGATCACACAGATATGCTGACATCCATGATGCTGGTGGCCCTGGCAGACCCTGGCTCCCCTAGTTTGGGTGGGAATCTGTAAACGTGAATCCCCAACTGGTGTGAACTGAACATCCCAGTTGTGGATGCAGAACCAGAACTGGGTAGGTGGAGAGGGTGTGGAGAGTTCATCCATCAGCTATCTATTGAGGCCTCCTAGGTAGCAGGCCTGGTATTGGGCTCTGAACACACAGAAATACAGAGGACAGGGGCAGCCTTAGAGGAACCCTTGTACTGGCTGTGGGTCAGACACAGACAATATGACCCGCAGAGCTTGTTCTGGGGAAGCAGAAAGGATAGAGCTCACGGGCGCACAGGGAAGGAGCATACAATCTCATTGAGTTTTAATGAAAAGCTTTCCTTCCTTGGACATAAGGCCTGGCTGGGTCTGAGGAAAGAGCTCCTTCGGATCGAGTTACCACAACCCTTTGCATCTGTGGTCTGTTTGGACCACATCTAGTGTCCAGAGTATCTACAGTGGGCATGCTGGAGAAGTCCTCCTCTCTCCCACTCCTCTGCCCGGGCATGTGGCTGCCATGGTATTTGACCTCTTGTCAGAACACCGAGTTCCCATATTAATCACAACAAGTACGTTCAGAGAAAACCTGGCATGGCCTCTGCCAACAAGCCGTCTCTCTGGCCTTGATAACATCTGTACCAAATTTTCTCCCTTTATATAATTAGGCCCGTTGGTATTTGCTTTGACTTTAGATTATGGTATGACTGGCATCTCTGAAATTTCAGGCCCGAAATATGTACTGGGGCCCAGGATGGTGGGAAAACTGAGTTTTCGCCAATGGGATTTTAGGTTTAGCCAAGAGAATCAGAAACTGTACACCAGCTACTGTTTGCCCGCAAAATGCACGGCAGCTCCCTGACCGGTGGGAAAGGGATCTCCTGCCTTGTCCAGGGAGCAGTGCTGTGTCGGGCCTGGTGGACAGAAGGATGCAGGGGGCTCCCTTCCTTCTTTCCTGCCCCTCTTCACCCCACATCCTTCTACCCCTGCTCCATCTGTGGCCCCAGAGGGACAGAACTCAGCAAACAGGAAAAGATGTGCTAACTGCAAAGAAATGCAGTGAATCCAAACTTAACTCCAAAGCAAACCTCACCAGTGTTGGGGCCTGGAGTTGTGCTTTGAAATGACTGTCATTGTCTGGCTATGTCCAAGCCAAGGAGCTGTTTGTGGAGAGTGAGATAGAGACTGACTAGTGCCGGGCTTGGGAAGTGGGGCTTGGTCCTTTCCCGGTGGCTCTATCCAGAAAGGAAGCACATGGGCTTGCACACCCACTCACTCCCTGAAGTCTTGAGCTGGATCTCAGTGGTGACTTCATTTCCCCTAATTAGGTGTCTACAAACTTTCTGGAAGGTTCCAACCAGTAAGCCACACTGATTGTGGTGTGGGAGCTCCTGATATGCTTGTTTGCATCCTCCCTTTGGGACCCTGCAGGCCCAGCTGAGTGATAACTGGATGATGGAACATTTGCTAGAGGAAGGGGAATGTGTTTTTTTAAGATAAGGTTTGATCTCAAGCAGAAGGACAGTTACCAGATGCCTCTGCAATGTCAAGAACTGAGGAGTGGGTGCAGATGCCCTTGCCTGTTGCCTTGCTGCGGGTAGTCAGATCCCCCAGGCAAACTCCTGCCTTAGGAAAGAGTTTCTTCTGATGCTTTCAGCCAGAGTATTGCCATTTTCCTCTGGTTTTAGACAGTATTGGTGCTCCTTGTAAGGTTTTCTATGAATGAAAAGGCTTTTGCCCAATATAGCTATCCTAGGTCATCATGTGTCTTCCCTGGGGAAGGATCCTTGTCTTTTTTAGCATGCAGTGTCCATTGAGGACCGAGTGTGGGACTTGTGCAGAATCCTGTTTTGTCACCTCTGCCCACATGGCCCAAATGCCAACAGGACCAAGGTCATAAAATATGTCTTTGGCACTTAAGACTTTCACCAGCTGGGCGCAGTGGCTCACGCCTGTGATCCCAGCACTTTGGGAGGCCACGGTGGGTGGATCACCTGAGGTTGGGAGTTTGAGACCAGCCTGACCAACATGGAGAAACCCCATCTCTACTAAAAATACAAAAAATTTAGCCAGGCATGGTGGTACATGCCTGTAATCCCAGCTACTCGGAGGCTAAGGCAGGAGAAGCACTTGAACCCAGGAGGCAGAGGTTGCAGTGAGCCAAAATTATATCATTGCACTCCAGCCTGGGCAACCAGAGTGAAACTGTGTCTTAAAAAAAAAAAAAAGACTTTCACCATTTGACTCCAGACCAACTCCTCTTTTCTCTCCTTCCCGTCTCTTCTCCCAAAGTACCCTTCTCTCCATCCACCTTGAGCTTCTTTCTCTTTCTCTTTGAAAAGGGCAGTTAACCTCTGTTGAAATGTTCTTTTTTCTTTTTATTCCTGGCAAACCAGAAGCAGTCCAGCACGGTGGGCTTTGGAATCAGACTACCTGGGTTTGAATCCCAGCTCTCCCCCTTTCAATCTGTAAAAGCATGAGCCAATTAAGCAGCTGCTTTGTGCCTTAATTTCCCCATCTGTGAAAGGGGCACCATAATAGTTGCTTAGATTTGTTGTGAGAATTAAGAGCTAAAACACAGAAAGCACTTGAAACCGTTTGATCCATAGTAAGTGTTCAACAAATGTAGGCTAAAGTAATAATTTTAAAGACTCTCCTCTGTGAAAATCCTTTCCGACCTACCAGGCAGGATTAGCTTTTCCCTCTGGGCTCCAGAAAAAAACAGCCACGTGAGGTTCTAGTTATTTATTTTATAAGTTATGTATTTTACCCCTAGCCTGAGAATTCCTAGAAGATAGGGCCTAGGTCTCAGCAATAAGAATGACACCATTTACACTAGTACGTGCCAAGCTCTGTACCATGTTTTTTTCTCATGAACTGTTTTTTATTATGACATAATTCACATTTACCCTCTTATCGTACACAATTCAGTGGTTTTAGTATATTTACAAAGTTATGCAACCATCACCACTATCTAATTCCAGAACCTCCAAAAATATACCCTGTGTCCATTAGCAGTCATTCCCCAATTCTCCCTCCCCCATTTACTGGCAATCACTAATCCACTTTTGTCTCATAGATTTGCCTATTCTGGACATTTCGTATAAACAAAATGCAATATGTGTTCTTTTGTATCTAGTTTTTTTCACTTAGCACAGTGTTTTTAAGGTTCATTCATATATTCGAATTTCTTTCCTTTTCATGGCTGAATAATATTCCATTGTATGGATATACAACATTTGGTTTCTTCATCAGTGGTGGCCATTTAGGTTGCTTTTACTTTGGGGCTATTATGAATTATGCTGCCATGAACAGTCACGTACAGGTTTTTGTGTGAACACGTTTTCTTTTCTCTTGGGTATATATATCTAGGAGTGGAATTGCTGGCTCCTATGGTTTAAACCTCTATGTTTAACTTTTGGAGGAATGGCCACACTGTTTTCATGTATCTGCACCAATTTATTTTCCCACCAGCCATGTATGAGGGTTTCAGTTTTTCCATATCCTCACCACACTTACTGTTCTCTTTTTTATCATAGTCGTCCTAGTGGGTATGAAGTGATTTCTCACTGTGGCTTTAATTTGCATTTCCCTGAAGGCAAATGGGGTTGAGCATCTTTTCATGTACTTAGTGACCATTTGTATATCTTCTCTGAAGAAAGGTCTTTGCCCAGTCTTTAGTGGGGCTATTTGTATTTTTATTATTGAGTTGTGAACATCCTTTATATATTGTGGATATTGGTCCCATATCAGATATATGATTTGCAACTATTTTCTCCCTTCTCTGTGGTTGTCTTTTCACTTTCTTGATGGTGGTCTTGGAAGCACCAAGTTTTAATTTTGAAGTCCCATTTATTTTTTTCTTTAGTTGTTTGTGCTTTTCCTGTTATATCTAAGACACTATTACTTAATTCAAGACCACAAAGATGTACCATATGCTTTTTAAAAGTGATCTTATTTACAATAACCTTATGAGCAGATTAGTAGACCCACACAGATAAGGAAACTAAGTGGTCAAATACTGGAGCTGGGACTTAACCCCAGTTCACTTTGACTCTGAACTGCATGTGCATCTTACTGTGCCTCCTTGCCAAGTCCCTTTACCTCTGCACTCCTCACAGGGCTTGGCGCAGTGGCTGGTACGTGGTAAGCACACAGGTAAGGTACATTGGGTGGATGAATGACAGGCCCTAACAGGTACACAGCTTGCACTTGCTGGTTGGTTCAGGAAGAGTGGGGTTTGTGCCTCAGTTTCCCTGCTGACTGGGGGTTCATGTCTGTGATGCTAGAGGTTACCAAGACTCTCTCTCCTCTCTCACCTCTGCAGTGTCTCATCGTTGGGGGAGGACCCTGTGGCTTGCGCACTGCCATTGAACTTGCCTACCTGGGAGCCAAAGTGGTCGTGGTGGAGAAGAGGGACACTTTCTCCCGGAACAATGTGCTACACCTCTGGCCTTTCACCATCCACGACCTTCGGGGCCTGGGAGCCAAGAAGTTCTATGGGAAGTTCTGTGCTGGCTCCATCGACCATATCAGTGAGTGGAGTCTATAGTGATATCCCATGAAGGGAGGGGACTGACCCTGGGTGAGACATATCTCTGCATGTGTAGGAGTCCCCAGCTGGTTCCATCTTAGTCCCTGGGGGCACCATATATCGGACTAACAGATGTCTAGTAAAAGGCCTGCTTTGTGCCTTGTTCTGGGCCCTGGGTTATCCCCCAGTGGACTGTAAGCACCATGAGGTCAGGGACTGCAGTATGCCTTAATCACCAGACTATCTCCAGGACGTGAAAGAATGCTTGACTCATAGCGGATGCTTGATAAACATCTGTTGGATGAATGAGTGAAACAGAGAAACAGAGGCAGAGGTAAATAGCATAGTCTGTACCCTGACAGAGCTCATTGAGATTTTGTTGGTGGTAATGTGCTTTAATAGGGTTAGTTACACTTGTTAAAGGAATTTGGAGGAAGGGGCCACACAAAACCATTAATGGGCCAGATAGTCAAGACCCTTCATACAAAGGAGTTTGGATATTGTGCTGGTGTTGCTGGGGAGCCATGGCAGGTTTCAGAGCAGAGGAAAGAAACAATTGGATCCTTGTTTCCTGATGGATCCCATACCAAAGTTTTAAAAATCCGAGCTTTAAAAAGAGAGAGAGAACATCATGGTGGGACTTCAGCCAGAATAGGAAGGAAAATAGAGAATGTGGACTTCAGGTCCTAGGCATCCCTGAATGCTCATATAGGGAGAGATGAGTGCTGGGGCCCTTCTGCTCTGATATTCCTCAAGCCTGGAGCTCTCAGGACTAGGTATGTGCAGACAGGTTTTGGGAAAGGCAGACTCCCTTCTTGCAGCTTTGCAGCGGGGAGGTCTTTAGCTGTTTTCTATGCAGCTGACCCTTGACCAACACTGGTTTGAACTGCAAGGGTCCACTTATACCTCAGTTTTTTTCAACCAAACACCTGCAGGAGGTAAAACCCACCTATATAGAAAGCCGACTTTTTGTATACTTGAATTCCACAGGGCCAGCTGTAGGACTTAAGTATGCATGGATTTTGGTATACTCAGGGGTTCTGGAACCAATCTCCAGCATATACTCAGGGATGATTTTATAGCAATAGTGACCCATGAAAGGGAGGTTAACACTAGGGGGAAAGCTCAAGAGTTTGAACAGATTTGGGTCCAAAATATGTCTCTTCCATTTCTATGTGACTTGGGGAAAATCCCTTACACTCTTCAGGCCTCAATTTTATCTCCTGTAAAGTGTGATTAATTTCTATCTCCTAGAATTGCTGAGAAGATTAAATGAGGTCAAGTTTGTAATGTGCTTAGCACTGTGCCTAGCACGTAGTAAGTGCTCAGGAAAACGCTTTGCATCCCATGCTGTACAGTGAGCAAGAAGCAGCCATGGTCCCCAGACTTCAGAATTAAAAGCTGCTTTCTCCCAACCAATATTTCTCTGTAGAGGTGGTTGGGAGGAGGGCCCTGAGAGCCATGTTCTTATGAGGACAAGAATTGATGGGAAAAAGGAATGAGGCTTGGGCGGGAACAACTGGAGAGAATTATCAGTCACGTAGGGTATAATTTATTCAGACACAGGAGAATTTACCAGCTGTGGCCCCAGAATTTATTCCCACTTTGAGATGAGAAAATTCCAGGATTCTAGTGGAAATTTGGATTTACTCAGAGAGCTGCAGTGTCAGCTTTCAAGATGTGCTCTCCCACCCGTGGAAGAATGTATGCCGGTTACCAATTTAGAACCACTGTATTGAGCACCGCTTTCTCATCAAGTTCTCTTGGGGGGCAGAGCCAGGTACCAGGATGCCTTGTGGGACCCTGGACTGTTTGGGCTGGCTTCCTGGCCAGGAGCCCTTCTCTGCCCTCATTAACAGGGCTTTAATTGAACCCCTAGTCCTTGGAAATACTGCAGCATGCCGTAGTGCTGGTAGGACTCTAGAAATAACATGGAGACAGTCAGAATGATCATTGTCAAGGGTAGCTCCAGTACTTGTGAGAAAGGAGGCAAGGAGAATTTATTGAGCACCTACTGTGTGCTGGAACCAGACTGAGTAGGAACCTCATAACTATAAGGAGAGGCCAGGCCTCCCCTGGTAGGGTGGTTCATGGCAAGAGGTGGATTCGGCTTTTTAAGCTGATTGGCTTTGGATCACCCCAGCCACATCTCTAGCCCCAGCTGCATCATCATACTCAGCACTGCTCAGCAGTTCTCCATGTCTGTGTTAACATCCTCCTCCACTTCCCATTGTGGCCATTCCAAACCTCCAGCACAGTGACCTCATTCCTAGCAGATGGCCTCCCTCCAGTGCTCCTGGTCTAGGCCCACTTCTCTCCGCTGCTGCCCCAGCACCCATTCCTTCCTCATGTGTCATGCCAAGTCACAGCTGGCACCTCCTTTCCAGTTCCAGTCCCTCTGGCTTCCTTCCTTCCTTTCCACCTGCCCCATCACTGAGTCTTCTTGCTCCTCCCCTCATGCCAGACCTCCAGCCCTATTGTTGCCCCACCACCTTTCCTTGCTATAAGGTATTTATTCTAGAAAGAAGGGCATAGACTTGGTCTATACTTTCCATTCAAACCTCCTAACCTTGCAGTCTGCTGTGTTCCCCACCACTGTGCTAAAGAGATTTTCACCAGGGTCTACAAAAGCTCCCAAACCCCCAAGTTCACTGGCCTCTTGTCACCTTCACAGTCCTTCATCTCTCTATGGGATTTGATATTCTTAGTCCCTCCTCTCTTGGCTTTCAGGACCCCAACTAAGGCCCTGTTCTACCACCACCACCCTCCCCCAACCACCATGTCTTGCCCCATTCTGTTTACCTATGTTCCCTCCATTAGAAGGCGTTTTCTGTATCTCCTGTGCCTAGCATGGCACCTGGCACAGTATAGATGCTCAATAAATGCTAAATGAGTCAAGCCCACCAAATACAGAAGGGCCCACAGAAAGTTTTAAACTTCTGGTTGGGTGTGGTGGCTCACGCCTGTAATCCCAGCAATTTGGGAAGCCGAGGCAGGCAGATCACAAGGTCAGGAGATCGAGACCATCCTGGCTAACATGGTGAAACCCTGTCTCTACTAAAAATACAAAAAATTAGCTGGACATGGTGGCGAGCGCCTGTGGTCCCAGCTACTCAGGAGGCTGAATCAGGAGAATGGCGTGAACCCGGGAGGCGGAGCTTGCAGTGAGCCGAGACTGCACCACTGCACTCCAGCCTGGGCAACAGAGCGAGACTCCATCTCAAAAAACAAAAAAAAAAAAAAAAAAAGAAAGTTTAAAACTTCTCTCTGCAGAAAAGTATTTGGAGGCATACCCATTTGTGCTGAATGGCAGGAGACAAAACAGAGAAATTAGATTCCACTCACTGCGGGAGTTTTGAAATGTGGGTAAGAGATGGGGAACCATGACCCAGCTTTGTGGGGAGAATTTCCTACCCACTCCTCACCACTGGATGTCTAAGAGCTGAGGCATAGGCCCCATATAATGAGTCACTGATCAAGTACTTCACTGAGATCCTTTACTCTGTCTTTGCCTACTCCTCTTTCCATCTTCACTTCATCAAACCTAGAGCCCAGCTGGGGAAGGAGGCTGGAAAGACAGAGTCTCTCTTGTTACAGCATCGTCTAGCAGCTAGAACAGGGTCTAGAAATTGGACCGACATGGGTTCACGTTCTAGCTTTGCTCTGTGTCTCCTTGAGCAAGTCACTTAACCTTGTTAAGCCTCAGTTTCTCATCTACAGAACGAGAATAATGATTCCAAAGGGCCGCTGTAAGAGTCAGACGAGAAAACATAGAGCTCTTGGTGCATAATCCGGCTCAGTAATGATCATTGTTGGTATATTGCTGTGCTCAAAGGTCACTGAGCAGCAGTGATTACATAGCATTCTGCATATAGGTGGTGTTCAGGCATTGCTGTGACAGTTCCTGTCTCCTTCCTGCCTGACAGGTATTCGCCAACTACAGCTCATCCTGTTCAAGGTGGCCCTGATGCTAGGAGTTGAAATCCATGTGAACGTGGAGTTCGTGAAGGTTCTAGAGCCTCCTGAAGATCAAGAAAATCAAAGTACAGTATAATGTTCTGCCTAGAAAAAAGTTCTTTTCTGCCTAGAAAGCAGATACTACAAAATAGAAATCCTATTTGCTGCTTCCAGAGGGTGTTTCTATAAGAGTTATTCTTATTGAGAGCTGGTTGGCATAACGCCACTGAAGAGTATTTTACTGTTTTTTGTTTGTTTGTTTTCTGTTTTTTTTGTTTTTTTTTTTTTGTTTTTTTACCATTGCTATGACTTTAGGTTTGCTCTTTGGTTCCAAGGGGATTTATGATTAAGCCATTAAACCTATAATTTGGTTACCCTGTCCCAAGGGGATGCTACTTTGGCAAAGGAAATCTAATCAATAAGTAGGACAGAAGACATAGATTTGGTTGTTTGGTAAGGTTCATTCACGTGTTCTTCAAGCTGTGTGTGTGTTTCACACATAGATATGTGGCTGTACTTGTTATACCCATGGCACATTTTAAAATCCAGTGAAGTGAAGCTTCTAGAGCAACTGTGAAATAAGGTTCAAGATGTTATTTTATATATAATACTCTTAACCATATTGAGGTATCATTTATAAACTATGATATTCACCCATATAGGCATATCTTAATGTTTCTCTTTTTTCCTTTTAGCATATTTGTTTAAATTCTTATCCCTTACACACACCATTGTCAGAGAGTTTATTCCGGATGCCTCTGCATCTTACTTATTATTAAAATCATCTACTGCCTGGGAAGGGCTTTGAGTTTGGGACCAGCTTAGTGTCAGAAACCTTGTAGTTCCCTGCTTAGGGTACATTTCTGTTTTATCCTGTTCTCTGCCTGGATTATTTGAAAATTTAGGGGAGGCTTTAGTTATCTTTTGGAGCAGGACAGCATTCACTATTTGGCATTCAGAGACTGTAATCTTAACCTTTTCCAGACCTCTAGTGGACATTAAATCTTAATTATCCAGGCTTCACCTGAATTTTTTAAAAAATAAAAGACAGTGTACTGTACAACAGAACATTTTGAGCATGCAATAGAAATTAAAACTGGTTTCCTTACACCCTACACATCCTTTTGGGTCTGTTTAGCAATGAGAGTCACTGAAGAATGTGGGAGAATGTGAAGAGAAGATGGTGGACTCTGCTGAGAAAAATAAGGTGCAAATGAGAGTAGTTTATGGAGCATTGAGGATAGACTCCTAGTGGAGGCCAGCAAAACCAGGCATGGAGTTGGTGTTGCTGGTTTACTTCATCCTGGATTGAACTGACACTCAGGTCAGAGGACACCAGATTAGAGAGTGAATCTGGACTGCTCTAGCCTTTCCCCTGGAGGCTCTCTCTGGGATGCATAGAACTGGCTGCACTGTCCATTTCTCACAGCCACCACACGGGGGGTATAATCACTGTCTTCTTACCTCTGTCTGCCAACTCATGTCATTTCTCTGTCCTGGTAGAAATTGGCTGGCGGGCAGAATTTCTCCCTGCAGACCATTCTCTGTCGGAGTTTGAGTTTGACGTCATCATTGGTGCCGATGGCCGCAGGAACACCCTGGAAGGTGAAGACTCTTCTTGTGGGAATGGGGAATGGGAATGGGAGAGGGTACATTGGGGAAGAGTTGGAGAAAGTGGGCAAGATGCAGATGCCAGAGCTGGATGGAGGTCTTGATAGGAGGGCAGACTGTCCTGTCCCTCTTGAGGTAGAAAAGCCCATCCACCTGTGGGGTGGGCAGTTCAGGGGACAGCCATCTCATTCCGTCTGAACCTCGGTTTTCTCACCTGTAAGATGTGGATCACAGAACCCTTTCAAAGTGTTGTTATGCGGGCTGGGAAAGGAGTAGTGTGTGAAAATGCTTCATAAAGATAAAGTGCCATGGGGGAGAAAATGAACATCCCTTATTGAGCACCTCCTGGAGGGTGAGCCGTGGTGCCAAGCACTTTCATACTTACTTCAGCTAAGATAAGCATTTTTATAATACTCTTAATGGTATTTGCTTACTTTCAAATGTAATATTTATACTTGAAGGAGGAACTCACTTCTTTTTGTAACTTTTAAGTACACCCACTGCTGGGCAGGCAGGTATGTCTTGCCAAACTGTCAAGGTACAAAGGCCACACTTCTCTGAGTTCTAAAGCTGAAGCATAGTGTCTTTCTTGGGGTAAGATCCAGTCAGGTATGAGAGAAACCCCATTGCCAGGAAATGCTTCCACCCCCTCCACCCTAACGCCAAGACTGATCCACCCACAGGCTGTACTCATTGATACTAACCATGCTAAATTGAGACCACGGGTTGTAAACAATGTGGCCCCAGATGGCATCTCTTAGATTAGGGCAGTTCTGCTTTTTGAGCCTGCCACCTCAAGAGCCACAGGCTGCAGACGCCTGACTGAGAGGACACATCACTCTGAGGATAGGACATGCTCCCTGGAACAGGGCTGATCTTAGAAAACTCAGGATTTATGGGCCTCCTGGCCCAGGACCTTCCCATCTGCCACATATCCGGGGCTGTTTACTATCCCCCTTTCACCTTCCATGTCCACCTCCCCAACCATTGGTCATCAATACCTGACAGAGAAAGTTGGCAAGCTGCCAACTTGGATGTAGTACTGTTGGAATTTGCACATTTGATAACAGTGTAAGTTAGAATATTTGAGAATCCAGGACCCATTGTCAGCTTGAGTATAGTTGGGCATTTCATGAACATGGAAAGAAGGGTGGAAAGTGATGGAGCCATTTGAGCCACTCAGGGCCAAATAGGTAAACTAGAGCAGGGCTTCTCAGTATTAATACTGCAGACATTTGGGACCACACCATTCTTCGTCACAGAGACTGCCCTGTGCATTGCAGGGTGTTTAGCAGCATCCCTGGCCTCTGGTCCCCCAGACACTGGTAGCACTCCCAGGTGCGACAACCAAATATGTCTCCACACATCGTCAAGTGGCTTCTGGGAACAAAATCACCCCCAGCTAAGAAATGCTAGATGAGAATAATAGCCATTTCTGACCCTTTTGACAAAGGTCTAATGAAAGACAACTTAAAGGAGGGCTATTGAATAGAAACCCAAGGTTGTTGGCCAGGCGCAGTGGCTCACGCCTGTAATCCCAGCACTTTGGGAGGCTGAGGTTGGATCATGAGGTCAGAGATCAAACATCCTGGCTAAACAGCGGTGAAACCTGTCTTCTACTAAAATACAAAAAATTAGGGCCAGGGCACGGTGGCTCACGCCTATAATCCAGCCTTGGGGAGCCCCGCTGAGGCCGGGTGATCACAAGGTCTAGGAGATCAAGAGCCATCCTGCTAACCACGGTGAAAGCCCTGTCTCTACTAAAGTACAAAAAAATTAGCCCGGCACGGTGGGCTCACGCTATAATCACAGCACTTTGGGAGGCGAGGCGGGGTGGATCACAAGGTCAGGAGATCAAGACCATCCTGGCTAACACAGTGAAACCCTGTCTCTACTAGAAATACAAAAAATTAGGTGTGGTGGCACACACCTGTAGTCCCAGCTACTCGAGAGGCTGAGGCAGGAGAATCGCTTGAACCCTGGAGCAGAGGTTGCAGTGAGCCAAGATCACACCACTGCACTCCAGCCTGGGCAACAGAGCAAGACCCCATCTCAAAAAAAAAAAAACAGAAAGAAAGAAAGAAGGAAGGAAGGAAAGGAAAGGAAAGGAGGAAGGAAGGAAGGAAGGAAGGAAGGAAGGAAGGAAGGAAGGAAGGAGGAAGGAAAGAAAGAAAGAGAAACTCAAGGTTGTCACTAAAAGGGATTTTTGACAGATAGTTGAGAATCAACGTGAGGCTGGAGTACATGGTGAGCAGATGTGCGGGGCATTCCCACAGGTGGCTAAGGAAAGGTTGTATCTGGAGGTCTGCACCTGTGTGACAGGCACCTGGTGTTACACCAAGTACACAGCATGCCTGGGGCAGGGGCACTCAGGAAAGGTCAGATGACAGCAAGATGGGGGACTAGGAGGGAGATACAGTGTTGAAAAGTGACCATCTGTTATGTCGAACCCCTATTAACCTCAATAGGGAAAGTACCAAGTTCAAGACACCGAAGAAGAGACCAAGAGCCAGCAAAATAGACATGGGGTTTTATTAGGGATTCACAAGGGAGAGAGTCCAGTGGCGGTGGGCTGGACAGGTGACCCAGCTTCCCTACAGAAATGGTCCAATGGCGGCGGGCTGGACAGCACAACCTCACAGCCCAGGGTGGCAGCGTGGGCAGGAAAACCACAACTGCTTGTAAACAGCAGGCAGTTTATACAGCATTTTCACTTAACACCCTCCTCTTAACCTCCACCTGGCAACCTTCATCCAACCCAGAACTCAGGGCCTGGATCCCCCTGTATGGTCCGTGTTCCACAGGATGGGCCAGGAGCTCAAATGTCCCTCATAGAGAAGGAACAAGTTTTGGGGTTGGCCACTCCTGGATTCCCCAGCTCAGAACACACATTCAGGTGCATCAGCCATACAGGGTCATTCTAAAGGTATGCTTCAGTTATTGCTGTCCAGTGCATTTACCCTGCACCAGCTGCTATGATCCTCCATAGCACTGCCATTCAAGAGCAATTTTAATGTAAATCATTGAAAACAAGAATTAGAGCACTAAGGCTGGGCAACATGATGAAACCCTGTTTCCACAAACAGTTAAAAAATAATAAGCCAGTCATGGTGACACATGCCTATTGTCCCAGCTACTTGCCAGCTGAGGTGAGAGGATCGCTTGACCCTGGGAGGTCGAGGCTGCAGTGAGCCATGATTGGCACCACTGCTCTCCAGCCTGGGCAACAGAGTGAGACCCTGTCTGAAAAGCAAAGCAAAACAAAACAAAAAATGAATGAGAGCTAGAATGCCATCTATTCATTTATATATGCATTGCAGATGTACTAAGTGCCAGCTACTGGGAACTGTTGCACTATTTTCCTCTTTTCAAAGACACCAGTCATACTGGAGTAAGCTGGGTCCCACTCTACTCCAGTATGACCTCATCTTAGCTAATTACACCTGTAATGATGCTGTTTCCAATAGAGTCACATACTGAGGTACTGGGGTAGGACTTCAACACATGAATTTGTGTGTGTGTGTTGGAGAGGGACATAATACAGCCCCAAAAAATGGAGATACAAAGAAACTTTGTTAAAATCCCTGTCCTGCAGGAATTCAACGTAATCTACTTTTCAAGGGGGCCAGGGGTGGTGGCACCATGAGAAATGCTAACAGAGTAGTTTTAATTCTATAAATTCAAAGTGTGTGTGGGTCTCTCATGAGTGTATGTAGCAACAATGCCTGACACATCCTTAAAAGGGTTGGGAAGGATCCCTTTGGCCTTCTGTTTGTTGAAGCCTAACCAGGTCCTATAGGTTTTAGAAAAGGACAAAATCTCACGGACTTTTAAAGGCCTTGGGAGCAAACCTCAGCATTTCTGCCCGCTCCTGTCCTCTAGAGATCCAGAATCCTGGTTTCTCCGGCCTGGGAGGCATCTGGGAGCAGCTCTCCCAATAATCGTGTTCAGTTTTCACACCAAATCCAGAAGATAGACCCAGTTTTTCCTTTCTCCTCATGCAGGGTTCAGAAGAAAAGAATTCCGTGGGAAGCTGGCAATTGCCATCACCGCCAACTTCATAAACAGAAACAGCACAGCAGAGGCCAAGGTGGAAGAGATTAGCGGCGTGGCTTTCATCTTCAATCAGAAATTTTTTCAGGACCTTAAAGAAGAAACAGGTGGGACCTTCACCTTTCTCCCAACCAGGCCAAGGTCTAAAGTTTGCAGTTTCTAAGGTGTGCAGAGGCGTATGCTGGCTTTCTGGGCTCTTGGGCCTGGAGGGACTCACTCTGATACAGTGGAAGCAACGATTTTCCCTAGGACAGTGGATACAGACAGGATTCCTTCTGGGACAAGAGAGATTCTTGAGGGAATGTTCTAGATGCTGTACATGAAAGGAGATAGTGGACATTTGCTGAGTGCTCATTACGTGTCAATTCTCAGTATTGTGGGGTACAAACTGGAAGTTGACACGATCCCTCCCACAGTGGCTCCCTGTCCAGTAAGGGATATCTGTATAAACCATTCTAAGGCAGGTGGCCAGCACTGCACCTGAGGTCAGCAGGATATTTAGGGAATGCTGAGGAGGGAGCCAGTCACCTATGGATGGTTCCTGAAGATTCCCAGGTGCTTTTGTGCAATGCAGCAGCTGCCCTTCCCCAGGAGGAACATCCAGGTATGCCCAGGAACATAACCTGTACTGGCACCAGTTGTCATCCGGCCATGGGCCTAAAGGATAGGAGGTATTGATTCATTCACTCAACTAATACTTATTGAATGCCTACTATGTGCCAGATGCTGTTCTAGGGCTTGAGAACGAGCAGTGAGCAAAACACAATCCCTCCCTCCTGGGCTTATGTTCTATGAGAATAGACAGTCAAAACACAAATAAAGCAGTGACTCATCAGGTGGTAATAGGGACAGCAGAGAAAAACAGGGTGAGGGGAAAGGGGGATGAGTTGCCTGTCTCCAATTAAGTAAATTCCAGATGTTTTTCCTTTCTTAAGCTGATTAAAAACATTTATTTCGGCCGGGCGCGGTGGCTCATGCCTGTAATCCCAGCACTTTGGGAGGCCAAGCCAGGCGGATCATGAGGCCAGGAGATCGGGACCATCCTGGCTAACATGGTGAAACCTCATCTCTACTACAAATACAAAAAATTAGCGGGGCGTGGTGGCACATGCCTGTAGTCCCAGCATACCCAGGAGGCTGAGGCAGGAAAATCACTTGAATCCGGGAGGCGGAGGTTGCAGTGAGCCGAAATCGCACCACTGCACTCCACCCTGGTTGACAGAGTGAGACTGTCTCAAAAACCAAAAACAAAAAAAACCCACATATTTCTCCTTGAAAAGCAATGGAACAACAATGTTAAATAAAATCTTTATACAGAAAATAAATCATCCGCAATCTGACCACCTCGCATGGGAATAGTCTTCAGACTCACCTACTCCTTTTCTGTAATTTTCCACTGGCATGCTTGCTTGTTACATGACTGCAGCTGAAATCACGGTGTCCACACTATTCAGCTTTTCTCATTCAGCGTCACATTCCAAACATCATCCTCCTGGTGGTCACTTTTAGGGGCTGTGGAATATCTCATCAAATTGATGTACTATCACTGCCTAAGCATTGAAACCAAGGATTAGCAAACTATGGCTGGCCACATGGTTCTATACTGCTTTCGAGCTAAGAATGGTTATATATATAGGCTGAAGAAAACAATCAAAAAAATACTTTATGATACATAAAGATTATTTAAAATTCAAATTTCAGCATCCATAAATAAAAGCTGATTGTCACCCAGCCACACATTTCTTTACATGACTGTTGATGGCTGCTTCCACCATGAGAGGTCATGAAAGAGACCATAGGGCCCACAGGCCAGAAATATTTCCTAGCTGGTCTGTCACACACACACACACACACACAAACTTGCTGACCTCTGATTTAGGCCTTCCAGTTATTTACTGTTACAGATAACACTGCTTCTGTTAAATTATTTAAGATCATTTTCTAGGAATGGCATTAGTTGTTGAGCGAGATTGTACCTCTCACTGGCCACGAGGGTATGTGCCACTGCATGACCCTCGGAGTTTCACCTCCATTGCATTATTTCATTAAAAACTTGAATATTTCCTGCCAGCATATGGTGTCTTTTTGAATGATTTGAGAATCCTCCAACCCTCCCTTCCCCTAAAACCCAAGAAAGTAAATATTTAAGCCACTCAATATAAATGAGAGCAGGACATTGAGTGTGTTTTTCCACGTTTCAGTGAACTTCCTTTAAACTTTGCTGTGGTTGTCACCTTCGGCCATTGTTTCACAACAATGCCCTCAGACAGTGACAATTGTGACCTTCCTGATTCTCCTGGGGGCCCTCTGCATTGATGCCTGTTTCCTATTTAACCGTAATAAAGGTGTTCCTAGAGTTACCCAGCACGCCTTGTGTAAATGCTATGTCGCCATGTGGCTGCTCCTTTATCTCCCTTCAAATAAGCCAGTTAGCCTCACACTTGAGTATGAATTGGCATCACCTAGAGCTTGTTAAAGCACAGCGTGCTGGCCCTATCCCCAGGGTTTCTGATTCAGTGAGTCTGGAGAAGGGCCCCGATAATTTGCATTGCTAGTATGTCCTCAGGTGATGCTGATGCTGTTGGCCAGGGACCTCCCTTTGAGAACCATGCAGCTAAGCTCTCATTGCACAGCATGGTTTTAAATGTAGGAACTTAGTGTGTAAAGTGTCTTGTGATTGGTGGAAAGTGCAAAAAGATACAGCCCAGCCTTCTAACCTGAGTTGTTCCTACCACTGCCCTTGGGTTTTCACATCCAAGCAGGGAAATGGTAGAAATATTCCTTGGCATGGTCATTGGAGAATTCCCACAGCTCTATGCAGCCATGGGCGCATGGAGGGCACAGTGGACAGGACTTGGAGCTAGATGGCCTGGGGTTCAAATCCCAGCCGTGTCATTGCTGAGCTTCTGTGGCCATGTCCGGCACTTGGCTTTTCTGCACAATTACCTGCCTCTAACTTATAAATGCTGGCCCACAACCCCTGCAGACATTGTGAGTTTTAACAAGAATAATGCCTCTATGGAACTATAGAAGCTAGCTGCTTTGACTTGGGTAGATTCTAACACTCTGTTTTATCTTTGCCAGCCTTGTATGCCTTAAAAACTGGGCTAACATGAATATTCTGCAGATAAATAACGAGACCAATAATGAGGCAAAGTACAGTTCCTGGCACACAGTTGGTGCCGAGGAAGTAACGCTGAGCTTGTGAATGCTTCTCTTTTCAGGCATAGATCTTGAGAACATTGTTTACTACAAGGACTGCACCCACTATTTTGTCATGACAGCCAAGAAGCAGAGCCTGCTCGACAAAGGTGTCATCATTAACGTACGTACCTCTTGGCTGCAATTTCCCGACTTTGTGACCTAGGCTGGTGACTTCGGCAGGTGTGAAAGTAGATGTGGTCCTGCCAGAAACTGAGCGAGGGGAGGAGTGGGGAAGGTGCCACCTGCTCACACCCTTCTTTCTCTTGGTGTTACATGAGTGGTGGATAAAGCAGCCCACGCCAATATGCACAGAGAATTTTCTGCACATGGGCGTGTGCTGTTGTGAGACCTTTACCAGGTGTTAATGTGGATTGACTGAGTCTTTTCCTTCTCAAGTCTCATTCAGCCTTGCCTCTTCTCTGGGAGGTCACATGTCATTTGGAGGCAGATGGGGGCTCCTTGTCGTAATGAGACATAGGCATCCTTTGACTTGTGAATTTCACGCTGTGGACCCTTGTCACCGTGTGGGGGAATTTCATTATTCATGCAGTCAAAGAAGACTCAATCTGCATCTTGACACTGCCACGTACCGACTCCAGACTGTGGGCAAACTATTTATCCTTCCTGAACCTCAGTGTTATCTACAAAATAGGAATGATAGTTTCTGCCTGAAAGGGTTCTTGGAAGGAGCAAAGAGGAGATATATACAGAGAACCTGGCACAGTGCCTGGCAGAGGGTGGGTTTGTAGATTGCCTCTGTAACTTCTCAGCCTTGTTTGCACACTGGCTTTTTTGTCCTGCTGGCTTCCTGGCCTCTGCCTCGTGGCTTTGTGACTTCATGCTTAAACACAGAGCAGGGTTGGAAGGAAGAAACATGGAGTAGTGGCCCCTGACTGGAAGCTTCTTCAGTCAGGTGTTCAACCCTTCCAGAGCCCCTGTTGTTGCTGCCACTGTCACTACTGCTGCTGCCACCTCAAGATAAGGATCATGCAGCCCAAGGTCAGCCTGCTGTCTGGGTGTCTGCCTGGAGCCCAGGCAGCATGGTGGCCATTTATCACTGCTTGTCAGAGAAGAATGCACCCATCTTCTCTCCTGCGTGTGTGGGCAGCCGGCTGGGTGGTATTAGTAACCCAGCCGCCCTGTAGGCCTTCTCCACTTCAGCTCAGGTCTTTGCTGAGAGCCTGAGTTGTGGACGGAGGCTGTGAATGTGGGCTTGGTGAAGTGGGCTGAGCACGCCAGCAGATGGGTGGGTGATGGGCTTCCGCAGTGTTCCACTGCTGGCTGTCAGTCTGGGAGTGGCGGCGTCCCCTTCTTCCCTCTGCCTCACAGAAGCTGCCTCCTGAAGTTGCCGCCTTCGTCTGAAACTGGGGGGTGCAGGGGTGTAGGGGTAGTGGGCACCTTTGCAGAGGAGGGGCTAGACAGGCAGGCAAAGCTTGATGGGTTTTGTGTTTTGCAGAGCACCCTGGCCTCCTGCGATGCTAAAGGTCACCCTCAGGTCATCCCAGGGTGTTTGCCCAGGCAGCAACCTGTTGCTTATGGCAACTTGCTTCCCTGGCAGTTGTCAAAGCCCCTCCAGGCCCATGCTTGTCTTCATCAAGGCCTCTCTTTCAGAGGCCCCTGAGAGCAGCTCCTGAGGCTGGTGCTGAGGAGCCTAAGGTACAAGATGGGAAAGAAATTGGAGGCCACAGGCTGGACACCTGACTGGAACAAGAGCTATAGCCTGAGCCTCCAGGTGTCCAGCCGAGTTCCCGACCCATCTTCCCTGGGCCGTTTAAATTTACATTCTTCTCTTGCTCCCTGGAGGCATGGCAGGTTTTCTGTTTTCTTCTCCCTACATGGATCCGCATCTTCCTATAGCCACACAGAAGGTGCTGAGTACATGTTTGTTGAATGAATGACTGACCTCTGGACAAGAGATTTTCCTGCTTCCCCACTGATTCCAGCTGATCTCTGGGCTTCTTTCCATGGCTACCGATGGAAGAGCAAAGTTTCTCTTCAAGCAGCCGTGCCTCTGGGCTCTCAGCTATGTCCATCTTTCTCTTCCCCACAAGGAGGATGTCCCATCCCACAACCTCCCTGGGCCCCTGCCTCTGCTGGCTCATACATGTGTGGGCTGGGATTCTGTCCTCCTGTCCTTTTCCTCATCTGCTCCCTATGGTATTGCTCTTTCTTCCATCCCCCCACTCATCTGGGACCCTCCAGCCGCTAAGAGACCCCACAGCAGCCCTAGGCCACTAGGCTTCCAGCCAGCTCTAGCCCAGTGTCTTCCCTTTACTGGGTCCCCACTCTTCTGCATGAGGCGTCCACGCCGGGCACTGTCTTCATTGTGTAATGTCACCCACTCCATCTTAGGGATGCTTGGGGCATGTTTTGAGGGGGGGTGTTTGAGACCTCTCCCTTCTGTCTTCCCCCATCTCACCTCCATGTCTACGGAGAGAGAAGTGATCATGTGGCCACAGAAACAGGGATCAGAAAAGAAATCAAATAACAGGAATTCCATCCTGGACACTGGGGCCTGACGAGGAACTCTTGGACCAGTGCTGGCTGCAATTTGGGGGGTTTGGTTTGGATGGGTAAATATGAGTTTCCAGAACAGGCTATTTGAAATCATGGCTACTCAGAAAATTGAGGCAGTGGTCAGTCTGGCTGTAGACGCAGTACTCTGTGACTGTCAAGACCTTTGTGATTGAGGGTGCCTTGGCTGGGTCCAGGATATACTTCATCGTAAGCCATATATGGAGCCAGCATGAATTACAGGGTACAGGAATTCCTATTCGTCAGTCACTTCCCACATGGGGCTAGGGATTTCATGTGTACACTCATTCCATCTTTTCACATGGCTCTGTGAAGTAGGTTTTGATAGTCCCTTTTTACAGATGAGAGAGCAGAGACTCTGACAAGTTAAATAACTGGCCCAGATTTAGTTGGTAAACAGCAGAGGTGGACTTTGACCTGTTGCTCTCACTGACCCAGAAGCCGTGTTCATGTTACACACTGGTCCCCTCACATTCCAGGTGTCTGTACTTTTTGTGTCACCTTTGAGAAAGGTGGTCTTTTAGTTTCTTTAGCCACACGGTGAGCAGCTTGGACTCTGGGGATACACTAAGCTTGTCGGCTCTCTTCAATCCTGACATCCTGTGATTCACTGCCAGTGTCCCTCCAGGATGGATATTCCAGTCCTTGCAGCTCAGGGTTCTGCACTTCCCATGAGAGACGCATAACAATTAGCACCAAAAGCAAGCTACTGGGGAGGCTGAGGCAGGAGAATCGCTTGAACCTGGGAGATGGAGGTTGCAGTGAGCCGAGATCACGCCATTGCACTCTAGCCTGGGAGACAAAAGTGAAACTCTGTCTCAAAAAAAAAAAAAAAAAAAAGCTAAGCTCTGAGGAGCCCTCAGTCCATCAAGTGAAGGGGCCACTGATTTCGGAAAGTGGGAGAGCTTACCCATTTTCTTCTTCTGGTCTTGTTTGACCACTAAACATGGCATATTTGGATCACAGTAACTTAGCTGAATTTACTATAAAATCACACTTTCTGATGGCTCCTTTGTCTCTTAATTGTACTGAAAGTTCTCATGAGAACCAGCCCTATGAAATGTGCTCGTTGTTTGCTCCAAGACCATTATCAAGTGCACTGTTCATTCCAGCTCTCAACACACCCTGTTGAAATTCCTATGTGAGACAGACCTTTTAGAATTTAATGCCAGGGAAAAATTGCCTCCCCTGAGGAATTTCTATGCTTCCTTCTTTGTGATAAGGAAACCTCTGTGGCATATCACATTTCCCTTTTGCCTTGGATGCCAGGAAGCTCAAAGCCCAATTCGATGCTTAATCACAACTGTGTTAACCCTCACAGCTGGCTGATTTATTTCCTCTTTATTCCCTTGGCCCTGGTTTTTGTATGTCTTTTCTGACTAGCTTCACTGTATAGACCCATTCCAAGTCCTTTTGCCAAGAGGTGGGTATGAAGGCTAGCCCTTTAGAGGGGGAGGTTGCCTCACTGTGTTTTCATCTTCCCCAGGACTACATCGACACAGAGATGCTGCTGTGTGCGGAGAACGTGAACCAAGACAACCTGCTATCCTATGCCCGGGAAGCTGCAGACTTTGCCACCAACTACCAGCTGCCATCCTTAGACTTTGCCATGAACCACTATGGGCAGCCTGACGTGGCCATGTTTGACTTTACCTGCATGTATGCCTCAGAGAACGCGGCCCTGGTGCGGGAGCGGCAGGCGCACCAGCTGCTCGTGGCCCTCGTGGGTGACAGCTTGCTTGAGGTACCGCCTGCGCTCAGAGCCACCACGTTTCTCTACGAGACAGATCCCACATTTGTATTCTGGCAGGCAGTATCTGCTGTTGTGCAGTGGGGAGAGGACAGGCTCTCAGCCAGTCGGCAGGACTCTGCCAAGCCTGTTCCGGCCTCAGAGCCTGACCTGTTGCTGCATTCAGAGGAGCCTGTTTGGACTCAGTGTAGTTAGGAGAGCCTTCTCTTCTATCTCCTGGCTCTTTTGCACTGACTTCTTTGATGAAGTACAAAATCAGGCAGCCCTGGTCTGGGCCACGTGGGCCATCCTTCTCAGAGTGTGTGGACCCTTAGCTGGGCCAAGACTTCTTCCTCATGTGGGTGGCCCTTTGTGGCCTTTGAGATCACACAGGGTACAGGACAGGCATATGGGCCCCAAAGTCTCTTTTCCATTCACAGCTCCCCAGCTGAAAATTCTTCCAGAAAATCTGCAAGGGTGCAAAGACCCTTAGATTAAATGAATGTTTTTAGAAAGGAGAAAGTTTTCTCTTTAGCGTAAGCACTGATTATGTATTTATTCCAAGTTAAGAGTCAAATTCCAAACCATGCTTTGGGTGCTCATGGAGCAGATTAGTCAACACTTAGCTTGGTTGACTTAGTCCTTGGGCACCATTGTGCATGGACTCGAACCTAAGATCCTTGGTTGAGCCCTCAGTACCCATCCTGCTGCTGGCCCAGACTGCTTTCCGAGCTTGGTTTCTCCCTACTTTCCTCGCATGCTCCATGTTACACCCAGAACAGATGGCTGTTCTTCCATCAGGCACCAGCATTTTCCAACCACCATGCCTTAGCCCACACCATTCCCAAGTAGATCAGGATCAGAATCCCATCCATTTGTTAAAATCAGCTTAATGCAACTCTTAAGAAGCTTATTCTGATTTCCATCTCCCTCTCCCAGGGTGGGAATTTGTCTCGCCTTTTCTGAGTCCTAAAGCAGTTTTGCGATGACTGCATCATAGCACCCTTTACGTTTGACTTTCAGCTACAGTTATTTGACCTTGTGGTGAATTCTCACAGGTAGCAGCATCCCTGCCCTGTCACCTCTCTGTCCCTCCAGCGCCCTGCACAGGCCTGGCAATCAGTGTGTGCTGGGTACAATGAGATCATAGACTGGGAGTCATCAGAATCAACTGGAATTTTGCACATTTTCTTTTGCAGCCATTTTGGCCCATGGGTACAGGCTGTGCCCGCGGCTTCCTGGCAGCCTTTGACACGGCATGGATGGTGAAGAACTGGAACCAGGGCACCCCTCCACTGGAGCTGCTGGCTGAAAGGTGAGCTTTGACAGCAGGGCTGCTAACGGGGGGCAGAGCCACTCAGGCAGGAAAGGGGGCAAGATCACCCCTCAGGTGACTGCTGGATATACCTGGAGCCTCTGCCTCCTCCATTCTGCCTTCCCATGTGTGGTCTGATCTGATCATCAGCATCCCCAGGATGCTTTCTCCATCATGATCTGACTCTTACAGTGACTTGCTCTGGGGGCCAAGACCTTGGGCCATAGATGACAAAGAGAAATCTTCATCTGGGTTGGCCCTGCAGCTGGCACTCCCCAGCATTGCTCATTCACCCAAGAGCCAGAGAGGTTTATTTAAGGGAATCTTCCAGGGCAGTACTGAGTCCCCTGTCCTGGATGGGGGTTGGATTCTCTGGCTTTCCAGGCCTCTCCCACTGCTGAGATCCTGGGCTTCCTCCCAGACCCCTGCTGCTGGCCACGTGGCTGTGACAGCTGGTGGACGGGGGGAGGTCAGGGCTGCCAGGCGGAGGCAGGCCTCTGACAGTCTTGGGTGTGGAAGCCTGTGGTCGTGGGGAGCAGGCCGCAGGAGGCAGTGTGGCTGAGCACGGTTATGGCAAAACCACAGGCCACCATGCTGCCAGCCCTGCGTCCTTCCCCTCTGCTTGGGTGGGGGAGTCCAACATTCCTGTCACCCAGGTGCCCCTTTCCTCTCAGCTCCTTTGACCTTCTCCCCACTTTGCAGATCTCAAGAACCAGTAGTGTCAGGTATTTCAGGGAAGGGTTAGACAAACATGTCCAGGAAGCCCTTCAACCAGAGGAAGGGGGAAGTAGGGGAAGATGGGGACAAGGCCTGAGGTGGCAAAAGTGATCCCTGACCTCCAGACTCCGCCTCCCTCCAGGGAAAGTCTCTATCGGCTGTTACCTCAGACAACCCCAGAGAACATCAACAAGAACTTTGAGCAGTACACGTTGGACCCAGGGACGCGGTACCCAAACCTCAACTCCCACTGTGTTAGGCCCCATCAGGCAAGTCCATTCCTGGGGCCCTGTCTGAATCACTGTGCACTGAACAGTGGGAAGAGGCGGTGGGGAGGGGTCACATTAAATTTTGGTCCATTCCTGGGACTGAGGCCAACAAGGCCTGCTGGCCTAATGGTGGGACCAGTTCTTCTCCCCACTAGAGTTAGCATTCTTTCTAGCCCACAGGACAGAACTAGAACACATATCGGAGGAGTTTTATATATATATAATATTATATATAATTATATATATATATACGTATATGTGCATGTATTTACATATATTGTCACTATGCATATGCATTGCTGATCTTACCTGTCTCAAATAATTTACTTGGCCAAACATGCTCTCTGCATACCACGCATGGTCCTAGGGTCCATTTCTTCTTCCACTGATTTAAAGCCACCAAACTCTCAACCTCTTTGGTCAATAGAACAGAAAATTGTGTGAATTTTTAAAATTAGCTAATTACATACACACAAATTAGCTACACACATTCCCACTTAGTTTGCCTGCATCTGGGTGGAGATTGAGGCCCATTGCTCTATGACTCAAGTTGCCTGGGTTCCCTGGCAGAAGGTCATGCCTCCTAGCAATAGAGGAAAATGGTGGCAGGCACTGAATTGGGGGTAGGTCGAGTTTAGGGGCCCTGAGACTAGGATTTGGGGGAAAACTGGTGGGCAAGCATGTTGTCTCTCTTGCTCACAGGTGAAGCATTTGTACATCACCAAGGAGCTGGAGCACTACCCTCTCGAGAGACTGGGCTCAGTGAGGAGATCTGTCAACCTCTCCAGGAGGGGTAAGTGGCCTTCCTGGGACCCTGGTGGGTGTCTGGGAAGGGCTTTGAGGGGAGGAGACCTGCTCAGTGGCCATGGTGACACAGGCTCTGCAACCAGCCTGGCTCTGCCCCTTTATCTGTGAGACCATGGGCAGGCACCTCTCCTCTTTGTACTCCAGTTTCCTCCTCTGTAAGACCAAGAGAACCCCTGCCCAGAGCATCACTGTGAGGATGAAAGGAGCTAGTATGTGTCGAGAGCTTCGCACAGTAAACATGAACTGGGGGATTATTTCACTGGGACTTGTTCTTGTTTTCCTCTTGTTTCCAGCATGGGGACCTTGTCCCCTTAAGTAGAAATGAGGTTAATGCACTTCACCCTTTTCCTGGTCATCCTGGGCCTAGCAGTGCGCTGGACACAGGGCCGGTACTCAACACAGGGAGATGGGATGGTTAAATGAGGAACTCCCAGCACTCAGCTTGCTCAGGATGCTCTCCTGCTTAGAGACCTCTTTGGCTACCTGTGCCTATCCAGACTTTGCCTCCTCTCCTTCCTTAGGCAAACTCAGCTGTACTCCTTCTTCCCCTCCACACACCATGACGTGCCCCACTGCTGTAATAAACCACTTACTATAATCAACCATTTCACTGTTACACAAACATAGCAAGTTTTTCTAGATTCTTTGCCACCGCACAGTCCTTTCTGTCTTCTTGGAATGACTTCTTCCATCTGATAAGTTCCTAGATGCTCGTAAAGAACAAGCTCAAACGTACCTCCCCATTACACTTTTCTCTGGAGAATTCCCCTCCCAGAGCAGACTCAGGCAAACCTGCTAATGTGCTCCCACAGTGCCTGTTTCTGCCTCCATTGCAGCACTGTGTCATCGTCACCCCCTCTGTGACTGTCTTCCCCACTAGATGAGCATTTTGTTGGCAGGGCCTAAACATAGTAGGTCTTAGGGACTCTGCTGGAAGAGAACATGCTTCCCCTTCCCTCCCGCCACACTCTTGACCAGGCCCCCAAGCAGCAGTCCTCAGGGAGCTGTACCCATGCCAATGGCCCCCTGCCCTGCTCCCTTGCCTTGGGGCTGCTCCTCCTGGTCCCCAGCCATGGTGGCAATGAGAGGGGATCGCCAGGGCAGACTGTGTGAGATTCCTGCAGAGCCTCACTGCCTGTGCTCTCCTTCTTGCAGAGTCAGATATCCGGCCCAGCAAGCTCCTAACCTGGTGCCAGCAGCAGACAGAGGGCTACCAGCATGTCAATGTCACCGACCTGACCACATCCTGGCGCAGTGGCTTGGCCCTGTGTGCCATCATCCACCGCTTCCGGCCTGAGCTCATGTGAGTCGGGGGCCCAGGCTGGCCCCTGGAGACAAGGGATGCCAAGGCTGTTCTGCATGCAGAATCTTCATTACTTGGTTCAATATTTCTCTTTCTGTGTTTCGATTTGAGATTTTTCTTAACATTTATTCTTTTCCCTTTGCACTGATTACTCTGTCAGCAGTGCGTTTGATCTGCGTTCCTAATATGTGAGGATAAAAATTGGTTCAGGCTTAGTGATGATATTCTTGACACCTCACCCCCCGCTACCCTTCCCCCCCGACCCCCATCACCACACTCTTTGGAAATTTGAGCATTCATACTCATAGGTATGGGCCAGACCTAATTCCAGGGACTAGTTTGAGGGTTTTATAGAATTAGGTTTGAGACCCAGATTCATAAGCTGTGTGTCCTTGGGCAAGCCACTTACCTTCTCTGAGCTTTAGATTCTTCATCTACAAATTAGAAAGAGCAGCAGGGTCATTGGGGAGATCAGGTGATGTTTGAGGAAACACTGTGATGCTAAAGCATGATGCATCTGTATTTAAATCAGCAGCAGCAGAACTTCACAGCCAGGTGCAAATCACAAAAAAGACAGACAGCAAACCTACCCAAGGGCTAGCAATTGGTACCTTAGGAAGCGAGGTGACCTTAAGAGGATGGACTCTCCTTTTTTTTTTTTTTTTTTTGAGACGGAGTCTCTCACTCTGTTGCCTAGGCTGGAGTGCAGTGATGCAATCTCAGCTCACGGCAACCTCCACCTCCGAGGTTCAAGCAATTCTCCTGCCTCAGTCTCCCGAGTAGCTGGGATTACACCACACCCAGCTAATTTTTGTATTTTTAGCAGAGACAGGGTTTTGCCATGTTGGCCAGCCTGGTCTCGAACTACTGAGCTCAAGTGATCCACCCGCCTCTGCCTCCCAAACTTCTGGGATTATAGGCATGAGCCACTGTGCCTGGTCTCCCTTTTTACTTTATATGCTATATAATTTGATGTTTTTTACAAGATGCCCATTTTACTTTTGTAATTTAAAAAAGGTGATATATTTAAAAGTAAAATAGGTCATAAATGTTCCCAAGAGGTTTAAATCATCTTCTGATGGCTTTAGCCCAGACAGCAATAATGTCATCATGGCCCGAGTCTGATTTTGTCCCTTCCTGACCAGTGGGGTGGTGGGGTGAGAACTGGGGACAGGGGCTGGGGTCACTGTTCCCCCCCTGTACCCTGCCAACACCTGGCAGAGTGTTACCCTCAGTGCTCCTTACCACCTGAAGGTGCTCAGCTCGCTGCACCTCTGCCTCCTCTCCCTGAATTTCTCTACTTTGTTTTGATTCTCTAGCAACTTTGACTCTTTGAATGAAGACGATGCTGTGGAGAACAACCAGCTCGCATTTGATGTGGCAGAGCGAGAGTTTGGGATCCCTCCAGTGACCACGGGCAAAGAGATGGCGTCTGCCCAGAAGCCTGACGAGCTCAGCATGGTCATGTACCTCTCCAAGTTCTATGAGCTCTTTCGGGGCACCCCACTGAGGCCCGTGGGTAAGCACCTGGACAGAGATTTTGCTTGGCCCTTTGGACCATCTCTGTCCTTGTCACTGAGTCTAACTGCTCCTAACACTGGTATGGTCTGTTCTGGGACTGCCCAGTGTGTTCCCCTTGACTGTGAGGCCAAACAGGGGTGACTCCACTCACCCAGCCTGTGCATGTAAGTGGATCTGTATGTCATTTACATCTTGAGTTTGGGGGGACGGAGTCTAACTCTGTCACCCAGGCTGGAGTGCAATGGCACAATCTCGGCTCACTGCAAGCTCCGCCTCCCGGGTTCAAGCCATTCTCCTGCCTCAGCCTCCTGAGTAGCTGGGACTAAAGGTACCCACCACCACGCCCAGCTAATTTTTTTGTATTTTTAGTAGAGATGAGGTTTCACCGTGTTTGCCAGGATGGTCTCGATTTCCTGACCTCATGATCCATCCATCTCGGCCTCCCAAAGTGCTGGGATTATAGGCGTGAGCCACCGCGCCCGGCCAACACCTCCTTGTTATAGCCATACTTCCTGGAGCCTGGTTCCAAATCACAGTTGCACTTTTATTTCCCTACAGATTCTTGGCGCAAAAACTATGGAGAAAATGCTGACCTCAGCTTGGCCAAATCATCCATTTCTAATAACTATCTCAACCTCACATTTCCAAGGAAGAGGACTCCACGAGTAAGTTTTGGCCTGGTTTTTGTTTTATTTCCCATTGCACATGGATGGGGTATGAGGAATGGAGATTGTCACATTCTCAGACTGTTGAGGCTAGTAAGTTACATGGATCAGGCGCTCCCGGAAAACGCTAGTAAAACTTGGATTAGTTATGAGTGCTTTTGGAAGTTCTTCCTGGCACTGTGTAGCTAGTTTCAATGACTTCAAAGTGGTTATAGGAAGGACATGGTAGCGAGCTAATAGGACATATTGGTGAATGCTTTCAGAAGTAAATCAGATCAGCTCTGCTTCCTGAGGAATGGGGATGAAATGATTTCTCACTGTGCTGAGCAGTTTAGAACTTGATGGCCATCAGTTTAGTGGCAGAAGTGCATGGTGGTGATGCTCCATTTACACATTTGTTCCATTAATTTGTATTTATTCATTCATTCAACAAATATATATTGAGCTCTCCTATAGGTCAACTTTAGGGCTATAGTTTTCGTTTCTGATGAGGGGAGCAAATATACGGAAGTGAACAATACATGGACCTTGCCTTTGAGGAGCTCAGAGCCTAATAAAGAGGTTCCCAAATGTTCTCAACTTATAGCACCCTTAGTGTCTCCGTAACTTTTTTCATGGTGCCCCTATACCAAAAGAAATACCTAACAGTTTCATTTATTAAGTAGTTAAGACCAAATAACTTAATAGGAGCATTTTTCAAGGTGTCTGACAGACATGATAGTGTTTTCCTAGAAAATTAAAAATATTCTGTGGCACCTCTGTGAGTTCACATGGTGCCAAGGGACATAGTTTGGGCATCACATACCTAAGGAGCAGTGACAGTTTCGTGTGGATGCTAACATCTCCGTGGGAGGCATGATGCCAGTTCTCTTGCTTAATGTGCCCACTTTACAGATAAAAATGGAGGCCTGTGGGCGTAGTGGCTCATGCCTGTAATCCCCACACTTTGGGAGGCCAAGGCGGGCAGATCACCTGAGGTCAGGAGTTTGAGACCAGCCTGGCCAATATGGTGAAATCCCGTATCTACTAAAATTACAAAAAATTAGCCAGGCATGGTGGCAGGCACCTGTAATCCCAGCTGCTTGGGAGGCTGAGGCAGGAGAATCACTTGAACCCAGGAGGCAGAGGTTGCAGTGAGCTGAGATTGCACCATTGTACTCCTGCCTGGGCAAGAAGAGCGAAACTCCACCTTAAAAAAAAAAAAAAATGGCGGGCTAGAGAGGCTGGGTGCTTCGGCCTGGTCACCTGCTACTCTGTTGTACTTCATTGCTTTGCCCCTACCCCATGCTTTCTTCACACTAATTAGTCCGCTCATTAAAAGGCATTTGTTGTGTGTCTAGTTATAGGACATACAGAAGTGATGTGAGTCTTGACCTTGGAGTCCAGTTGGGAAGATAGGGAGCAAACTGAAAACCAAGGGTCCGAACCTTGGGGAACAATGGAGTTTGAGGGGCTGGCAGAGGCAGAGCAGCCAAGAAAGAAGATGGGAAGGGGAAGGGACAGTTGGAAAGGCAGGGAGGGAGTTGGGAAGCCCAGGGAGGAGAGCACTTCTACGGGATGGGCCCTGGAGACTGTGCCAGGCAACAGGGAAGCCAGCCAGGGTGAGGGCTGAGGACAGGCTATGAGATGTGGATGCATTGGGGCAGATGGCAAATGTCAGAGTTCTAAGACTAGAGTGGGGAGCTCCTGGGGTGGTCAGTGGGAGCAGACAAGAGAAGATGGGTGGAGGAGAATAGGACCAGAGTGAAGGCACTGGAGGGAGCAGGGGTGGCTTGGGGTGGGGGCAGTTGTAAGTACCTGTCCAGAGCTTGCCTGCCCTCCCCAGGATGGCAGGGTGCCCTCCACCAACAAGACAGTGGGCTGGAGGCCTCTGCAAGTTTCTGAGTCTCTCTAGGTGGCCAATAGTCTCTTTAGCTTGGCCAAGGCAGCCATATCCAGTCAGCCCCTCTGCCCAGGGTGGGGTGGGGCTGCCTAGCCTCTTTCTTTCCTTGGGCTGTGTGAGCAGTGGTCACTTTTTCCACTGAGGCCTGAACTCCCTGCTCCCTGGGATGCTGCAACAGCTGTTTTGCCAACTCCAGGAGCAGGATACTTCATGCTTCTGTGGCTCCCTAGCTCTAGGAAGGAATGGGCTAGCAAGGCCTTAGCTGGGCAAGGAAGATGGCAACAAAGCAGTTAAAATGATGAGCTGCACCCAGCCACTCTCCGCCTCTGAGCTGGCCCCACCTAGAGGCTCTGCGTGAGGGCTGCATTGCCCACCGTGTTCCCACTGAGCAAATGGGGCTCTCTTCTGGATGCCAGTGGGCAGCTTGTTCTACCTCCAGCCCAAGGACCCTGTCTTGGGCTGTTTGGCCCCAGGCAAGCCAGTCAGTGTTTCTGGAAGCTCTCTGAGCCAGACATTTACTGCCTTTCTCCATTCACTGTGTCTCTCCCACTTGGCCCACAGAGGGAACTGGAGAGGGATGTTTCAACCTTTCACTCACCACACCTCTGTTTACAGAGTGACAGAATTGAAACAGCCTGGCCAGCACTGGCTTGGGACCTGGGGATGGTTAAAAGTCAGGAATCAGCAAGGCTGGCCAGGCCTTCCAAGGGCTGAGGGCCTTACTCCACTTCCCTCTGGCTCTGCTAAAAATGCTTATGGTGGAGGGCTCTGCCCAGCCCAATTCTGGCCCCTTTTGAATCCTGTTCAGTCTTCTTCAGGGTGTGTCCCTTGGCTACCCATTTTGAGAGGAGTCAAGGCCCATAGATCTGTTCTCTCCCACAGCCTCATTTAATCTTTGCACTCTGCCCCATTTTTGGATAGGTAGAGATGTGGCCATTGAGCGAAGTGCCTGGCATGGCATTACTTGTTCTCAGAGCGATGGAGCATTTCCTCTGGGTGGGTTGGGTGGTTTCATAAGGCTACTGGGTCACTACACTGTGCCTTTGGCCATCACTGAAATACCTCTGCATTCTGTCTACCATTCAATGCCAGCACCGTGATCAGGGCCACATAGAAAGTACCTTCTTCCTTCGTCCCATCCTACCAGATACCTTGTTGTATCTGAACGATTTTTTGATTTCGGAATCTAATGGCAATGCTCTTTGGCCTCAACATTTCCCACTAGCAAAGAACGCTGAATCCACCCTGGTCTGGTCCTGCACAGCCACAGGGGATGTCTGCACGTAAGACTCTGAAATCCATGCAGACTTCCACGTCTGTACATAGGGGCTCCCTCACATTTACACCAAGATATCAGTACAACAAAACACGCAGCCCTCAATGACCTTGCTCATCAGCCCTTCTGGAGTGGAGATGCAGGGCAGGCACGCTTGCACGAGTCTGTACAATAGCCCTCCCCGCAAATACAGACAATATCTGTACATGTAGGTGCATCTGTGTTTGACCTTCCTCCCTGCCCCTCCCTAACTTTCTCTCCATCTTCCAGAGGAATATCTTGATATGGGAACTGAGCTGTGAGTGCACATTTGTTTATAATGTGGCATCTTTATCTGAAGAGGATACACTGGTTCTCTGCTGAGTCAGGCTTAAGAACCTCCCTCCTGATTTTCACTGACAATGTTAAATTCTTCTTTTCCCCCAATCTTATCTTCCTGATAGCATGCAATCCAAGCAAGATGTATCAACTTCAAGCAAAATGAAAGGCTTTTTTCTCCATCAAGGATCTTGTTTACTTTTAGAGAGAGTAACTTTTCCGTCCCACCGTGAGTGGTAACCCATTGGGTTGATTCGTTCTGAAAACTGGGCAGACCACGCCTGGAAAAAGGAGAACTTGGGGACTATATTTTCCCTTAAAAGGCCCTTGGTCTGCTTCTGCAGATCTGTCTGTGGTCCTGGTGAGCACCTAAAAGCCTCATAGCAAGGGGCAGTTCCTGGGGGCTCCAGGGCTCTTATCATCATGCATGCAGGTGACACCTGAACATATAACCATGGCGTCTATCTTTCCTGTGTGCATGGCACACACACAGACATACACCTTCAGACTCACAATACCTACCAGTACTCTCCTAGACCTACCATACATGGTGACACCTGTACTTATGGCCACTATGGTCATTACTATACACATATGCAGAGCACTACTTTTTGTCCCATCCTGAGCCCACTCCTTGGGGGATAAAACAAAAGTTGTCACTTGTCCCTGGAGAGCTCATCCCAGAAGCCAGATGGGTGGCCCCAGGTTTGATCCTGCTCAACCAGCTTCTCCTCCTCCTCCAGCACTGGTCCCTGACAGAGTGGTATTCACAAAATGTGACGGACACTTTTGTCAGTGTCCGGTCTAAGTGGTCCAGGTTCCCCTCCCCAGCCTTCCTCTTCCTGAGCCACCTGCGCAGACACTTTCTGAAGAGCCGGGTGACATTATGTGCGAAGGTGCCTCTTCCTTCCATCCACTCATTCGACAACCATTTCTCGAGTGCCTATTTTATGTGGCGTTCTCCTCAGTACTGGGGCTGCAGCAGTGAACGAAACAAGCAAGGACCCTGCCTTATGAACTCCTCTCAGCTCACTTCCCCGACTTCTCTCACAGAACCACACACCCAGCAGCCAAAGCTCCCCACTAGATTTCCAAGACTTCTCATTGCAGAGGTTTAAAGAAGCCTTGGGGGAGTTAAGGGTGCCACTTTCCAAGGCCAGGGCAGCACAGGGCCCTGGAGTACCCGTCCAGGCGCCCGCAGGTCATGGCTGAAGCTGTTCTCTCTCCTTTCCTCTGTGCAGTCTCAGTCCAGGATTCAGAGCTGATTTACAGATTGGCAATGCAGTTAGAAGTCAAGCAGACAAACACAGATTTACATCTGCTGGGGATTTGGCAAATGTTCTAGCCTCTCAGAAAGCTCCTTTGCTTGTCTGAAAAATGAGGGTAACAACATGTACATCATAATATTGCAGCAAAGATGAGGCGAGCAAATGTGTGCGGCAGGTCTGAGCACTGTGTCTGGCAGGTGGAAGGTGCTCAGTAAATGATAGTTCTCTTCCTTTAGAAATGATGATTAAATGAAGACACTTATTTTCTCAAAAGATGCGTAAAGCGATCTGGCTTGAACACTTGGTTCTGTACTGCAACCACAATCAATAGAGCCCTTTACAGCATACAAAACACTTTCATGTACATCCCATTTGCTCTTGTCACCTTTGGAGGAAGGCTGGGAACACATTTTCATGCCAATGTTTAGATGGGGAAACTTGGACTTGGGGAGATTACATTTTGATAAGTCATGCAGGTGGTAGATGTCAAAGCCAGAAGTAGAATTCAGATATTTAAAATTCTGTTACTTTGCCAAGCATGGTATCTCATGTCTGTAATCCTAGCACTTTGGGAGGCCGAGGTGGGCGAATTGCTTGAGGCCAGGAGTTCAAGACCAGCCTGGCCAACAAAGTGAAACCCTGTCTCTACTAAAAATACAAAAATTAACCTGCGTGGTGGTGCACACCAGTAGTCCCAGCTTCTTGGGAGGCTGAAGCACGAGAATCACTTAAATCCGGGAGGCAGAGGTTGCAGTGAACCAAGATCACACCACTGCACTCCAGCCTGGGCAACACAGCAAGACCCTGTCCCCAAAAAGAGAATAAATAAAACAAAATTCTGTTACTAACACTAGCCTCACCAATAGTGTCTAATACTTGTACAGTAGTACCCTCCTTATCTGCAGTTTTGCTTTCCAAGGTTTCAGTGACCTGTGTTCACCCATGGTCCAAAAATATTAAAAGAGAAATTCCAGAAACAATTCACAGTTTTAGATTGCACACCATTCTGAGTAGCATGATGAAATCTCACAGCATCCCACTCCATCATGCCTGGAATGTGAATCATCCCTTTGTCCAGCATATCCATGGTGCACTCGCTACCCACCCATTAGTCACCTTAGCTGTCTCAGTCACTAGATCAAAAAAACAGCATATCTAGGGTTTGGCAGTATCCACGGTTTCTCGCTTCCACTGGGGGCCTTGGAATGTATCTGCCATGGATGAGGGGAGACTACTGTCTAGCACTTTATAGTTTAAGAAGTGTTTTGTATCTGTGATTTCGTTACTCTCACAACAGCTTATGAACTAAACAATAGAAGATCCCTTCTTATAGTTAAGGAAACTGAAGTCAAAGTAGTTGGATGGTTTTCCTGAGATCACACAGCTGGGAAATAATTAGTACCAATACTCAAATCCATGATTCCTTGAAGAAAGAGCTCTCTTGCTGATATCACTGGCCATCTTCCCAACTATCACAGCTGCTGCCCCAATCAACAAAACCATAGCCTGCAATGGCCAACCTCTCCTCCTATGATCCATATCTAAATTATTCCTGGGCTAGGCTATACCAGCTAACTAAATATAAAGTGTATTTGCTTTGAGCTAAAATCACATTAACTCGGGCAGTATGGAAACATGGTTATCTTGTGCTGATCAAATAAATGTTCAGATTGGCAGATCTACATCTTTGATTTTTTTATAGGAAAACCAATTAGTTTAATAAATGCCTTTTGGTATATAGACTCTTTCAAATCATTGGGAAATCATGATAAGAAAGTGTTCTTAGGGCGGAAGAGCTGGAAACCTCAATGGGAAAAGAATGTAAGTTATTTATTCTCATGTTCTCTTTGGGCACAATAAGTATTTTCTTTCTTCTTGTACTTTCAATTCTTTGTAGAGTGAAACAGGGTCTGAGGAAAAGGGAGCACTGAAGCAATTATGGTTCACAAATATAGATATACAGATAAGAAAAAATTAGATAAATCTCTAGGTTCGAATGTTCTTAGCCTTGCTCTTAGTCAGTGCTTCAGTGTTAAATTCATAAGGAAAAGTAGAAACCATTCGGGTATGTGTGTTGCTAACTTTTCCATAGACTACATTTGGTTGTCCCATGGGTCAGGGTGGGTCAGAGAGGCTGAGGTTGTCCCCGTCCATGTCATTTATTCCCCCTGAAGGATTTGGAGTCTTCTTAGGAGCTGCTGGCTGGGCACGGCCTTCCCAGGAATGCCCTTCATAAGCCCATGGCTAATATGGCTGTCTTCAATCTATCTAGGCTCCAGTGGAACAGTCCCCCTTGTTGAGAACAAAAGAGAGTAAAATGTTTTGCTCTTTGGAGGAAAAGCCAAATCCTCATTTAAGGTAGAAACCAAAAAAAAAAAAAAAAAAAAAAAAAAAACAACCCTAAGATTATGCATGAAGCATTCTTGTTGGGTAGGACATTCTGTACTTTCACAGGCCCCAGGTTTGGGCTGGCCAGAGCAGCATTCCCAGGCTGTGGAGCTGGGGGTCCAGACAGCCTGTTCCTCTAAGACCCAACATTGTTGCAAATAAGGTCTTCTGTTTCTCTTGGTGTTTGCCCAAGCTTTTGGCTTAAAATCATTTCTGTTCACAGAATAATGCTTTATTAGAAGCTGAGGAAAATGTTCAAGAGAAGGCAGGGCCCTTTGATGTGTTGTTTTGTGCTGCCTGGGGCAAATTTTTGAGCAAATGTCAATGGACTAAACTGTGGTTTATCTTGTCTTTAAAAACAAAACAATCTGGTGCTGGTAAATGTGGGGAGAGGGCAGGGGATGAAGAAGAGGACAAGAGACTAGGAAGCAGGTACTTTCCGTTGGAGGGAGGGAGTGCGTACTGGGTTGAGTTTGGGGCACCCATAGCTAGGGTTGTTGTTTTAGAACAAGCCGGAGGTGAAAGAATCCTCCTGTGATTGGGTAGATTAGGATTTATGGGGCTGATTGGGCTGTATGCCTGGGTTTGAGGTGAGCAGGTGGTCTGCAGCACTTCCCCCTACATCCAGAATGGTAGAAAGGCTGGATTTAATGTGGGCCTGCGATGGAGGGCCCCTCTGAGACAGTAGAAGGCTCCCTGAAGAAGCGATCTATGGTCAGTGGGACATGGCTCCCTGGTTCTGACAGAGCTTGCTCTTTGGAGAAGGCTCCAGTGGCTGAAGACTAGTAGCAGAAAGGTCTTACCCTAGAAAAGGATGGGGGAGCCTAGGTGGACCCTAGCCCAGCGACAAGGCTAGACTTACCCATGGGTACAGAGGAGTTACTAAATTCAGTCTTTCCTACTCCAGCCATAGCATCAGCTCGGCCTCCAGAGTTCTGCTCATTCCCTGAGGAGATAAGCCTGACAGCTGAGTGCCCTCAGGGAGCCCTTGCAGGGTGATGCAATGGGCTTGGGTAGAGCAGGGCTTTCTGGATTTCAATGTCCAGATTCAGGCAGCAGAGAGTGGGCTGTGAGGGGTTCTCATAGGGCAACCATGTCATGTGTCATCTAAACCAGGAGACTTCTGACAGTGAAGGGGGCACTGTTAACAATCAGGCTGGGGCTAAAAAGCAGTAAATCAGAACTAACCCCACCTCCAGCAAACCAGGCTGTATGGTCAGGCTAGTCATCAGGCTATAGTTAATGCTTATTTGAAGTTAATAAAATACTGTTTACTAGTATCTGTGATGCTGACTGAATTGCAGACTTGATTTGCCATCAAATCCCTGGGCAACTTATTTGAGTCCTGAGAGTCCGTGTGAGTTGAACCCGGTCACCCTCTTGTAGGAGAGAGGCTCCCTGGGTACAGAGAGACCTCAGGTGGTCTCCATAAGGCAGTACACTGAAAGCATCAGCAGACCTGGCTGTGGCCTTGGGCAAAGCATTGAACTGCTCCGAGCCCAAGGCCACATTGCAATGGAGATCATCCCTGTCCTGCTTATGTCACTGGGATTCTTTTTGCTTTGATATTTCATGAAGATCTTTTGGGATGTAATTCTGGCCCCTTCTGACGAAGCCTTGGCTGCTAGGTGGCGTGAGGTTCTCTCCACTGTGCCTGAACAAAACTCTGTGACAGCATTTGTCACAGTGCAGAGTAATTTACTACCACACCTGCCTGTAGGCTGACAGCTGTTTGTGAGCAGGGACACATCCACAGCACCAGCTCAAAGCCAGCCCTATACCCTCAGGGGTCTTAGTGGGACTGAAGCCCTTCGTGGCCCCCTGAGCTCACCCTGCTTTCTTGGCCATTGCAGGTGGATGGTCAAACTGGAGAGAATGACATGAACAAACGGAGGCGGAAGGGCTTCAATAACCTGGACGAGGTTTGTGTACACAGTGTGGGTTTAAACAGAGGCTCGTTTCCTGACAACCAGTGGCCACAGGCGGCCTCACTGTGATAGCAGCCTTCCTTCCCTCTCTCATGAACCACTGGGTTCCAAACTTGGCGTGATGGAAAAACAGTTGGGGTTTTGGATCTCACTTCACTATTTACTAGCTATGTAACCTTGAGAAACACAACCTCCCAGGATGTGGTTCATGTCTGTAACATGCAATGATACACTTGAAATACATGAAACTTTGCAGGACTTTTAAAGATGAATAAGATGAACATGGTATCTGACACATGCTAATCAATATACAACCATTATTAATAGTAAATAGTAAAGAGGCATCAGCACTCCCACTTTTCTCCCAATCATCGTTTGTATCCCTTTGCGTTTCCTTCGCTTCTAGTCTTTAAGGCAAATGTCCTGGTGCCCACAAGTGCCACCTTCTGGTGAAAGAAGAAAGTTACAGGTTACTTTGTCAAAGGAGAGCCTGAATCTCTCACCTGCTTCTGAAAAATTGATCAAGCGGAAAGAGTATCAGTTCCTGCTTCCCTGGGCAGCTTTTAAAAGAGACCTGAGATATACACATCATTAAAAAAAAAAAACCATTCCAACTCCATAAGCATGCATATTGTCAGCGAAGTGTGGGATGCCAGCTTTCGCCAGCCTTCTGGCTGACCTCAAAATGATGACATAGAGGCATGAGGGATGAGCTGTATAATACAGTGATATCCTATGGATAGGAGGTAGAAGGGACTTTTCTACTGTTTATGGTCAAACAGTTTTTATTGCTGTATATTTGCTGACATGGTTGTTCGTGTCTGACTTGCTGCATCTCACAACAGTGAGCTTTATAATAAATAGAGTCATGAGGTTCACCTTAGGGAAAGCAGCAGCCGACCAGTCAACCCATTATCTGTGATGGTCAAAGGGAAGCACTGACAAAGGAAAACAAGTTTAGTTCACATCTTAAAATATCAACAAACCCATTCTACCCAATCAGTTCAAAACACCTTGGGTTGAACATCTGCCTAGAGCTTCTTGAATGTGCACTTCAAGAAGCACTGTTGCTTCTCTACCTCTTGGCTGTGGTGTAAGCAAGAAGCCAGCAAATAGAGAGACAGAGAGGGAGCAGAGGCTGCACAGGGCTACAGACACGTTCCATTTCCCAGATTACGGGTGTTGGCTCTCTAGCTTCAGGACATGGGATTTGCTCCTGCCTGTTCCCAAGAAGCTTCCCTTGGGTACACTTTGTCTCAGGCGGAAGTCTTTTCCTGCCTTTCACCCATGGCTTATGTAAGGGTATGTGAGTGTTGTTTCTGTTACTGGCAACACAGGAGTTGGAGTGGGAAGAAATCTGGTTTGTGTCTACCCTTTCTGAGATGGCCCTGGACAGTCTCCTGGGGCAACGGTTTGCTTAAACTCAGTTTTAACAAAGCGATATTCTTTCTAAATTCTTGCTACTCAAAATGTGATCCAAGATCCAGCTTAGGGGAGTCTTGTTAGTTAGTCAGCAGCTGGTTTCTTGTTAGAAGTACAGGCTTTCAGGGCCCACCCCAGACCTACGGAAAGCAAATCTGCTTTTGAGGATTGATTTCCTGGTGATTTGTAGGCCCGTTGATGTCTGAAAGTGCTGGCCTATCTGGCCCACTGTCCTGGCTAACTTTGGTCTTGTACAAACAGTGATCACCCAAGTAAGCATACCCCTTCCCACTCAAGCCTGTACTGTTGTGCACAGTTACATTTCACTTTGAAGGAGGGTGTGCCTCTTTGGTTTGTGTTTGTCCGACACTCAGAGTGGCTCTACATAAAAGGTTTCCATGGGGCTGCCACACCTAGGGATCTTTTTAAAAAAATTAACTATAGCTTGCCTTTTCTGGTGAATTTCTTCTAAATGAACACAACTTTGTTGTCGTGAGAATGTCTCTTCCTGTGAGGGACATTCCTGGTGTCCTTGGGAAAACTTACTACCCACTTGCTGCGGCAGCACCATTTATACTTCTGAGGCCTGTGGGAGGAGATCCCGCAGTAAGGGGGAACAGACGTTCTTAGTAAACACTGGTCATTTTCAATTTTTTACTGTTAGCAGATGAGCTAGAGAAATCTTATATGGAACTCTGTTTTATAAAATAGCATAACCAGATGACCAAGGTCTACATCACCACTTATAAGTCACGTTGATATCATGCACCCCGCTGTGCTGGAATGAGAAGAGCCATTTCACCTCGGTGGTGTCCTTCCCGGAAATCTAATCATGAGAGAACATCAGACCAACCCAGATTGAGGGGCTTTCTATAAAACAGCTGCTCAGTACCCTTCAAAAAGTGTCATTCTGTAACAGAAACTGTTAGAGTTCATAGGAAACCAAGGAGACAGGATGATGAAATGCAGTGTGGGATCCTGGATTGAATCCTGGGACAGAAAAAAGATATTAGTGGAAAAACTGATGCAATCCGAATAAAGTGTATAATTTAGTTAATAGTATTGTGCCAATGTTAATTTCTCAATCTTGATGACAGGAGCAATTATTCCAGATTTAACACCGCGGGCAGCTGGGTGAAGGGTATGCAGGGACAGTCTGTGCTATCTTTGCAACTTTTGTGTAAATCTAAAATTGTTTCTAAATTAAAAGTTTTCTTTAAAAGATAGCAAAATAGAGCAGGGCTGGTTAAAGCTGGGGTGGTTACAGAGGAGAGTGGAGAAAGATCTCCAGAGCCCAGGCCTTGCCTGAGTGACCCCAACCCTGCTTCCTTCATTGTCCCCCCACCCCCGCTCTTCTCCTCTTCTCAGCCAGATGATGTATTTTTGAAAACCATTTTGTTCAACACTTCATGATTATATTTGTTTTTTGCAGTAATCATGTGAAGTAGATTACTGTTCTCATTTTATACATGAAAAAATGTCACAGAAGTAAAGTAAATCGCCAACATCACAGGGCTAAAAAATGAGAGTCGGGATTCAAACCCCAACTGCCTGGCTCCCAAGCCTAGCTGTGCCCATCCTTTGGAAAGCTGCATCCCTCCTGTGAGCATTGCCTCTGCGGGGTGGCCCTGCTGCCTGTGCCTCCCTTCCTCAGACCATGGAGGGAGCCCTTCTGCAGGAAACTAGTCCCACGTCCTGAGTCCCCAGGTCCGCTTTCTGATATCTGGATTCCAGGATCCAACCATCAGTGTCCCGTTTCAACCTTTGCAGCCTTCAAACTTTTCCAGCCGTAGCGTGGGCTCCAATCAAGAGTGTGGGAGCAGTAAAGAAGGTGGAAATCAGAACAAAGTCAAGTCCATGGCGAATCAGCTGCTGGCCAAGTTTGAGGAGAGCACTCGGAACCCCTCACTCATGAAGCAGGTGAGTCATGTCAAATATTCACTGGACCTGACTTCCTGGTGACTTTTCAGCAGGAATGTTCTGGCTACTGGTAGACTTCAGATATGACAGCCAGGCCTGGTCTCAAGGAGACTTGAGCTCCTTCTAGATCAGGAGTCAACAGACTTTTCTATAAGAGGCCAGATAGCAATTTTTTAGTGCTTTGGAAGCCTTACTGTCTGTTACAGCTCTGCCATTATAGTATGAAAGCAGCAGTAGACAATACCTAAACAAACGAGCCTGGCTGTGTTCCAATAAAACTTCATTTACAAAAAAACAGGAGCAGGCCAGATATGGCCCATGGGCCTAGTTTGTTGATGGTTGTTCTGCATTAAATAAATCCATTCCCTAATTTGGTTTTGCTTTCCAACCATGACTTGGTTTGCGGCCAGTTTTGAGATGATACAGTTTGAGGGAGCTTTGAGAGCCTGGCTGGCTGGGAAAGTACAAAGTCCACAGTGAGAAGATCCATCCAAACCAGAGGAACTGAGTCCGAGCTCACGGTGTTGAAGGCCATCTTCCCAGGTGTTTCCTGGCTCTCCCCTCTCTCCCTGCACCAGGGTCAGCCTGGCAGGGCTGTTTTGTCTGATGCGGGTCAGTGTGAGGCTGGAGGAGACGGAATGCTGCCTCAGGCTGTAGGCTTCCTCCTGACTCCGGCTCCGAGGTCTGTGCCTCGTGGTTCCGTTTGCTCCCCTGAACTTCCTTTAGGGTGCTGCTGTCACATTACAGAAGCTTGGGAAAAGAGATTTGGTTTTTCTATGGTGAACACCTGTCACATGACAGAATGAGACTCCTTTTGGGAGGACAAATTCATAGTTAATTAGCTTGAGAGGCAACCATAGATGTCTCCTTAGTCTTGATGTGGACTGTGTCCCTCCTGGGAGAACTGACCTTCTCCAGGAAGGGAAGGGATTTTATTATAAGGGGTCATTTCCTTGAGACTTGTAATTCTCCACAAAGTTTCTTGATTGCCCATTCTGGAGGCTTGGTCCCTCACAGTCCCCAAGTGCTGATGAGGGCTCAATTCCATCGGAAGCACCAGAGCATCCCTGTCCTTGAGTGTACAGGAAGCTCTTCTGTTTCCAGGTGGACTCCTGGGCCAGCCACCCTGGCCTGGCATGGGCTCTGGCAGTGCCTGCTTAAGGCCCTGTGTCTGAGCCAAAAGCAAAGCCACCCTGGGATTCACACATTGTCCATGAGAAGGGGATGCCAGGACTTGCTGTTCACATGGACAGGGAGCCAGGGCTCAAGTTTCCCAGCTGGGCCTGGCTTGCAGGAGCTCAGCCCAGTGCTTCCTCTGCACTTGCAAACTTCGTCTCCCTGCTCCTCTTCTCTCCTCTTTCTGAGCCTCTCAATCTGACTCACCTTTTCCTTCATGTCTCCTGTGGCTGCTTTTTTGGACTCGCCTTTCTTCTCCCAGGAACGCTGTGTCTCAGGGATAGGTAAGCCCATCCTGTGCTCTTCCTCTGGCCCTCCTGTTCACTCTTGCTGCCTCAAGCCGGAGGAGGCCACACCCAGCCCATCACCTCCTCTGAAAAGGCAGGTAGGGCTCCTTCCAGTGGATGCTGTTTTGGTGAAGCCAGAGGGGACTTTGATCCAGAGGGGTGGGATCAGTGGCTCTTCCCACACCACAAGTAGAGCTGATTGTAGATTTTCTGGACATACCTTGATGTCACCACACTTACAGGTAAAAATAACCACGTATGCAACATCACAAAATACATGTTATTGATCCCTTAGCCAGTCAGAGGTATCAATTGACCAAATACCATGTTCTCAATGGTGCCGCTAGGGAAAAATAAACTGTACCACAGGGTATTTTGTATGATGCCCTATGATGCTAAACATTATTTGCAGACCATTCAAATAGGCTGATTTCCATATCAATGAAAAAGTGATGTTGGAATGGGCCCAGGTGGCCACTTGGCTGGACCCATTGAAGGGGTAAGGCTGGGATGTGGTGAAGGCCTTCCCGGTGCCAGAGTAGCTGAGGACCTGCATAGTGGGCAGGAAGGCAGCTGGCAGTCACGGAGTGTGGCTTATGGCAGGTAGGGGTCCTGGGTTTGGAATCTGAACCAAATCACTATCATTGACCATAAGCCACGAAGTTGTCTGGTCAGCATTAGGAGTTGTGTGTTGATCCCAGGTGGTGGAGGTTGAGTAAGGTCGGTGTGAATACAATGCAGCAATTTTATGTCTGTCTGCCTCACCTGGGGAGCTTTTAAAAAACTACCAATGTCTCATGCCCAGTCCAGAACAATCCAATCGGAATCTCTGGAGGTTAGCCCCAGACTTGGGTCTTTTTTTTTTTTTTAAGTACCCTAGATGTCAATATGCAGCTAGGATTGAGAACCAGCATTGTAGAGGTTTTGATTCAGAGGCTGGGGGTGAGGCCCAGGACCGTGTGTTGTGAATGAGGAGGCCAGGCAATTTTGCTGCAGGTGGTGGAGAGTCAACACCTGGGGCTGGTTTGGAATCTTACTTAGGGTTGCACCTGGCGCCCCTTTGTCTCTGGTCTTCATGGGGGATCCCTCATGGTGCGGGTGTGTGAAAGGGTCGCAGTAGGGAAGGAAGCTTAATTTTCCCTCTTTCCCAGTTCCCTTCTGTAGCCGTGACGGGGCATGTGCTCAGAGAGCTCAGGCAAGTGTCTGCTGGCAGCGAGTGCCTGAGCAGGCCCTGGAGAGCCAGAGCCAAGTCTGACCTACAGCTGGGTGGGACAGAAAATTTCGCTACCCTGCCTTCTACCCGCCCGAGGGCACAGGCTCTTTCCGGGGTGCTGTGGCGGCTGCAGCAAGTGGAGGAAAAGATTCTCCAGGTGAAAGACTGTTTGCCCTGTCTCTGTCCACGTCTGGGTGACTTCCTTTCTTCCCCTCCCTCCTCCTACTCAGGTGGGTTCCTCCTCCCTCTGCCCACGCCCTGTCTCCCATCCTGCTGTGTGTGGTGAGCAGGCAAGTCCCCCGGCTGCCTCCCTCACCCACTTCTTGGAAGCAACTGTCTCAGTCTCTGTCACTCTCTCTTTTCTTTCTCCTTTCTCACCTTCACTGCAGAAGAGGGCTCAGAACTTGGCCAACAGGGAATTTCACACAAAGAACATTAAAGAGAAGGCGGCTCACCTTGCCTCCATGTTTGGACACGGGGATTTCCCGCAGGTAAACATGGGGCTTTCAGAGCCCCCAGGAACCCAGATGTTAGACGTCCAGCCAGGTGACCTTGAGTCAGGCTCTGAGCTCAATTTTCTTCTCCTTCCTCCTTTTATAGCATGAGGAGCTATTTATTTTTCAAGCCATCAAATAACACAAGCTGGCATCTAAAAAAGACCCAAACGCAAAGATTCAAAATAAGTAAATACATCAAGAGAAAGGGAAAACTAAGACAGGAAAGTAAACTCAGATTAAGAAAGGCATTACTAAACAGAAGCACAAGCCGGTAGACCCTAGATATTTTCCAAGCAGGCTCTGAGCTTCCTAAGGGTCAACACACAGAGGAAACAATCATCAGTTGCAGAATCACAGTGCCTTTACCCAGTTGCTTATGATGTTTTTGAGTGGGAAAGAAATCTCCCTGTGGCCCTGATCAGGAAGATACTGAATGATGAGGCCAACCACATGCGGTAACTGGAGCTCTGCTTCCCCATGGGATAAAGTCAAGCCAACAAGAATGGCTTTGCCTTAGAATTAGGAAGTACAGCCTCCTCCAAGCCAGGTACTTATTTGGAAATTTGCGAAAAGAAGATTGTGTGCTCAAGAGGAAATGAGTTGATAATGAGATCCTGCAGGTGGGTGCATGTGTAAAGTCCTCCCTCCCTCACAGCACGCTTGTCTCTAGAACTTACCTCTCCACTGTTATCACTTAGTCTCCTTCAGACCTGCATCTTCTGCTACTTGGTGGAGTCACTGGTGTGGGAAGGATGCTTTACACTTCGTTCATTTTTAGGATTCCACATGCCTGCCAGGACGCTAGCACAGTTGCCTGCTGCAGCTATAGAGGCCCCTGCTGTGGCCACCTGCCCTAAAGCAGCCCAGGGTTCTCCTCTCCTAAGCTCGCAGCTGCTACTTCATACCAAGCTCTAGGGTGAGGGCTTTGGTAATTGGCGTTGGTGTCTGAGGCGGATGTAGGCAGGAACAGATTGAATCTGCATGAGCTATTTTGGTGTGACAAGGGAGCTGGAATAGTTGCAGCAGAATTCTGTATAACCAGGAGGCAGATAATCCTTTCTGGCTCCAAATACAGGGGTTTCTATGTTGTCCAGAGACATGTCCAGACTCCTTTCTTTGCCCCCTTGATTGCACAGGCATGGGACTGCATGATCGAGGCATGATGACCAGGTGTGACTCCTGGGATAACCCTTGTTTCTTCTATTTCTGTTCTGTGCAGAATAAACTACTCTCTAAAGGCCTGTCTCACACTCATCCTCCATCTCCTCCCTCTTGCCTCCCGTCTCCTGATCCAGCTGCTTCTTCCTCTCCAACAACTATTGACTCTGCTTCTCCTGCCAGAAAGGTAGTTGTCCTGAACAATTTGCTTTCCCCATTGCCTGCATCTTCCCAGATGTTCTCATGCTCCACTTGACCTGCACAGACACACATCTTGAGCCTGGCTTGGCTGGAATAAAAATTTGTAAGATATTTTACAATAGTGCTGGATTCGATTTTGTTTTTGTGTTAGAGCACACAACACGGCAGAACAGGCGGCGTACAAAAGCTTGCCAAACAGGGCTCATTCATTCAGCAAGCATTAATCAGGGCCCACCATATGCCACCCTCCATGCCAGATGCTGAGAAAACAGAGAGGGTGGTGCTGTTTCCTTACTACAGTTGAGATGGGAAATAGCACATTAGCATAGAAATAATGACATTTTTATGATACCAAATATCACATCACATACTGCCGATACTTGCCTGTTTTGTCCTCATAAGATGGCAATTTAACATGATAAACTTAACGTAACACCATTCATTCTGTAAGAGGTATAAAGGGCAAGGTTGTAGGAATGGAGAGGGGAGAAGACTGGGAGGTAATACAGAGAAGGTAATATGGGAACTGAGTGACTGTTGAAGGTTCCATGGGGGGATTTTGCTAGAGAGAAGTTTAGGGCAAGGGCGTTTTGGAGAGGGGCTAGCCTGTGCAAAGGCAGGCAGGCAGAGCTTGCGTGACATGAGAAGATGGAATGTCTAGTGTGACTTGAACTTGGGAATAAAAGCATTTATGGTGGCATGCAGAGTGGAAGTCAGCCCACTCTGTATAAAGGAATTTCATTTTATCCTCTGGGTCATAGGAAGCCACTGCAGGACCTACTCTGTGTTCTAGAAGGACAACTCAGTAGTGCAGATATCGGCATGGAGGATGAGAAGAGTAGGGAGCTAACTTTGGTTAAGCAGTTAATGAAATGCACTCAAGAACAATGATTAAGACTGGGTTTGGGGGTGCTTTTCGTGTTTCACTTGTCCTCCTGTTACCTCCTGTGTGGAGAACAATACCAGGCTGGGGTGGGAGACAGTTTGTCTTCTGGGAAGCCTGGCCTCTGGAATGAATGAATCTAGAAATGGGTGTGAAGCCTACCTCATGAGCTGTTGCTCATGGAGTAGGTTTGGAGTCTCCCCCACTCCACCCCGCCAACTGTGCTTCTCTGTTCACAGCCAGTGTGTCTGGCTCCCACCGAGGCTCTGTGTGTCATGCTGAATGTGCCGCTGCCAGAAGGAGTGCTGGTCTGTTTCTGTGCTGTTAAACTGATGCACAAACCAGCTCCATGCTATTGCATTAGTGAAAAATTAGAAACTGCCTCTTGGTGTGTAATTAGGGGTCCCACCCCTGTTGGCCTCCACCTCTGTGAGGAGAACGGTGTAGGTAGAGTCCCTAAGGAACAAGGAATCTTACCAGCCCCTCCCCATCTGAGGCCCCCAATGTGAACGGGAAGCACCCCAGAAATGGGTAACACAGAGAAACACAAACATGGTCTTCAGTGCCACTGAAAATAGCCATGGTCAGCATATCAAGATCCCCAGCCACCTGCTCCAGGTCAGCCACAGGCCGGCTGTTTGACCTTAAGTCTCCTGACCTATCTGGGCCTCTTTCTTCTCAGTAAGAGGGGTTCTGGGCTCACGTTCCAGTGAGCTATATGGGTGGAGACAGGCATTTTTGTCATCACCATCAGCAAGGTTGCAGGGTAGGCTTTTTGCCCACTTAGGGAAAGGTGCCTTCCCCAGGCACATACTGCCTACTATGGGAAAAGGTCATGGCACCCTTGGCAGGATGGTGGGAGGGGAGAAGGCACTTGGGCACAGACCAGGCAGTGGCTTGTGCCCGTAGTTGGTCAGCCAGGCCCACACCTTGCTTCTCTCTGGCCCAGCCCCCTCTAGCTGCCTAGGCCCTTCAGGGTAGAACCAGGAAAGGCCTTCTCTTGTCCCTGCCTTTCTCTCATCCCCAGGAAAGTCTGGCATGGTCACTGTTGGGGCCAGAACTGCTGCAAAAAAAGCCCCTACACCTCTGAAATACCCTGACTTGGTTTCCACTGGGCATTAGATCCTTCTAAGAGGGCAGGGAGCAGCCTGCTGGGAGCATGCACAGCTGCTGGGTAAGACAGAGATGCTTTCAGCCACTAAGCGTGTCCCCATCACATCATCATCACTCCTGCTGAGGCCCTGCCTGCTGCTGTCTCTGGCTCTTCAGGCAGCCCTCCCCTGAAGACTTGGCTCCCTATCAGCCATTAGTTAATTTTGCTCCTCCAGAAGGGAAGCCACTGCTGATCTGGCCTGTGGCGTGGCTGCTGGCCATTTGCCATGCTGGTGAGCTCTTGCAAGAACAAGGAGGCACTGAGCATTTGCGCAGCTGGGCAGGGGCGCCCTTCACTGCCCTGGGAACTACCCTTTAGTCCTCCTGGGTCGGAGGAGAACTGAGCATTGCAAAAGGAGCTTTCTCCACCAATGTCACTCTGAAAGCCAATGTGTGAACATTCATTCATTCAACAGATTTAATTTTTTTGCAGGGGGGCGGGGGGACAGGGTCTCTCTCTGTCAGCCAGCCCAGAGTGCAGTGGTGCACTCATAGCTCACTGCAACCTCAAACTTCTGGGCTCAAGCGATCCTTCTACCTCAGCCCTCCACCCCTGAGTAGCTGGGACTACAGACGTGAACTGCCACCCTCCGTAAACAAATATTTACTGCACGAAAATCCAATCTTCGGCACTTCAGGCTCTCAAGATATGCATCAATGAATAAGAATTAAATCCCTGCCCTAATGAGGCTTACACCCTAGTAGCCTACAACAATCAACATATTATATCAGTAAATTATATAATGTGTCAGAGGGCAAGACACTATTTCCTATGAAAAAATGAGAGCTGGTGGTGGGGACCTGGAATGCTGGGGAGGGAAGGGTGGCGATTTTAAATGGAGTGGTTGGGTGGGGGCTAGAGAGCTCTTCCTGTGATCGTGAGAACTGAGCAGGAGCAGAGTCACAGATAAGGCAAAGGCTCAGGGAGGAGACTGGAGCCCAGTGTTCCAACTCCCAGGCCAGTGCTCTCCTGTGTCCTGCAGAAGCCACGTGTGCATGGAGGCCTTGTCAGAGGCCCAGAGGCTGTGTCCATGTAAACTGCCACACTCAGGGACAGGGAGGGCTTTGGGGTGGCCAACCCCAGATCTGCTCTCCCCAACTCTACAGCTTTGTTCCTTGCTTCTCCCCAGTTGTGGTAGAACAATTGCCCTATTTTTGTTCTTTTAAAAAATTCGATCTCCCAAGCCAGCATTGGTCGTGAGATGATGATGTAATTGGACTATTTTGACAGCTTCCAACATCTTAATTTTTGGCTAATGTTTCTTTCACAGTATGGCTGGGAATGGTGGAGGAACTCTTAGAATGGACTCTTGGGCAAGTCACTTAGCCTCTCTGTGCCTCAGTTTTTCTGAGTACCTACACTCGCAGGCTCATGCAGGTCACACCATGAGTCCATTTTAGGCAGCTATGGATGGAGTGGTGAGTTTCTAGTTTCAAGCAGTCTTAGAAAGGATATTGCCAGCCTCACCCATTGCCTTGACTTCCCTCCCTCCCCAAACTCTGCCCCACCATTGATTCAGCACTGGGCTTTGCACATGCAGAATTTGGCAGAATCACAGTCTTCTCTGGGGAGACAACTGGCTGTTCCTTAAAGTAGGTGATGACTTGGTGATAAACAGATTTATTCTATCCTGGTGCAGCTCAGGGAGCTTCTGTCCTAGAGCCTGGGGCCTTAATGCTTCTTTCAAACAGATTTTGGGCCGCTCTTTTTGCTCAATTGACCCAAGTTTGCCTGAATTCAGCGGAACAAGAGGAAGAAAAATGCACGTGGAAACTGATGCTTAGTCCTTGGCAACTTCCTGACAGGCAGCATGTCTCTGTTCCTGCCCTAGGATCTTCCACACCAATTCCGAGGATGCAGGAATAATCATCTCCTCATGGGAACTGACGTAGCCAAACTTACTATGAGGAGCACTTGTTACTCACAGGGAGGCAAACTTGAGTTGCTGACTCCAAGACAGGGAGCCAGGGCTCTGCCTTCAGACTCCACTTGCCCACTCTCTCAGATTGATATTCCACTTTAAAATTCAGAGTGGTGCTGTGGGTTTCTTGGCCTGAATGGTCACAGGGAGTCTTGAGGGCTCTCACAGGGGGCTCAGATCCTTGGCAGAGTCTGTCTTTCCAGGCTGTGGACTGTGAGACCTATGCCCAGTTTTGTGTCCCCAGCACCATCCCATCAAACCAGCCCTCTTCTGTGATCTGGGCTCCCTATCAGCCATTAGTTAGTTTTGCTCTTCCAGAAGAGAGGCCACTTTGCTGATCTGGCCCATGGGACGGCTATTGGCTGCTGGCTGTTTGCCATGCTGGTGAGCTCTTGCAAGAACAAGAAGGCACTGAGCATTTGCACAGCTGGGCAATCGGGGTGGGGCGGGGGGTGGGGGGTGGCCTTCACTGGGCTAGGAATTGCCCCTCAGTCCTCCAGGGTCAGAAGAGCACTGAGCATTTTAAAAGGAGCTTTCTCTACCTTTGGGGGTGTTTGTTTTAAAACTGGATTTGCAGGGTTTGCTCTAGAGATTTGCATAGTAGAAGGAAACAGGGAAATGCTGGGAAGTTTTGTCTGGGGCAATCTGCCTTTGATCTGGTAGGAGGATAAATCTCAGGGACAGGTCTCAAGGCTGCCTCCAACCTCACTGTTCCTCCTCCTATCCTGGGAATAGAGCTAGGCAACCTTTTGGAGGTCTCCTGTGTGCATCCTAGCCTGGGGGGTTTTAATTTGCCGAGTGCTGGTATGGAAGAAGGATGTGAGTTTCAAATCAGACTTGAGTTCAGAGAACAAATTACTCACTGTGTGGCCTTGGACAAGTTTGTGAACCTCTCTGAGCATTAGTTTCTTAACCTATAAAATGGGGAAGAAAGCAGCTACTCCTGAGGGTAACTGGAACACTGCAATGTCCTAACCTATGCAAAATTCCTGAAGTGTCCTGTAAAGCTTCTCTTTCCCCAGTGGAAGAGAATTCTGAAAGAAATCTTATTTACCTAAAATGCATGTTGATCCCTCTCTTTCTAAAGGAAAAGAAGTCACCTTCAGGGTTCCATTTTCATCCCAGCCATTTGAGAACAGTGCGTCCTCAGGTGAGTTAGAGCCTCCCTGAACTTTAGCTTCCTCACCTGCAAAGGGGGATTATCAGACCCACCTGCAGGGCTCTGGGAGTTAAGCGCAATGATCAGCAGCACAGTGCCTGGCACCAGGGGATGAAGGTGGGCAGACATGTGCTTGTACTGGGAGCTCACAGCCCCTAAGGCCTGCCTGCGTCTTAGCTCTGAACTTATAATTTCCAGACATCCTTGAACATAGTGATTTCAGTTCTTTGCCTGCCCTCCTATCCCCAGCCCTGGGCATATGGCTGAGGAATCAGGTCCAACAGGCTGTCCTCTGATGTCTTCTCATCCAGGGACTCCTCAGTGAGGATGTCCTTGCCCAAGTGGACCCAGCAGACCCCCTCTGGCCCTACCTGTCAAAAGCTCCCCTTCCTGTGAGCCCTCCGTTCTGAGGCCCTGCACATTCTGCTCTCACCGCTGCCTTACCCACGTGGACTTGCTGGATGCTCCTGGCAGGCTGTATGGTTGCAGGTGGCCAAACTCAGTAGAGAAGTACAGCTGGGACACCTGGTAATCCTGGCTCAGTTCCAGGTGCAGGGAGGACCGTTTCCATTGTTCTCACACGAACAGGGCCCAGAGCCTGCTTTTTCCTGCATTCACAGTATCTGCCTTGTGCCAAGAATGTCGAGGTGAATAAGACAGGTCACTCAGGGAGTGCAAACTGAGGGGGAGATGGGCCAGCTTGGTGCAGTGTGAGGAATGCTCTGATATCCAGACGAGGACCATCATATTCTCCGCTGGGGTCACAGGATCACTTGGTTGGAAAATGCCTCTTTGTAGAGGTCTAGCCATCTTCTGCAGTCTCTGGCATGGGTGCGTGTAAAAACAGCTGCGTCACCATGATTCTATCTAGATTGGCTCTGGGGAGAGGAGGCAGGGAGCTCATCCTGTGTGGGCCATGCCATTCTTGTGCAGCAGAAAGTGATTTAAGACAAGAGAGAAGTCCTAGAACATGGAAATGCAACGCTGCACAAATGACCATGCTTTGTTTTAATTTTTGTGGTTACGTAGTAGGTGTATATATGCATGGGGTATGTGGTATTTGAATACAGGCATTCAATGTGAAATAAGCACATCACAGAGAATGGGGTATCCATTCCCTCAAGCTTTGGGGAATGGGCCACATTCCCAGTGGCTGTGCTTTGGACTCACTATCTGCCGAGTGCCTCCTGCATGGCCCAGGTTCTTTCAGGAGTCTTTTCTGCAGCCCTGCAAGGTTGGTGGTGGTCTCTCCATTTCACAGATGAGGAAGCTGAGGCTCACAGAAGGGAAATGGCATATGTTGCAAGATGATTGCCCTCCTGAGTGTTCTAATTAATTTGCTGAAAAGTAATTAGAATTCAAAAGGGGGGAAAGGTAATGAAATTACCCAAATTCTTGAAAATTACAAGAATATTGAGAGATGTATAAAGGGTTGCAAAAGCAGTCCCTTTGAAATTACTAATTCTTAAATTACTAATTACTAAAATTAAATTACTAATTACTAAAAAGCAGACTTCGAAATTACTAATTCTTAAAAACCTGGTGGCTGGAACATGATCATCTCTGACCAGATCATCAGATTGCCCAACTTTGCATTCAGATGAATTGTACCCAGCCTAATCATAAGCTCTTCTCTTGACCATCCTCCCCAGGAGCCTGGTGGCTTGCCATCAATGCGTGCTTCTCTTTGGTAGGAACCACTGGCTCTAACCCTGAGGTCCACACCAGGATGACTTATCTGGGATTTCTCAATGAGTTGAGCATTTATTTCTCGGGATCCTGAGAACCTGGTGATTCCCCCAGTTGACTAGAGCAGTGCTACTCAAAGTGTGGTCCACAGGCAGGGACTGGGCTATAATCCCATGATAGCAAGTGAGAGAGAGTTAAGTGTTGGAAACTTGTAGAACCATTTGGTATTGCCACACATTCAAGTGTGCGATCGTATTTCTAGATTATTTTCTTTGTATCTGGAAATAACCAGCCATAATGGATTAAATATTTAAAAAGGAAAAAAAACTGTCATTAGCTGCAGGTAGTTTGAGGAGCAATGAGCTAGCAAAAGCCAGTTAGTTAGTTATGTCCTCACTCTGAGAGCCGGTAAGGCCATCCTGCTGTCAGGAAATAGAAGATAACCCTTGATGCCCAGGGCAACATTCACCTTCACATTGGCCTTTGGGGTGGGCTTCAAAGGCTCTCCCCTCATCCCGGGAGACAAGTTCTCCATCACCTCATTTCCCTGTGACCTCTCAAAGAAGTACTGGTCTACCTCTTGGTGATTCTGGAATACATTTCATCAGGTTGGGAAGGGCAAGTAGGAGACCCAATACTGATTTCCTTAAGGGTGCTTTCATTTTACTTTAAAAAAAAAAAAAAAAAAGAATGTCACCCTCTCGGGGTGGATGTGTGGGTGCCACAGGGAGAAAGAGGGCTTTTGGACCTAATGATAGGTGGAACCAGGTGTGGTCTTCATCCTGGATCCCCTGCCCAGATGACCCAGACTGTGCCCTGTGCTGTAGGACAATGGAGCAGCTCTGCAACTGCTCAGTTTTGGCAGTACCTCCTAGCAACCTCGCAGCCCTCTGCATGCTTCAGTAATGCCTCCCCAAGTCAGGATTGCTCAGAAGCTCAGTGCACAAAGTGCTTATTAGTTAAGTGGTTAATAAGATCTCATTAGGGATTTGTATTAAAAGCTCCAGAAAGTATAGTCTCTGCTTATTGAGGGAAGGCAGTAATTGTGCGTGGGTATCTTGGCATCACTGTGGTGCCTTTCTGGGAGAATACTGTGGAGCCGGTTCACACACTGGGCCAATGGAAGCAGTCACACAAGGGGCTGGGCAGGCGGTGTTAAGAGTATAACTCACCTCCCTGCCTTTCCTCCCCTTTTTATTTTGATAAAAGCCCAGGAAGTCCTTTGTATCCCCTATCTGAGCGGTCAAGTTGGGGGTCCCAGCAGGGGATGGAACATCAAGCAAACAATGACTTATTGTCCTGAGCTGATACACCTGAACCTTTCTTGGAAGCAGGGGCTAAATTTCTTGGCATTTGTGGCCTCCTGGAAATGGCAGACAGTGTGCTTGGAAGCAGAATCCTAATCCCTCCCAGGTTGGGCCACACTAGAGGCAAGGGTAGAAGGGGGTGCCAGGCCTGACAGCTGTTCCCAAGAAATGGCAGGCTTGGTAAACTCTGATGAGGTCCTATCTGTCTAAGTTCAAGGGATCAGACACTCCCAGCAAGCATGCATCCAGGTCCTCTGCAGGCCCCAAAGCCACACACATGGTCTGGAGTGACCATTTCAAAGTTGCTGTAATGTTGGGCTTCCTAATGAGAATGGGAGCAAGGGGCTCCTGGGCTTTGTTCACACCAGCCTGCCAGGCACTCCTTTTCCTGCTCAGCCCTATATAGTGCCTGTGCTTTTGCTGGAAGCCAGTGAGTTAGCCTTAGGCCCCGAGGATGGGCACTGCTACCAGGAATAGGGGAGCTGTGGTGAGCCTGTCATCTGCTTTGCAGTTCCCTGGACTCCCTGCTTTATATTTGAGGCTTTCTCTTATCAGTTTAGATGTGGCCACCCAAGGGCAGTCTTGGGTTTTGATGGAGGTCATCATTTCACCCACATACAAGTTACTGTTATTTGGTGTGGTGATGGCTATCAACTCTTGCCCAGAGGCCCTGCAGCCTCCATTGCTGCTCTCGCTGGCCACAACTCCCAGAGGCTTGGTTCAGAAGCTGGGGAGGACCTAGAGCTTCCCTCCCTCTACGATCTTGGTATCAGGAGCAGTGTTTCTAGAATCTCGTGCTATATGTATTTGCCTCCCCCAAGAAGAGACTGCAGCAATACCAGGGTGGGCTTCCAGAGTTGGGGGTGAGGGGTGAAGGGGAGAGCAAGCTGTGGTTTGCAGAAGCTGGTATGTGTAATTGTGCCATGCTCTTTAGGCTGTCAGCTTCCACCCCTTCCCCAGCTCTTTGACACGTTGGTGGGGGTCTAGGCATTTGTAGGTGCCCTCAGGAGCACAGGCACGCATAGCCTGTCACTGGGCCGTGCACCCCATGGCCCATGCAGAGCTGCTGCCTCCCTGTCTCCAAGCTGACCTTGCTGGGCGCTGGCTCTGGAGCCTGCTGCAGTCCCCAACCTGTCCCACCTGCCCAGTATGCGCTCATTCCACATACTGCTGCTGTTGGCAGGGTGGGCTGTGGTCCTGCTTGGAGGGACCTAGGAGCTTCAAAGCAGGCTGGGGCAGGCTGAATCTAGAGGAGGGAAGCGAGGGAGGAATCAAGGTATAAGAAAAAACAAAGCTGCTTCTCTCCACTCTCACACCACTCACCTTTGGTCACCAAATAGAGTGGGGATGTTTCTCCCCACCAACAAAATCTATAAATGGAAATGTTTTCCTTGAGTTCTGCGAGCCATCCTTGCAAATTAGTTAAACCTGAGGAGGGAAACATGGTTACTGGTTTATTATACAGGATCTTATCAAGGATACAGAGGAACAGCCAGGTGAGGGGAGGCACAGGGCAGGACATGTGGGAAAGGGTGGGCGCCTCCACGCCCTCTCTGGGGCACTGCCCTTCAGGATCCTCTACATGGTCCGCCCTCCAGAAGCTCCAAACCCTATCCTTTTTGGTTTCTATGGAGGCTCCGTTATGAAGGCATGATCGATTATATCATTGGCTGTTGGTGATTAACTCAACCTTCAGCCCCTCTGACCTCATAGGTCAGTGTATGGGACTGAAAGTTCCAACCCTTTAATCACAGGGTTGGTTCCCCTGGCAACCAGCCCCATCCTGAAGTTATCCAGGAGCTCAAGAGTCACTTCATTCCAGCAAAGGATACTCCTGTCACGCAGGAAATCCCAAGGGATTTAGGAGCTCTGCGTCAGATGCTGCTGTCACTCAGGAAGGTACAAAGGTCTTAGGAGCTCTGCCTCAGGAACCAGGGGGCAGAGTCCAAATATGTATTTCCGATGATATCACAATATCACACAAGGTAGTCCTGGCCAAGAGCCTGCTCAGTGCCAGGTGCTAGGACACACATTCTCTCGCCCAGCCCTTCCCACAAACTCAGGAGACAGGTATAGCTGTCCCCATTTTACTAAATGAGGAACTGAGCTCAGAAGTTCTGTGCTTTATGCCAAGTCTCAGCACTGGCCTGTGGTGGAGCTGGGACCGTACCCTTCCCCTGGTCTTGCTGGTCCCTGAGCGGCTGCCTGCGGCCCCCCAGGGGCAAGGGGTCTCTGAAAGAGGGTGGCCGCAGTGTGGCAGTCTACCTTTCTGTCTGAGGGGACTTGGCTCCTGATTTTCTTCTCTTTGCTTGGCTTATCTGACTTGCAGGTTTTGGGGGCTTTTGGGTAATGATTGGGTCTGAGCACCACATTTACCCCATCCCCCTGCTGAGTAAAGCTGTGAATGCCCCAGGGCTGGGGGGCAGGAGACCAGAGTACAGTCTGGAATCTTAGATTTATTTGCTAAGTGGCCTCAGATAGACCCTTCCTTTCTCTGGGATTCATGTACGCATCTGTGCAATGAGAGGCTCAGGAACTTTGGAAGGCCTTGCACCCCGCAGTGGATGTAACAGTCCTGTGGCCCACCCAGGACTAAAAGGCTTTTGGTTTTTAATCTTTTTTTCCCCATATTTTTTTATTGTGTTAAAATATACATAACATAAAAATTACCACCTTAACCTTGTTTTTTTTTTCTTTGAGACAGTGTTTTACTCTTGTTGCTCAGGCTGGAGTGCAATGGCGTGATCTCAGCTCACCGCAACCTCTGCCTCCCAGGTTCAAGTGATTCTCCTGCCTCAGTCTCCCAACTAGCTGGGATTACAGGCATGCGTCACCACCCTGGCTAATTTTGTATTTTTAGTAGAGATGTGATTTCTCCATGTTGGTCAGGCTGGTCTTGAACTCCCGACCTCAGGTAATCCGCCCATCTCAGCCTCCCAAAGTGCAGGGATTATAGGCATGAGCCACCACGCCCAGCCAGCCTTAACCATTTTTTAAGGATATAGTTTAATGGTATTAAATACATCCTTCGTGTGCAACCCTCACCATCCTCCCACTCCAGAACTCTTAGTTATTGTCAAACTGGAACTCTGTACCCATTAAACAACAGCAACCACTGTTCTACTGCCTGTCTCTATGATTTTGACTACTCTAGGTACCACATGTAAGTGGAATCCTACAGCATTTGTGTTTTTGCGGCCACAGGGTTTTATTTATTTTATTTTCTCCATCTCCAGAATCCCCGTGGTCGGCTCCTGTCTGGTTTTGCTTCTCTTGGGTCGTGGGGTGCTATTTGCATGTGGGTGAGGAGCCCTCTCCCCATCCATCCTGCTTGTGTTTTCCTCCTGGGTGCTAACTGGCCTCTACCTTTGTCTCTGTCTCCTCTGCCTCTACTCTTGGTTAGCTGACGGTAGGGAAAGTGTCCAGCGGAATAGGGGCTGCAGCTGAAGTCCTGGTCAATCTGTACATGAATGATCACAGACCTAAGGTCCAGGCCACCTCTCCAGACCTGGTAAGGACATGCACCCCCAGCCTTCACCCACAGACACTGGCTCTGGTATCCCAAGGCGGGCACATGGGATGCGGAGAGGATGCTCTAGCCCTTCCAAGGCTCCTCTTCTCTTGGGCCAAGAGGGGACTGAGAATGAGCTGGATCAGGGCAGAAGTTAGAGGGAACCTACATTTCCTTAAAGACAGATCTCACTCAGGTCCCCTGCGGTCTTTTTGCAAATAGAGATCTTCCTGCTGTCTGTGGCTCTGGAGAACGGCCTGGTAGGAAGGCCCAGGTGAGGCCATGAGCATAATTGAATGGTCCTCACTTTCAATGTTTAGTGTCCAACCTGAACAGAGTCTTTGCATTGGATTGAGAAAAAAGTCATGGGGAAAATATCCCTTTGAATTGAATTCTCCCTTTCTCTAAACTAGGCCGCTCGCTGCCATCACCAGGAATTTTAGTGGACCACTCTTTCTGTTTCCTTTTGGCACATTGCCCTGGCATTGCCCAGGGGTACTGCTGCCCAAGCCCATGCCCTCCCAATTCACAATTAGGGCTATAACTGACCAGATTTGATGCCACAAGCTTTCTTCACCCAACCTGCACCACTGCAGGGGAACAGGACACCTAAAACATCCTCAGCAGGCCAGTTTCAGGACCTCTGTCCAGAACCAGGTGACACTTAATCCCAAGGACAGATCCTGGAAAGAATATCATGGGGAGGACACGTTTGAGTAAAGCCCACTCTGTCAGACCAGGATCACTCCCACCCCAAAAAACCAGAGCAGCCAACCTCAGGGAGAGCCCCTCCTGGGCCCACCTTGTCTCCAGCCTGCCTGGGAGTACAGTAAACAGCAGCCCCTGCAGGGTTGGGGTCTGGGTTGAGGGCGTATCTTCCTACCCCTCCCTCTTTGCTGCAGTGGCAGGAGCAGGAAACAGAAGCCCACAAGGTCCCCAGCATTCAGTGTGGAATTTCTGAAAGCCTCGGCCTGGCATTTGAAAGCTTGGGATAAGCCCTAATACACCACTCTTCTCTCCCGATCCCCAGGAATCTATGCGAAAGTCATTTCCCCTTAACCTGGGAGGCAGTGACACGTGTTACTTCTGTAAGAAGCGTGTGTACGTGATGGAGCGGCTGAGCGCCGAGGGACTCTTCTTCCACCGGGAGTGTTTCCGCTGCAGCATCTGTGCCACCACCTTGCGCCTGGCTGCCTACACCTTTGACTGTGATGAAGGTAACCCCAGGGGCCAGGGCAGCACTGGGCTCTGGCCTTGGCCTCAGGTGTGACCTTGACTCAGGTTCCTGTCCCTCTGGCGGCTCTAAGACACCTAAGACACCCCCAAAAGGAAGTATGATGTCATCAGGAAAGCTGTTCAGGGAGACTGGGAGCTCCTGCTAGAAGGGGAGGCTGCGTGTGGTCCCAGGGAAGGGTAGCATCAGCACTGTGGTGTGGCATACCAGGTCCTGGTGGGCACCTGCTGTGTGCCCAGGGCTCTATGTACCTCTTCTCATGTAGCCTCACCACCCTCCATTGTCCCTGTATGGCCAAGAAAATCCAACCCAATACCCTCCATTGCATGCTCAGCACCACACCTGGCATGAAGTAAGTTTCACCATATGATGCAATGTTAATATTATTTACATAGTATGTGTCTTAAAAATAACCATCAAAATGACATTCCCTCTGATAAGTGGCCTAACAAAGACATTGATGGAGGAATCGTGCTCGTTGGAACAAATGATTATTTTCTAATTTTCAGTGCTTGACATTTGCTCTGTCATGTATAACAAGAGGCAGTATAGCATGGCGCTCAATACACACCCTCAAACTAAACTACTACCTCCTAGCCATAGAACCTTGGACCTGTTACTTAAATAGTTTCCTCATCTGTAAAATGAGGTTAATGGTAGTCCTTAGCTCTCAGGGTGGTTGTGAGGACTGACGAGTTAATGCATGTGAAGCTCGTAGCATTGTGCCTGGCATACAGTCATTCCTATGTAAGTGTGCCCTGTTACAATTTTTACTATTGCTACTGTTACCAGCATAGCAGTGAGCAAGGAAGGCTTTTCTGGAAGGTGCACAGTGGTCCTGGGCAGTGGCCAGTTTCCCAGTGTGTGCCCCGTCTGGGTCTTTTCCTCACCATCACTGCTGCCATTTGCTCTCAGCCTTTCCCACCCACCAGGTACTCCACAAAGAAAGATTGAGGGTGTTCATACTCAAAGCTGTCCATTTTACTGCCTGGCAACTGGTCTTATGAAGAAACTTGGCCTCAGTTTGCTTTGAGGATTTTTTTTTTTAATGTTTTCCTATTTATTATAAAGGAGGCAGAGGAGCAGCCAGATGGAAAAGAGGCATGGGGTGTGGTATGGGAGCAGGGTCTCAGAGCTCCCATGCCCTCTCCAGGTGTGGGCATGCCACCCTACGGGAGCCTCCATGGTTTGAAGTCTTAGCCACATCCCCGGGAGAACCCCCATTGCTGGCTGGAGCTTGTCTCTGAGGCACCTCCTACTTCATCTCAGTGCTACTTCTTTAAGGAAGGTGATGGAAGCCGTTTCCCAAGTTTGAGCCACCCTGGGCTATTTCCATCGTTGCTATTTTCTGACTTGGACAGTGGCGTGCCCTTGGCTTTTGTCTACTATGGCTCTAGTTTATAGGAGAAAAATTTTTCTGTATGTGTGTGCCTCTTTTTACAGGCAAATTTTACTGCAAGCCTCACTTCATTCACTGTAAAAGCAATAGCAAACAACGGAAGAGACGGGCAGAGTTGAAGCAACAAAGAGAGGTATGTTTGTCTCAAACATGCTGGTGAAACAGGGAGGGCCCCTTGATAAGGGTTTCCAGTGATCCTCAAAGTTAGGCCAGCTTTTCTGGCCCTAGAGGGATTGAGATGACTCACAGATAAAGAAGAAAACCTCTGCTTCCTGGTGTGGAGGGTTCTTTTGCTTCAGTCTGTTCCACAGCCTCTGGGGCGTGTCCCATTCCAGATGAGCTCCCAGGATGGTAGCCATGATGACTTCTCATGAGAAGCCTGGAAGAGCTTGCCCATGTGGCAGGGATGGGGTGATATGCTTAGCCACACAAAAGCCACGTGGCCCTCTGTACCTGGAACCCACCTGGCCACAAGGTGCTGTTTGCAAGAATGCCTGGTATAGGACCGACCCTTCTACATTTTCTAAGTCCTCTCCCAGGCTCTCGAAGTCAACCAAGTGACCAGCCCACTGAATTTACAGATGGTTTGTGGAAGCATCTCTTCTGGCATCTCTTAGCAAATATCTTCTCTTGAGCTTGATTAATCATCTACCACTAGCAACAACCCATAACTTAAAACTTTTTTCTAATTACCCAAATATATAGGTTCAATGTAAAAACATGGGAATGAGAGAATATAAAGAAGCAAAGTTAAATCACCTATAACCACTCTACCCTGAGAAAACCTCGGTTCACATTTTGTAACATCCCTTTCCAGACTTTTTTCTATGGGAATATATTTTAACCAAAGTGGAATCCTAAGCCTACAGTTTTATATTCTTCCTTTTCTTCACTGTGTATCAAGAACAGTTTCCCATGACATTAAAAATCCTGTTGGAGCATAATTTTTAATGCCTTTGGAAGATTCTAGTCTATAAATGGTCAATTATTTACTTCACTACTTCTGTACTACTGGATCTTTATGTCATTTGAATTTTTTATCTTACAAATGTTTTTATAGTGTACATCCTGGTATGCATATTGTTATCCGTATTTCAAATTATTTACTTGATATGTATCATTAGGAGTCAGATTCCCGATCAAAAGGCATGCATATTTTTGAAGGCTCATGGTCTTTATGGTCAGTTGGCCCCCTAGAAAAGTGCCCGTGTTCAGCACTGGCTTCAGCATGAGTGGGGGGGCTGAGATTATTGTGGGGGCTGGTTGCAGGGTCTGGCGAGTTCGGTTTGTATTGGCTCCCTGCTTGCTTTGTTGAAGTAGTCCTCTGGAAGACTTGCAGACTAATGCCCTCATTTCGGTCTCTTTCTCAGGAGGAGGCGACATGGCAAGAGCAGGAAGCGCCTCTGCGAGACACTCCCACTGAAAGTTCTTGCGCAGTGGCCGCCATTGGCACCCTGGAAGGCAGCCCCCCAGGTATCTCCACCTCCTTCTTTAGGAAGGCGCTGGGCTGGCCCCTCAGGCTGCCGAGGGACCTGTGTAACTGGATGCAGGGACTCCTGCAAGCCGTTGGCCTCCATATCAGGGACAATGCTTACAACTACTGCTACATGTACGAGCTCCTGAGCCTGGGGCTGCCACTTCTCTGGGCGTTCTCTGAGGTCCTGGCAGCCATGTACAGGGAATCTGAGGGCTCCCTCGAGAGCATCTGCAACTGGGTGCTCAGGTGCTTCCCAGTCAAGCTCCGCTGACATGCCTGGCTGCCCCAAAGTGCCTTCACATTTCCAGGGAGACTTCAGATGGCAGTGCATTTGCAGTTTGCTCAGGCTCTGGCCAGGAAGCCTAGCATTCTCTAAGCAATTAGCTCAAAGCCAAAGAGTTTCACATGGGCCACCTCTGCCCGGCCTTATCAGGGTGAACATCTACTCATGGTGCTAGGGCCAGGGATGATATGAAGGATCTTTTCTGTAGCTTTGTACTTATATATATATATATATATACACACACACCAAAGTGAGCCATACTTCTGGGTTTACATTTCAATTTTTTAAATTTTAATAAGCCTAGAGAAAGCATTTTTTTCTATGAGTGTCAGTTTTTCTTAACATGGGTTTGAAGCTTATAACCAGTTTTATAAACCCCTTGAACATTGCAGTGAGTTGTCAGAGCCACTGCCTGCAAAGTGGATGATTTAAGATTTTACACATATGAAAGTGAGTGTGCCATCTCCTGACCAGTGCCTTTTGACTTAGGTACCCAGATGCCACTTGTCAGCAGCAGGATACTTTTTACAACACGAAAGCATAATTATTTTAGAAGAAAAGAGTAGAAGGGCAGAATAGAATTCAACTTACAAAAGCAGGGAGTAGTGTGTGTTTGGTTGTTATCTGTCCCCTTGCGGGGAGGACTGTTTTGCTCCCTTGTTTTGATGTTAAATAGTAGCTTGAAGGCTACCAATTCACAGCCAAATGACGAAGAACCATGGGGTTTCAACAGATTCTACAAACATGCATTTTCCCTTTCCACTAATGGGCACTACAGTGAAAGCCCACTGGCATTGACCATGGAGCTGATGCAGTGCTGAAGATGAGCTCTTTTAGCTGATGGCATTTTAGCCCCTGTGGCTCCCAGCAGATCCCCCAGCCCAGGCTACAGGCTGAGCCAAGGCCTTGCAGGGTCCATATTGGTCAGGCCGAGTGGAGTGGAAGACTTCGCCCACTCATGTGGTGTCCTTTGAGACTGAGGGGATTGTTAGCACATCAGGCTATTGCTGGGAAGCGTGGCCTGCCCAGTGAGCGTTGCCTGTGGACATCCTGACGGCTTAGCTGCTCCGCTGCCATGCGTATGTGATCAAAACAGAAACCATTTTCACAATGCCCTGGGAAAGGAATAGGTCTGACCTCCAGGGGAAGCTCTACCGTATCTTGACTGGCAGGGAAGGCTGGGAGTGGAAGCTGTTTTTGGACTGATCCAAATGAAATATGCCTTAGTAAGGGTTAAAATGAGCATGCAGGCCCACCTACATTCTTCACTCTGGGTATCTAGAAGAGTCCTCAGCTCTCCCTACTCCACGCTGCCTAGACATACACAGTTGCAGGGTCTGGCTGAACAATCAAGGGGCTGCCAGAGAAAGGCCATCTATAGGGCTCAGTGTATCTGGAGTTGCTGGGCCCAAGATAGCTCTGTGCAGTTATCACTAGAGATGCCTCTGGATTAACTAAGAGGTGTGCCTGGGTGCGGGTGAGGAGCCAGAACCTTTGAGAGCTTTGAGATGACGGTTTCTGTGGGGCGGGAAGAAAGGAGGAGGTGCATTTCTACAAACACTTCCCTGAAATCCTTGGGAAAAACAGAGGCATGGCCATGGCCAACTCTGTGGGAACTGGCGCCTCTGTCCTTGTTGGCACTGTTCTCAGTCCGATGACTTGCATTGTGTTTTCTCCAATTTTTGCTGGGATTTTAGTGTTCAGCATGGGGGGAGGAACCATTGATTCCTTTTCTTTGAGTACAGAAAGTAAATTCTCGAGGTCATGATGTGAATGACCATGTTATTGTGATTATCTTCAGCTCAGGATAGGCTGAGATGCTTTGTGGAGTGTTCCATGAAGCCAGAGTCAGAATCTCTAAGACTGTCATGTGCAGCCATGAGGAGACTGGTTTGAATTACTGTGGTGAGACAGGGTGTGCCTGTCGGAAATCTGAGATGTTTGTATGCTCTGAGATGTTGAACCTTTCTGGTGGGCAGCACCAACACCCAGGGGTGGACCCCAGAGGGTGAATGCCTCTAGGCCTCCACAACATGTTCAAGAATGAATAGGAGACGCTAGAGTAAAATGCGGGCCAAGAGGATATCAGGGAGCAAGATGCAAACTGTGTGCATCCTCTCTTGTAAACAAGTAGCTGGTCACAACCAGAAAGGTTCATCTCGTCTAAGCAAACAGTGACTCTTTCAGAGGAAATTTCCCTCTTTCAATAGTTGCCTTATTTTCAACTCCAGTGCCTTCTCGTGATGTTAATCATTTCCTTTTTTCCCCACACTAAGTTCTCTTTTCTATGTTTCTCTCTCTCTCCAATCTTACACCATGGCCATCAGTTCATTTCAGCCTTCCAGTGCTACACCCACTTCTTGGCTGACACACTTCTGCTCTAAGGTGACTGGTTTTCTTGCCAATTTTCAAAGAGTGGTACTAACCCCCAACCCGCTTTCCACACCCCGTCCTCCCAGCCAGCGGTACTGGTTGTGCTAACTGTGAGTGTCTTGCATGCTAATGGACTCGTACGGTGGCATGGTTGGCTAACAGCATGAGGGAGTGTCCAGCTTGAGACCCATGTCTGTGTTCATTTCCCATGGAGCCGGCAGCCTGGTCTACCCCAAGTGCATGCCCCGCCTCTCCTCTCTCCCTTGGGCCTGCCTGCGTGCATGCTTCTCCAGTTGCACCTGCGAAACCACCTACTTTCTTGGGAGGGTCGACCTTGATCATAAGACAGTACCATGAGGGGGCCTCTGTCACCTTTGAAAAGAACACCTATCGAGCAGCCTCAAAAAGCTCATACATATCAGCCCCTTGTTAAACTGGCTTTAATGTAAAGATTGTTAATGTCATTGATCAAAACCATAGGTGATTCTTTGGAGGGATTTAGAAAACATAATTACTCTCAGGCCTCATCCCAAGCTTGACCCATGCTCTGTAGGTTGAACACATAATCACAAGTATTCTAGCAAATCCTGCCTTGGTTGCAGCCTGCACTGTATATGCAAGGGTTTTGCTGTGGTTCTTCTTATGTCCCTTGGCTCATAAAGCCCCAGATGATGCCAGAGCTTCAATTAGAGCCAGCATCATCCCAGGCAGGGATATCTTTGAGAAATGACTCAGTTCAGCCCCAGGCCCCTGTGACTCTGCTTAAAGCACACATTTCTGCTGACTCTTGCACCTGGGGCAGCAGGATAATCACCAACGTGCTCTTAATGAGAAAAAACACACCAAGCACAGTGGAGCAGTCCTAGGCAACCCTCGCCGGTCTCAGGCTGTGGTGGGCGTCTGTCCTGCATGTGGCCCAGACCACCCTGACTCCTGGGCCTGCCTGCCTGGCCCTGCATGCTGCACGCTCACTGCGCTTGTGCAGATCCTGGCCAGTACGAAGTCGTTGCTCTTGTCTTATCTTCTCTTACAGAGTCTCCCTCCCTTTATAGAATGTCAACCAAAGAGTGCCCTCCTCCCCTCTCAGCCTCCTCTTTAGCTAGCCTCCCCATCTCATCACAACGCATGTCTGTGACCTTTGGTAATCATTTACAGTGCCACATGGAACCCTGTATTTTGCACACAGCAAAACAATGTTTAGCTTTATTTATGGTATTTGATGCTGTAAATGGAAATAAATATTGTTCTTTATAAAGCTTATTGTTTCCTCTCTTCTTTGCCGTGGAAGCTTCTAAAACCTCACACACAGGGATTGGTGTAGGGGGTTCATTTTCCCTAAACTCCTGGCGGGACTTGCACTTGAGGTGACACAGGACTCTCTGGGGCTGCGCTGGGCGCTCTGAAAGGAAATATTACCCAGGGGTAATATTTGGAAACTGTCATCAATGCTCCTGGGCCAGGCTTTGGGGTCTCTTTCTTGAACACTCATTGTACTTTGCTGTTCTAGATGCTGGGCATAGTGAGTGAGGGTCAGTGTCCCCTCAGCGATTAGAAACAGACTGTATTAACAGCTATCTACACCCATTTCCACCGCACACCCAAGCGTGGCTCTACAGGAGAGCTTTCCCTATGAACCTTACACTAATTTAGGCTCCTATTTAGTAAAGGTTGGTCTTGAACACTTCATGCTGGTCCACAGCTGAGTGGCAAGTGGAAGGTAAGGAGGAAGGACTGGGCATCAGTCTGAGGATGGCAATGAAGTTGGCAGTGTGCTCATCGGATGGACAGCCACTGCCATCCTAAGAGACCTCTCCTGTCCCAAAGGCTCAGGGCATTCAGTGCCTATGGTGGGAGGCCCTGCCCTAGTGCCACCCTAAGTAGAACACTCATGGCAGGCCCTGGGCAACTCCAGGCTGTGTTTAAGGGAAAGATTTGGAGCCTCACTTGGCTAGCCTGGGCAGTGCCAAAGTCATCTGGTCCTCAGCCTCCCCTGGGTGAGATGCCTGCCATTTCCTGGCTGGGTGTAGCTGGGCTTCTGACACTGGTATGAAAAGTCACCTGTGGACTTTATGAGGTCCCTGGCACCTCCAGATGGGTGTGCCTGAGGATCTGATCTCTGATGCCTGGATCTACCTTCAGAGCTGCCTCAGGTCATGACGAAGGATTCTGTACTCTTACCCGGGTGACGTATTCCCACTTCCATTCAAGGAGGGATATTAGGGACTATAAGTCAGGTGCTGAGCTATGCAAGTGACTCATTCCTTTATGCATTCATTGATTCAGCAAATGTTTGTCCTAGGCCTATTCTAAGCCCTAGATACACAGCGAACCATGCAAAGTCCCCACACCTCCTTGCACCTTAGAGATGTGGCTGAGTATTGCTGTACTGGATGAGATCTGTTCTATTTTACTGCATGTGTTTATTTGTTTGTTCAACTAGGTGGTATTTCCTGAGCATCTACAATGTGCTAGGAATACAGCAGGGAGTAAAGCAGACAAAAATCCTCACTTTATTGTCAAAGCGTGACACCCCAAGAGGTGCTTCACCAACAAAGGGGTCCATAGTCACGACATTCGAGGGATATTTCATACCAATCTTGCCAGTCCTCCCAAGCCCTGGAAACTCACAAGATTCATTTGCCTGTCAAGTCTCTGCGGCATCCTCGTAGAGAAGTTTAATCAACTTTGTGAAAGTCAGCTGTCCCATACTTATTTGAACATTTTGTTTTGGTTTTGGTTTGGTTTTTTTGAATATTGCATTCTACATACATAGTTTTGGTAGACTAGTCTTTAATTCAGAGATGGATTAAAGACTTAAAATTTCAGAGGTAAAACCATAGAATTAAATATTAAATGAAATTAAATATTGATTAGATATGGGGTGACAACTTTCTAAGCATAAATCCTCTAATAGGAAGAACACATAGGAACAACATGGCACAAATCTGATTATATACATTTTTAAAACTTAATGTAGAATAATAAAATATTAAATAGACCATTAGACTAGGGAAAAATATGAACTAAATGTAATAACAAAGAAGTTCATTGCATGGTATTTTCAAAATTCATTTAAAACAGATGTTCCTGGGCACTCCTCACAGTGTAAATGATCAGTTAATATTTGTTGATTAAAGAGTCAATGATAAATAGGCAAAGGCTATGAATAGGCAGTTTACACTTAAGCAAATTTTATAAGTAAACACTAAAAAGGAAAAGCAAGTATTTACAAAAGTATTCCTACTTGGTTTTTAAAGGAAGTAAATTAATTATGGTGTACATGGGCCAGGTGCAGTAGCTCACACCTGTAATCCCAGCACTTTGGGAGGCTGAGGCGGGCAGATCACTTGAGGTCAGGAGTTCAAGACCAGCCTGACCAACATGACAAAACCCTGTCTCTACTAAAAAAAAATTAGCTGGGCATGGTGGCACATGCCTTTAATTCCAACTACTTGGTAGGCTGAGGCATGAGAATCACTTAAACCCGGGAGGCAGAGGTTGCAGTGAGCTGAGATCATGCCACTGCACTCCAGCTTGGATGACAGAGTGAGACTCCATCTCAAAAAGAAAATAAAAATTATGGTGCATCTACTGAATTAGTAAAGAAAAAAGTAAAACTGACTGTAAGAAAAAAATATGAACTTCATCCCAAGTATTGAGTAAAAAGTAAACTGGGAGAATCTTTTCCTGGGAAGCATTGTGGCAACCCTGATTGAGATCCAGAAAAGGGCTCTGACCTCTTGGCCTAATAATTCTACTGCAGGGAATTTATCCTGAGGAAATAATCCAGCAGAAGAAATAAATCTCTGTGAAACTTGAATGTGTAAGTCAGTCAAGCAGAGTGGGTGGGCTGTTCCCCTTTATTTCTGTAAATGCATTCATTTTTACAACTTAAGAAAAAAAAAGGCTTAAGTAAGTAAAAGAAGTTACTACATCTTTTACTGCCCCCCACCCCCCAGCCAGCTGTTATATAGGGAACATTTTCTGTGTGCCAGGTACTGGGCCAAGAACTTTATGTGCAGAACTTCATTAGCTCTTCACCTCCTTGTGTCAGCCTTGAGGTCAGTCCTGATGTTAAAGAAGCTCCTGATACTGAGGAGGCAGAGGCGAGTCTAGAGCCACATCATCCACTGTGAAGGGACTGAGTCCCACAGCCCAGACTAGGAGTCAGGTGCCTGCTCTAAGAGGAACCTCGGTGCATGATGAGGGTCTGGGCTCCACCAAAGACCAGGCTTTGCTTCCAGCACTTGGTACTGACTCAGTGGCATTGCGCAGGTCCCTTCTGTGAACTGGGGCTAAGAATGCCTCTAGCGTAGGGTTTTCCAAGGTGTTTGGCTCTCAGGACAGCAAGATCTCTTTGTAATGCTCTAAATAGCACTTTCCTGATTTTGCACAGCACAGAGAGCCTAGAGGAAAACTTTTCGAGCATTCTCTATTAACTGGGGCTCAGAACTCCTGACAGGATACCTTCAGGTTAGAAACTAGACAGCGGTCCCAATTCACACTGGTGGCACCATGTTTTTCTCCAGGTTTCTGATTCCCCAGCCTTCTTAAAGGCAACAGCCACCTCCCTTCGGACACCCAGGCCTCAGCTCTGGAGCTCCCCTTCCCTGCCACCACCTGCCAGCAGACTTTGGTTTTGCCTTAGTGAGTGCAAAGAGGGGGCACAGGCTCTCACTTTGTGCCCAGCTGCCCGCTTAACATCCACACCTGATGTCTATTGCACACATCCAGCCCAAATGTCCACTCCAACTGCTGATTTCCCCAAAACAGGCTCCATCCTTAGCCTTCCCCATTTCTGGAGACTGTAATTCCCCTTTTCTTGTTGCTTGGCCCAAAGGCCCTGGAGTCATTCTTGACTCTTCTTTCTCTTGACCTCACACCAAATCCATTAGCAAATTTGAGGAACATCCAGAACCTGTCCATTCCTCACCACCTCTACACTAACCGACCTCCACCCACTGTCGTCCAAGTTATTGCAGCCACCCCTCTGAGGGCCCCTGCTTCTCCCTTCACCCCTCAACATCCTCAACAAAACAGCTGGATTATCCTTTTATTTATTTTTATTTATTTGTTTGTTTTGAAACAGTGTCTTACTCTGTCATCCAGGCTGGAGTGATCTTGGCTCACTGCAACCTTCACCTCCCGGATTCAAGTGATTCTCATGCCTCAGCCACCCGAGTAGCTGAGATGACAGGCACCTGCCACCACACCCAGCTAACTTTTGTATTTTTAGTAGAGACAGGGTTTTGCCATGTTGGCCAGGCTCTTTTCGAACTCCTGACCTCAAGTGATCCTCCCACCTCAGCTTCCCAAAGTGCTGGGATTACAGGTGTGGGCCCCGTGCCGGGCCTGGATGATCCTTTTAGAATGTATGTTTCACTGCTGCTCAAAACTCCAGCAGCTCTCCAGCTCACTGCATGCAAATGCCAAAGGCATGATGGATTCGAAGGGCTCTGTGGGATCTGGCCCCTACTCTGACCTCCTCTTCTACTTTCCCTTACACACTCTGACCCAGCCACATTCTCTCTTGGAGCGTTTGTGCTGTCTGTTTCCTCTGCCAAGAACGCCCTTCCCTGGCATTCATATGGCTGAGTCTGTCCTTTATTCAAATTTGTCCATGTGTCCTCCAATACCCATAGTGAGGTCTATTTTTAGTCCTGAGACCTGCACTCCCTGGCAATCCTGCTCCCCCTTACCCTACTAGACAGTGTTTCCACTGCACACATTTATTGCCTTCAACATATTGTGTAATTCACTCCTTTATTATGTGTATTGCTTATTTATGTTTTCCAACCTTGCTGGAATGCAAGCTCCATGAGGGCAGGGGTCTTGGTTGCCTTTGAATGCTTTGTATAACCTGATAGAACCGTACTTAGCACGTAGTGGGTCCTCAAAAAATGTTTTTAGGATATATGCCCTCTGCCCTGGGCCCCAGACTGCAGAACATGCAGCCATCTCAGGCTGGGGAAGATCTGGCTGGCATCCAGCGTGGTTCAGGAGGGAGACCAGGAGGAAGAGAAGTCTGACATTGTGTGTCCTGGCTGCCACTGCAGACTCCCAATTGTGAGAAGGGAGTTTTGATTTTGCTTCTGTGTTGCCTTCTGAGGGGCATCATCTTCATGTACAACTCTTGAGAGAGCTGGGTCTGCACAGAACCAGGTGGGCCTTGGATGCCTCCTCTCAGGGACAAGCCAAGGTTGGCAGCAGCCAAGGTTCCAGCAGCATCCCCTTTGGGGCATCAAGGCCCAGGCCACCGGCCTCACACACATCCTCTGTCCCCTGTTCACTGTGCCTTGCTCTGGGGTCTTGACACAGGAATCCAGGTGGCAGATGTGAGACAAGGGACGGGGTGGGGAACACTCCACCCACCATAACCTGGGCTGGAGGGTGCGGCCCCCATGGCAAGGCATGTGGGTGGCTCAGCATGGCTTTGATCCCCTGAGTCCAGTTATCCTCAAGTACCTATAACTGAGACCAAGAGAGGCTGCCTGCCCGCCCTCAGATAAACAGGCCAACTCTTCCATTTGTAGGAGTCCAGAAGTGCCAGATCAGATTTTCTCTTTTCCCACCCCAATCCACACCAGGCCCTGGCTGTGACTCCCTTGGGGACATGTGGCAGCAGGATGGGGATTGTATACTCAGTGCTGGGGTCTTGCTGCTGCTCTGGCTGGGATCTGAACAGGAGGGAAGGACGGTGGGCCCCAGGCTACTTCCGTTCCTGCTTTATAGGGTTGCTGCTGGGCTGCCTTCACAGAAACTTAGAGTTCTTCCTGCCCACCTCATTCAGAGGAACGTGGGTATAGGTCCTGGCTGTGCTCAAAGCTCGAGGCTCACAGCTGGCCAGACACAGTGCCTGTAGTGGTGGAAGAAGAGGGAAGAAAAGAGGCAGGGTCCAAGAAAAAGGCTCCAGATCTGCTGCCATTAGCAAAGAAATTCAGCTTCCCTGACACTCTGGAGGCTGCAGAGCTGTTGGGATGATACAACGTGTGCCCCTACCCCTCACCTCAAAGGAGGAGTCCTGGTGTCCAGAGGGAGCCATGTGCTGAGGGCTGGTGCCAGATTGCCGGCCGTCTGTGGCAGAATTTCCCTGTGTCTGGCCCAGCGTCCAGAATGAGGGCTTCATGCGAGGAGCAGCTCAGCTCTGCTGAGGGCTGTGGGGAAGGGGCTGAGGCTTGGCACTACCTGTCAAAGGTTGCATCTTCCTTCAGGTTTACATTTTAATTTATTGTTCCCTGCATGAAGGCTACTGCTAGGGCCAGCCAGGGCCCCTTGAATGATGCTATCCACCCTGGCTTGTGGGCAGTAGAGGGTGTGTCCGTGTGTATCTGCACACCTACACACACAGGCCAGGCCCACTCCTGGAAGGAATACAGCAAGGCAGGGCAGCCATGCCCCAGGGCAGAGGGACCAGAGGTCCAGGATTGCCCAACAATTTGTTCACCCCCTGAAGATCCGTAGATGCCTATTCCCATGACTGCACTCTGGGGAGTCACTCTCAGAAGCCCCCATGAGGGCAGCTAGCCCATCTTGGCACCTGTGCCTTTTGTCTAAAGGGCCACACATTGAAAAGGACCTTGGCTGTGGCACTGACAAGTCTCCTTCCCAGAGCATTTGTGATATACCCTGGCAGTGGACAGAAGGACTGCCTGCCACAAGCATCTTCCTAGGACCCTCCTTCATCCCTCTGGGGGCTTGTAGTGTCCCCACTTACAAAAGGGCAAAGAGGCCGTTCTGCTCAGAATCCCGGGTATCTGCCTGTGTGTGCTCAGATGCCTTCCCCACCCTTCTCTGGCTGGGCTCTGTATTGAAAAGGCGTATCCCTTGCAAGCTACATTTTCTAGCTCCCTTGCAACTGGCTTACTGTTAGTTTTGACCGCTGGATGCGCTGGTGTGGGGCTGGAGGGCAGAATCCAAGGGGAGGCCATGGTGTCCCTCCCAGCTCTCTGCCTTGCAGCAGTGTTGTGGCCTCTGGGCTCCGGTGGCACCAGCTCTTCTCCTCGTCCCTCTGCTGTTGAGGGACAGTGGCCTGCTGCTGCTCCTCTCTGGGTTGCCTCATCATCCCTGTTAGGCTTTCAGCTCTTCCAGCACCGTTGCAGTTCATTTCCTGTCTGGACACTTCTGTTGAACTCCCTGGCTTGGCCCTGTCTTCCTGACTGGATCCTGATCCTCTTAGTTTTGCTGCTTTCTTTCTCAACTTTTTTCTGCAGAGAGAACAGTGGACAGGGGCCAGAGATGGCTCTGGCCATTAGGAGCTATGTGACCTTAGACAAGTGTTATAACTCCTCCAAGACTTGGTTTCCTTTCCTGCAAAGTGGGGTTAATAGCAGCCCACAGGAGGCCTGTTGTGTTGTCATCTCCCTGGGTTCTGGGAGTGAGTGGAAGAGTCTCAGACTTGAGTGGAAAGCAGCAGCAATTTCACCAGCAGAACCAGGGAGCCCCGCGCCTCTCCATAACCCTGCGGCAGGGGCCTGGCCAGGAAAGGGCCTTGGGACCTGGCTGCTGGGAGCCATGTGTGAGGACAGACATTTCCCCAGACCCTGCCTGGCTCTGCCTTTCCCAGGCTTGTAGGTAGGCCTTGGACCCGGAACTTACGATTTTTGGAGTCTTATCTTTTGTCAGGGAGCAGGTATCTGGCCAGACCTGAGATGAGGCTGAGGTGCTCAGTTCTGGGCAAAGCTGCTTCGTGCTACAGGCTGGCAACAGCTGCCCTGCGGGGTGCTGGATCCTTCTCCTCACCCATGACTCCTATGTACCTCCTCTCCTGTTACCCTCCAACCCCCATTAGAGTCCTTGATTCTCCAAATGAGCAAAGATGACTTCAGGCATTCTTAAAGAGCAGCCAGCCTCGGGGAGGCAGCAAGAGGTCTGATGGTATGGGCATGAAGCACAGGTGAGCACTCCTGGCTCTTCACCTGGGGCTGGCCACAAGTGCAGCTGCTCTGTGCCAAGCAGCCGGAGGCCCAGCTGCGGTGACAACCAGCACTGTGCGCTCACTGGCTGGCCTGGTGGGCATTCACTCTTTTCCACTCATCCAGTGAGGATGCTAATACCATTCTCTTAGGGCTGTTGGGATGCTAGGGTGGATGAAGGCATATGGGCACTCGATGAGTCAGTGTTACTGTCATTAGTATTATGTCCGGTATTTGTACTAGTACCACTAGTATTACTACTGTTATACACACACAGATGGAGCTGTCTGGGAATGAAAAGAGATATCTGGAAGTAGCCACTTGACTGTAGGAATTTCTTCCTGGAGGTGGCACTGAACCCCATAAAACCCAGCAGTAGCCATGGCCTGAGTCTTAAACAGCAGAAGCAGGGGAGGAGTCTAGTCTCCTTTGGGGCTTTTTGCCTCCACACATTGGCAAAAGGGGATCCAGAAGAAGTACCAGCTTCTTTTTTACTGAGTCTCTACCTCAACACCTCTCCCCCTACCCTGATGTCTGGGTTCACTGTGAGAGACGCTGGCCCTAGCCCTGTGCTCTGAGAGGCCATCTGTCAGCTGTGCACTCTACCTTCCTGGAGCCCAGGGAGCCAGGCTGAGCCCTGGTCTGTTCCATCCCTTCATGGAAGGAGGGAAGAGAAAAGCAGGATGCTGGGTGTTCCTCACAGGTTTGGTCTGGACTCTGAGGTGTGGTGGCTGTGGGTCTGGTACCTCTACAGCCTGGCATAGCTGAGCTTACCTCAGCCACCTGCAGCCGCCTCATCCCACTAGGCCACTCTAGACTCCACCACTCTCTCCCCTCATCCCCAAGCCCAATCATAGCAGTGCCTTTAACCTAAAGCTGCTGTTGCATGGAAGTCAGATCTCCCTCCCCTTCTGCCTCTTCCATGCCTCACTCTTACATGCTTTATCTTATCATGTAGATATTTGTGAACATGCCTTATTTCCCTTGTGAGACAGAAAGAGATCCTTGAAGGCAGGGACTGTGGTGGCAGGTTCATTCCCAAACCCCTAGCACAGGCCTGGATCTGAGGAGGACACAGCATCTATTGGATATACAAGCATCTGGGCACACAGCTCACAGGCACACAAGAAGCGAGGCATGGAGCTGGGTCTTTGCCACAGTCATTCTATGTAACAAGCCTCCCCAGTCTCAGTGGCATATGGCACCTATTTTCTTAGGAGTCTGTGGGTTGACTGGGTAGCTCTGCTTCAGGCTGCAGGTCTAAAGGGCGAGGGAGGCCCCAAGGGATTGACAGTGTTGACTCCAGGCTATAGCTTGGCCCCAGGTCTGTTCCATGTGCCCTCAATCAGGGACCCCGACTGAAGGGGCAGTGGCCACCCAGGACAAGTTCTTTTCATAGTAACCTAGCAGGAGCATGAGCGACAGCCAACTAGCAAGCCCACTTAAAGCCTCTGCTCACGTCCTGTCCACGGGTTGCCACAGGTCAAAGCAAGACTTGCCACCAAGCCTCACGTCCATGGGGCAGGGCTATACACCCCACCAACTACAACAGGAAGAACTGTAAAGTCACAGCATAGAGCGCAACTCTATTATAGGGAGGGAGTAAAGAACTGGGGGTGCTTTCCAGCCAAAACTCCCAGCACAAAGGTCCCGCGAAACACTGTCCATTCGTGGTTCTGTTGTGCTCACAGACACACAGACTGAGCCCCGTCCTCTGACAGAATATATGACCATGTGCTGGTGTCTTAACCTCTCTATGCTTGAGTTTTCTCAGCAGGAAAATGGGGGTAATAACAATGCTTTTCTGAGAGGATCAGGTGAGATTTAATAGACTTAATACATGTCAAATGCTCAAACAATTCTTGGTACATATTGAGCACCCAATAAAAGTAAGCTGCTACTGCTTTTATTATGACTAATGCTGCCACCACCACCACCATCGCCATGTCATTATTATTATTTAGTGAAGCATCCGATTATATTCCTCAAATGCCTTCCATCCCCAGTTACACTAATTTAGAAGTGTAGACACGTGCACACAGCAAACATCCATGCACACCAGGGGGGCTACAAGCTAGCAACCCACTTGCTCAGTCTGCTGCAGACATGTTTTATTTTGATCTGTCTGATATTTTAAGATGAGGATTTCACATAAAAATCAAAATTTCTTGGGTCATCTTCATAGGTGGTAAATATAGTTAGGGAAGAGATTATATCTCCCAGAGAGAACACATGGGTAAAAAGATGAGAGGGCTCAGGTGGATGCATGGAGAACCCAGTTGTTTAAGGGTTGGCTGGAATACTGGATGGCTGAGATGGCCAGCCAGAGGGACAGGGAGAGAAGGTGTCCCCGAGAGCAGGGATGGGGCAGGTTCAAGGACCGTAGGAGGACCCCCAAAGTCCTGTGAATTGGACTTAGCAACAAGGAGGTCACTGTGGACTGTGCTGGGGGCAGTCTGGGAGTGGTGGAGGCACAGGCAGGATTATAGGAATAGGGGGTTCATAAAGAAGAGGAGAGAGAGAAGAGTGTAGCCAACCCTTCCAGGAAACTTGGCTGGGAAGGAAGAAGAAAGAGTAGGCTGGGGGCTTGGGGTGAGGACTGGGATTAAAACAAGTTTTCTTAAGACAGGAGACTCAGCATATTTAAATACAGACAGGAAAGATTCAGTAGACAAATGAGAACACAAGAATGACACTGTGGAGAGGGAGGAGGGAAGTGAGAGGGAGCCAAGTTCAGGTGAAGACTCCACCTCAGGGAGGAAAAATGACACCTCTTCTCTGGGCACTGTCCCTGGAGATGAGGTCACCCAGCTAGTTAGTGGCCAAGACAGAGCTGGGCACATTCGCTCATGAACTCATTCAGCAGACACTCACTGAAAGCCTATAGTTCACCAGGTACCACCCTAGCAACAAATGAAAGACAAAAATTACTGCTTACGTTCTAGTCATAGAAGAAAGAGACAATAAACAAAATGAAAAAGGAAATTGTACAGTTTATTGGAGGGTGAGACACGCTATGACTAAAAATCAAGGGGAGTGGACAGCACTGAGGGCATGGGCTGCCATTTTAAATAGGATGGTCAGGGCAGGTGACGTTCCACCAAGGACTTGAAGACAGCCAGTGAGTGAGGCCTGCATGGAAATATCTGGGGATTAACACCTTCCAGGCAGAAGCAAGAGCAGTGCAAGGGGTCTGAGAAGGGCATGTGCCCAGAGTGCTGGAGGAGCATCACAGAGGTGCCATGGTGAGGGCAGGGCAAGCCTGGGGCCAGTGCTAGGAGACAAGGTCACGGTATGCACTGGGGACAACATTATGTTGGACTTTGCAGGCCTCGGTAGAGCCTTCAGCTTTCACTCTGAGTGAATGAGGGGCCATTGGGGGATTTTAAGCAGAGGAGTGGCATGATCTCACTCAGGTTTTAATGGAGTCACCCTGGCTACTGTGTTGAGAATATACTGTGGGGGTGGGGCACAGCAAGAGGGCAGGGACAGAGGCCAGGCAGAGGCAGTTTCTATGATCCAAGCAAAAGACAATGGTGGCCAGACCAGGGGTGGGAAGCAGAGAGGTGGTGAGAGGAGTCTGGATTCCTGACGTCTTTTGAAGGCAGACCCATCAGGATTTGCCGATGCCTTGAATGAAGAATGAAAGGACAAGAGCAGTCAAAGATGCTGGCGAGGTGTTGGCTGGAGCAACAGGAAGCTGAAGTTGCCATTTACTGAGAGGGGGAAGGCTGTAGGCAAGACACGTTGGGTGGGGGGAGAAGATGAAGAACTCCGTTCGGACTTGTTGAGTTTGACGTGTCTATTAGACACCCAGATTGAGATGCAAGTGAGCAGTGGTCTATATAAGTCTAGAATCAGGAATGTCCAGGCTGGAGATAGAAATCTGGAGGTCATTGTTGTCTAGGGTTATTTAAAGCCATGAGACCAGATGAGGGCATCAAGAGCATGAGTGTAGACAGAGAAGAAAAGAGTTTCAGAGACTGAGTCCCGGGATCTTTCAGTGTTACGAGGTCAAGGGAAGAAGGTGGAGCCAGCAGAGGAAATAAATGAGATTGCCAGTGAACTAGGGGCTGGGGGTTGGGCAGGCCTTGCCATCCTAGAAGCGGAGAGAGCTGTTTCTAGGACGGAGTGACCAGCTGGGTCAAATGCTGCTGGTGTGTCAAATAGTCAAATAAGATGAGAACTGAGATGTTACCACTGGATTTAGCAATATGTTGGATGTTGCCATCTTGACAGCAGCAGTTCAGAGACTCGTTAGCCCAGAATGGCCCCTCTGAACATTTCAGAACCTTCCCTGTGGACTAAATGGGATAATCTGTGTCGCGCCCTACATGTGGGAGATGTGCCCTAAATGCCTGGGCATCTGGCGGGCTCAGGGGTGAGGGTTCCAGCAGTGGCACAGGGGACAAGAAGGTCAGCTTTGGAGTGTCTGAGTAGACCCCAGGCCTAGAGGGGTCCCGAGCCCCTGGAGGAGTCCTGCTGGGTCATTCATTTGCACCATCTCTCTAGACCCTACTCTCCTCTCAGCAGATGAGCCCACCTCCCCCAAGAGGCCGAAGAGCATCTCTGAGCCACAACACAGTGATGTAGAAGGGGACGCCACCTCTCCCTTGCCCTCCGAGTGGACCTCGGTGAGGATCAGCCCTGGGGAGGATGCAGCTGGACAGGATGTGCTGGCTGTGCGTGTCCTGGTCACCAGCGAGGACAGCAGGTATGCTCAGGCTGCTGCCGGATAGGGACAGAAGCAGGGTTGGAGGAGGGGAATCGCATTTGGGATTGGGTCTTCTCTCTACTCGCTTGCAGTGTGGCCTCTCTGTGCTTCCATTTCATCATCTGTAAAATGGTGACAATCATGGTACCCATCTCAGAGGGAGTTGTAAGATTCACAGAATTCATCTGTAGTAAGTGTATAGAACAGTGCCCACACATCATAAGCACTGTAAGTGTTAGCAATTTTTATTTTCTCAGGAAGGGAAAGGGTCTGGCCCCATGCTCTTCCCAGGAGGCAGTGTCATGCTGACTGTAGTGAGGGGTGCAGAATGGGTGTCACCTGTCCCCAGGGCCTGCCCACTGCAAGATGGTGATGCATGGGGCTGGGCAGGCTAGAATGCAGAGTTGGGAACATGAGGAGTGAAGCCCTGGTACCTTAGGTGACTGTTTCTCAGAGTGCTGTCTTCATCACCTGCATCAGAATCACCTGGAGTGGTTATTAGCTATGCAGACTCCAGGACTCCTCCAGATTCACTGAATTCACTCAAGAGGTAAGTCAACAGCAGGTATTGGTTGCTTATTATTTACTAGACTCTGAGGAAATAGCAGTGGCCAACACAAGACAAGGTCCTTGCTTTCCCATGGCTTTCATCACATTGGGAGCCAGCTAGGAAGCAAGTAAGTAGTTAAACAAGAAAAGCATCACGTATGTGCCAGGTCAAGAAATAAAATAGATACATATGCTAGAGAGTGGCTGGTCAGCTGCCTTAGATTGGGTGGCCAGGAAAAGGCCTCTGTAGCAGTTATTGATGTCCACAATAATGCTGAGTGACAAACCAACCCCAAAGCGAGTGACTTAAACCAACCACCATCCATTACACCATGATTGTGTAAAAAAATAGACCAGAGTAAGCCAAGCCTGACCAAGTAAGCCAGGTGCAGCTGGGCAGTTCTGGTCTTGGTGGGCTCACCTGGGTGTTTGGGCCAGTAGGGTTCTGCTCTGGAGCCTGAGTGTCAGCTGGGGTGACAGAGGGCTATTGGGCCATGGGTCTTTCATCCTCCAACCGGCAGCCCAGGCTTGTTTCCATGGCCTTAAGAGAAAGAGGGGAACCATCCAAGATCTCCCGAACCCCAGGCTTGACAATGCACAGTGCTTTTCCAGTTCCCTCTGATTGGCTACAGCATGTCACAAGGCCTGAACAGATTCAACAAGTGGGGAATAGGCTTCTCTCTTTAGGGGAAGAGCTGCAAAGCCCCCATTGCAAAGGGGCATAGATCTAAGGGAAATGATTGCAACCATCTTTGCCGACAAATTTCCACAGCCTCCCTGAGGAGGTGACATTTAAGCTGAGAATTGGTTGGCAAGAAGGGACAACCATGGGAGAAGGGGAATGCAGGAAGTGACGACAGCTAGTGAAAGACCCCTGGGTGAGAGTGAGCGTGTCTCAGAGGTAAGAGAAGGTCAGTGTGGCAGGTACACCCTGAGTGGGAGAAGAATAAGAGATTACGCCAGGAAGGAAGGCAGGAGCAAGGCTTATAAGACAAGGTAAGGAGTTTAAATTGTGTTCCAGGTATCCAGTCATGCATCACTTAATTAGCCAAGATGTGTTCTAAGAAACGTGTTATCAGGTGATTCTGTCATTGTGTGACCATCATAGAGGGCATTTATACAAACCTAGATGGGTGAGCTCACTCCACACCTGGGCTATACGGTATAACCTATTGCTCCCAGACTACAAACCTGTACACTGTGTTACTGTACTGAATGCTATCAGCAACTGTAACACAATGGTAAGTATTTGTGCATCTAAACATATATAAACATAGAAAAGGTACGTAAAAATATGGTATAAAATATTAAAAATGGCTCACCTACATAGGGCACTTACTATAAATGGAGCTCACAGGACTGGAAGTTGCTCTGGGTGAGTGAGTGGGTGAGTGGTGAGTGAGTGTGAAGGCCTAGGACATCGCTGTACACTACTGTAGACTTTATCACACTGTGCACTTACGCTACCCTACATTTATTTGAAAAATATTTTTTTCTTCAATAATAAATTGGCTTACTGTAACTTTGTTACTTTCTAAACTTTTTAACTCTATTGTAGTAACACAGCTTAAAACACACACACATTGAATAGCTGGAAAAATATTTTCTTTCTTTATACCCTTATTCTATAAGCTTTTTTATTCCTTATTTCCTAACTGACTGGCAGCACTGTAGGTTTTAAACCAGCATCACTGCAAACACGTGAGTGATACCTTTCCCTACAATGTTAACAAGGGCTGCGACGTAAATAGTTGATAGGAATTTTTCCGCTCCATTATAATTTTATGGGATCACCATCATATATGGGTTATATCGCTGACTAAAACATCATTATGAAAGACATGACTGTAATTCAAAGATGTTTTAAGTAGAAGAGTGACATCTCATTTACAGTTTTCACAGATCAGCAGGCCTTGCCTTGGGGAATGGATGAGGCAGGGGTGTGTGAGGATGAAGGCAGGAAGAGTAGGTGGGAGTCTGCAGCTCGGGGTCAGGATGGGAGCAGTGGAGATGGATTTGCTAATGGACTGAATGAGAGGGAAAGAGAATTTCAGGGTCCCTCCCAGAATTTTTCTAGAGTGACTGAATGGCTGGTATGGTCATTTCTAAAGTTACCTTGAGGTGGGGAAGATTTCAGAGAAGGTGCAGGTTAGTGGAGAAAGTCAAGAGTTCTGTTTTGGACATGTTGGGTTTGAGATGCTGGTGTCTGTGTGGATGTCAGGTAAGTGGTCGAATATGTTAAGTGTGAAGTTCTGGGAAGCACGGCTGGAGATGATTTTAGAGGCTATTAAAGCCCAGGGCTCTGATGAATTGCTTCCAGAGTAAGAATATCTTCCTGTAGACAAAGAAGAGCTGGGCTCAGAAGAGAGCTCTGGGGCATTTGAACATTCAGTAGGCAAGTGGAGAAGGAGCTAGCAAAACCCACTGGGAACCAGGAGATGGCGGGTGGTGGAAGCCAAGAGAAGAAAGTGTCTCAAGAGGGAGGGTTTGGTTCTCTGCATCAGAGGCTGCTGGAGAGCCCAGTAGGATATGTATAGAGAAATGACCTTTGGACTTTCCAACAGGAGGCTCATTGTTAACTTGGACAAAGTGGCCTCAGTGGAGTAAAGGGGTAGGTGTGGGGGGAACATGTGGGGAAAGCAGGGGCTGCAGTTGTATACTGGCTCTTCAAGTCTTGACCATGCAGACTCTGGAATGGGGCTTGGGAACATAGGCTTGAGCATCCCACAGGTGATTCATTCTGATCCCCAGAGAAGGGAAATGACCTGCCCTGGATCACACAGCCTTCAGAGTCTTCTAAGCCTCAACATAGGCAAGCCTGTTTCCATAATAACAGGCATAAACCTAACTCCAACTAGCTTCAGTAACAAAGGCAAATGCATTGGCTCATGAGACTGGGAAGTCCAAGGGTGGTCCTCATTCAGGCAAGGCTGGAACCAGAGTCTCAAATAACCACTCTCCCTTCCTGCCTCTCTGCTGCTTTTACAGCCATTGGCAGAGAGGCTGTCTCCACACATGGAACTCGGCTACTGAGGGTCTCAGACCATATCCATAAATTCATGTCCTCAGGTCAAGATCTCAAGGCAGGCCCCCAACTGCTACTCCCACATCACATACTTCCCTCTGGGAACAGTCGGTGAACAGAACTGGGGCACCATGACCAGCCAGGCTTGGGCACTCTGATGGCTAAGGGGTCTGCCATAGACACAGGTAGATGAGTGGCAGTGGCCTTGCGGAAGGAACCCTGCTAGATTTCCACGTACAGAGAGTGTGTGCATATATATAGTTTCACTAACACGTCACTGCTTGGCCGGTTTTGTACTTTCCCATCCTGGAACTGTGTGCTTGGACTGCCCCTCTCTCTAGGACACCCTGCCTCTACTTCTTTGCCACTTGAATTCCTACCAGTTATTAAAGGCCCATGTTAAATACTACTCACCCCTCACCCCCACCCACGTAGAATTTTCCATTCCCTTATCCATTCCATGGGGAAGAAAGCAGTATTTAAATGCCTGAAGTTTCGAGACCAAGTCCCTAATTATGAGCTTATCTGACCAGACAGACCTTGGGAGTCATGCTCTGGGACAGGTGCAAGTGAGCAGAGCAGGCTTTATTCAAACAGCTCCTCATGCATTGCTGGGCCCCTTCTGCTCTGAGCCAAGCCTGTATTGTTCTGCTCTGAGCCAAGCCTGTATTGTTCTGCTCTGACTGCCATAACAAAGCACCACAGATTAGGCGGCTTAAACAACAGAAATGTATTTTCTCACTGATTGGGAGACTGTAAGTCTGAGATCAAGGTGTGGGCAGCTTTGGTTCCTACTGGAGGATTGGAGGAAAGGATCTGTTCCAGGCCTCTCTCTTTAACCTGTAGATGGCGTCTTTTCCTGTCTGCATAGTGCTTTCCTTCTGTGCATGTGTGTGTCCATATTTCCTTTTCTTAGAAAGATATCAGGTGTATGGGACAAGGGCCCAGCGTAATAGCTGCATTTTACCTTAATGACCTCCTTAAAGGCCTTATCTCTAGATGCAGTCACATCTGAAGGTACTTGGGGTTAGGACTTCAGCATATGAGTTTTCAGGAACACAATTCAACCCACAACAAAGTCTGCAGCTGGGCTGTGGGCACCCAGGACTAAGCCCAGGCCCTCCAAGTGTGCTGGAGGAGTGCTGGGCAGGACACAGTGTGGGTGTATTGGGGCGTGGGTTCTGGGGCCCCGACTCGTCCACCCACTCCTTCCTCCTTCCAGCTCTGACACAGAGTCTGACTATGGTGGCGGCGAGGACTCCCACACAGAGCCCTGTGAAGAGAAACCCCGGCGGCCAGAATCCCCGTGTCTACCGCACACCTCCCTGAGGGAGGCCCTGAGCAGGGCGGTCTCTCCACAGTGCCCTGAGGAGCCCAAAACTGTGCATGGTAAGCAGAGAGCCCACCGGGCTTGATTCTGGGACGCGGGGAGGGAACAGAGACCCCCACAGCTGAATTTCCATCATGGGGGACCAGGTGACAGTAGGCCTCGCCCTTAGGCTCCAAGGCAGTGGGACTAGGACCTCTGGGGAGTGGGACGCAAGTGGCAGTGAGGGGACTGGACCCAGGCCTGGTTTCCCTCTCCATGAGAAGCTCTGGAATCCCAGTGGGGAAGATGTCACGGGGCCTGGCCGGCTGTGGTTGGTCACAGGCCGGCAGGGATCAGGGGCCCGCAGGTCCCTTTTGCCTGGAGTGATTTCTCTCCTGCCTCCTGTGTGGGCACCTCCTTAGGGGCCCCTCTGGCATCCCATAGCCCCTGAGGGAAGGGAGCTGGGCCGGGCTGCTGTTGAACAACATGCGACCCTGGACAGCATCATCTCCCTGGAGATGATGTGGAGATCTCCATCTGCACAGCACTGGGGCCATTAGCGGTGTTTGGAGCTTGTGGGTTGCACCCAAACTTCTACACAGTAATTAATGCACTTTTACTGCGTACCTGTAATAAGCCAGGACTTTTCCCATACGTGTGGCCCATTTCATCCCAGGATGACCCTGTGGGGTAAGTAGTACAAAGCCTGTTTCACAGGGGAGCAAACAGGCTGAGTGGTCTCCCGAAGTCTCAGCCCGTGCTGGTGACATCGTCCAGCCACCGCCACCCAAGCTCTGGCTTACTTAGAAGTAGCTGTCTTTAGCAGCCCAGCTTGTGTTTAATACAAAGTTGACCTGGAATTGAGTGTTTTGATTCAGTCAACAACTTGGGACCAAATCGTCTGATTTATGGGCAACATCTGGACGAGCCTGGGAAGAAACAGGCTAACCTGACAGAAACTTGTTGCCCAGTGGCCCCACAGCCTTAGCCTGGGAGAGCAGGAGCTCAACTTGTCCTGCACCGCCACCTGGTGGTCAGGAGTAGAATTGCCACCTGGTCCGTGAAGTGTTCCCAGGAAAACGAGGGCTGGGGCAGAAAGAACTCATATAGATAATTTTAAATCCTGGAAATGTTGAATTTACTCTAGAAATGTTTAATTTATCCTCATTTTTTAAAAAGTGACACTTTTAAAAAAGGACAGATTATCATCCAAACACATTTGTTAAGTACCATTTGTGGGGCTGTGTAGAGAGGCTCAGCACTGGCACTGAATCAAGTTCTCTCCTGTGCCCAGCTGGGTCCGGTCCTACCTCTGGTTACTGCGTGGCCTTGGTGTACCCTTGCATCCTCCTGGGCTCCAGCTCCCCATTTCCAGATACGAAGTCGGCCTGCCTTTCATCCCTTCCCTCCATTTCCCCTCCAACTGCCAGAGGGTTTTAGGCAACTTACAAGAAAAACATAAAACAAAATTGTACAACTATAAATGTGAAAGATCAAGCCTCAAAATCAGATCTAACAAAGCCAGTTTAGGAGGGATATACCCCAGAGAGGCAGACCATAATCCTAGACAGTTGCTCTCGTTGAATCATAAGATTGATTCTGAGCTTTCTGGCTTCCAGCGTTCAAAAGGAAACACAGAACATCATTATTCTCATTGTTTATGAGAAAAACATGTATTGGTTTGCAGCAGGTCTCTGAGCAGGCACATCTTCTCCTAATGCTTAACTCTGTCGACAGTTTCCAGCTCGTACTGAATACATGATATTGAGAAATGTGTTAGATTATGTCTTAACAGTTCCTCAGAAAATGCAGCCCTCGTATTCTTGAGGCTGTTTCTTACAGCGTCCCTTGCTGGAAGGTGAGGGCATGACCAAAACAAACAAACAAACAAAACAAAACAAAGAAAAACCTGACTCAGCGATAGCAGTTTTCTTAGTGGGATGGGGTTGGGTTGAGAGACTAGTTGGGTTGCGTTGGGTAGTGAGATCAGAGCATTTTGTTTCTGGCAGTCCAGTTTAACTCCAGAATAAAATATAGAGTAGATAAGTGGGTAGACTGTGTGACTCTCAAACAATTCTTTGTCAAGTTAGTCTTCATCAGTCGTTGTTTGATCATTGTTAGGTGAACCACATTGTACAGTTAAGCTCTAAGTGCTGTGCTTTGTGTTGCTGGTTATGGTAACCCTATCACTTTACCAAATAATGCAGGGTTGACCCCTTGTGTGGGTTTTATGGAGCTTCATTAACTACAATCCTCACCTGGATAAATGCCTCCAAGGTAGACCAAGGGAATGCCAGGCAAGACCAGGATATTGCTTTGAAAAGACTCCTGGTTGCAGTGTGGAGTTTTAAAACAAAAAAGACTCCAGGTTGGTCCAGCCATGCTCATAGAAGCATTATTCCCATTAGCCAAAAGGGGGAAGCAAATCAAATGTTCAACAGACAAATGGATAAACAAAACACAGTATATCCATACAGCAAAATGTTATTCAGACTTTAAAAGGAAGGGACTCTGACATGCGCTACAACTTAGATGAACCTTCAAAGCATGCTACTCAGGGAAGTAAGCCAGTCACAAAAGGACAAACATCAGTTTGGGATGAGAGCAGAGTTCTGGAGATGGGTGGTGGTGAGGTGGTGATGGCTGCACAGCAGGGTAAGTGCACTTAATGTCACTGAAATCTAGACTTAAAAATGTATAAGTAACAATTTTTATATCATGTATATTTTTTCCACAATTTTTAAAAAGACTTCTGGGACTACCTTGGCACATGAAGGCACCTATTACATCCTCAAAATTCACAGAGCATGCCCAAGAGGGTGGCCTGAAATACAGCTCACACCCTATGTTGTGGAGGCTGCAGAAAGCCCCCTAAAACATCGGGGTCAGTGATTCTTGACAATCTTGTTTAAAAGGCAGATTCCCAGGTTCTCACCATCAGAAATTCAGATTCAGTGGGTCTGGCGTGGGGTCAAGTATGTACATTCTGTGTAAGCATCCCCAGGGGCTTTGGCACCGTGGGCCATGTTCTACACTTTGGGGATTTTGGAAATGCAGCTTTGTGGAAGGCCTGCCTAGAGGAATTCACTGTAAAATCCACGCCCAAGCAACTAAATGAATAGATCTAGTGCATTGGACTCTTGGCTATAAACTAATTAGATTTAGGAGAACAACCTGCCCCAAATTATTCTGGCTTAGAGGAATCGGTATTTATCCATTTTTTTCTGGCAATAATTTGATAACAGGATGGTCCAATGGAATATGGAGGACTCTTATCAGTTTGTAATAATAAAAGGATATCATCAGCACCACATGGCAAAATACCCTCTGACTCCTTTTACAGTGGGTCATGCACTAAGATCTCTGAAAGTGCTCCTTTGAAATAAATAAACACACATAGAATGTAAGCTAAGAAGAAGGGATCAGCCCACTTTATGTTGCTCAGCATTACTAGCCACCCTATTGTTCCCATTGTGGTAAAAATGTATGCATGTGTGCTCTATTAACACCAGTGACGGAAAATCTCTCTTGAATTTTAGCCATTTCCAATAGGTTCCATTCCACAAAGTTACAAGCTAAGAAGAAGCAATTAGAGCTTTATGCAATTTTTTATTTATTTATTTATTTATTTATTTATTTATTTATTTATTTATTTATTTTTTGAGAAATGTCTTCATTAAGTGATCAAGAGGCCCCCTTTGGCCAGCAGGATGTAGCTGTGCTTAAGACCTGCTTGCTCCTCATGCTTGGAAAGCCCAGCCAGCCAGCACTTGGGAGGGTAGGCTATCCATCTCCTCATGGGGAGCTGGG